>NC_080095.1:14315198-14659365 GCF_950005125.1 Chionomys nivalis | reverse complement strand
CTTCTATTTATCAATCATCTATCTATTATTAATTGTCTATCTTCTATTTATTTAACAATCATCTATCTATCATCTATCATCTATCTATCTACTATCTATCTTCTATTTATCAATCATCTATCTATTATTAATTGTCTATCTTCTATTTATTTAACAATCATCTATCTATCTATCATCTATCTATCTATCTATCATCTATCTATCTATCTATCTATCTATCTATCTATCATCTATCTATTTATATGTTTCTCTATCATCTATCTATTTATATGTCTATCTATCTATCTATCTTCTATTTATCAGTCTATCTATCTATCTATCTATCTATCTATCTATCTATCTTCTATTTATCAATCATTTATCTGTCTATCTATCTATCTACTATCTATCTTCTATTTATCAATCATCTATCTTCTATTTATTTATCAATCATCTCTCTATCTATCTATCTATCTATCTATCATCTATCTACTATCTATATTCTATTTATCAATCATCTATCTATTATTAATCATCTATCTTCTATTTATTTATCAATCATCTATCTATCATCTATCTATCTATCTATCTATCTATCATCTATCTATTTATATGTCTGTCTATCTATCTATCTATCTATCTATCTATCTATCATCTATCTATCATCTATCTTATTTATTACAGGTGCCCAGGTCCGACAGGTTCCCATGAGGCACTTTACTGGAGGTGTCCTACACTCCAAATTCTGGGTCGTGGATGGGCAGCACGTCTTTGTGGGCAGTGCCAACATGGACTGGCGGTCCCTGGCTCAGGTGAGTTCCAAGACCCAGAGATGGGAGGCCCAGACGCAGCTTCTCCTCTCTCTGTCTCCAGGGGCTATGTTTGTGCCCTCAGGCATCCCAAGAAAGCTGTTATTGTGGGAAGCCAGCAAGCAGAAACTTGGGTCGCATGCCACTTTTGTCATGCCTCCATAGCAGGGACCAATCGCAGAGCTGTTTCCACCAGTTATAAGATTTCACATGACCCTGCACTCGGGCCCTGGAACAGCATTTAGGAACTTAGACAAACACTCAGGGCACAGCTCACAGAGAGAACAGCTCAGAGTTGGGGAGACTTGCTCAGTCGGTGAAGTGCTTGCTTGTAAGCCCAAGAACCCGAGTTCTAGCCTTAGGACCCATGCCGGGCATGGTAGCAAACACTTGCAATCCCAGTGAGAAGTGGAGACCAGCGGATTCCTGGTGCACACTGGCCAGCCGGCCTATCAGCAAGCCTTAAGTCCCGGTGAGAGACCTTGTCTCAGAAAACAAAATAGAGGGCTAAAGAGATGGTTCGTCAATTAGGAGCACTGGCTGATCTTTCAGAAAGCAGAGGTTCAATTTCCCAACAGCCACATGGCAACTCACAATAAACTGTAACTCTAGTTCCAGGGGATCCGATGCCTTCTTCTGGCCTCTGTAAGCAGCAGCACACACAGACATGTATGTAGGAAAAACATAGTCATACACATATAATAATAGTAATAATAATAATAATAGTAAAACTAAGGTGGACACCTCTGGAAGTATGACACCTGAGGTTGTCTTCTGGCTTCCATCCATGCACATGTTCCTGCACACACGGACACGCTTGCTCACATGTACATACACATCCCCCCAAAAAAATGCAGGGGGCTGGAGAGATGGCTCAGCGGTTAAGAGCATTGCCTGCCCTTCCAAAGGTCCTGAGTTCAATTCCTGGCAACCACATGGTGGCTCACAACCATCTGTAATGAGGTCTGGTGCCCTCTTCTGGCCTGCAGACATACACACAGAATATTGTATACATACATAAATAAATAAATAAATAAATATTTCTTTAAAAAAAAAGTGCAGATTACAAAGCCTGAGGCTTGAGTTGTGGCTCAGTAGAACAATATGTGATTAGCACCGCACATTCCTAGGTTCGATCTGTATCAACATGTGTGTGCGTGCACACATACACACATAACTGTTAGTGCTAATGGCAGGTGAAACTAGCCTCAGGAGTTACTACCTGACTGAATTTAATGGCGGGTTTCTTTTCTCGGTGCTTTCATGTGTTTTCTGCTGTATTTGCTTTGAGCACTGGAATCGCGTTAAGGAAAACAGGGACCCTGGTACCCTTATTCCACCCTGGAGTTGATGCTGCCTAGTGGCTGCTAGCTGAACAGGAATTGCACCCCACCTTACACCCCTGGTGGGTTCCACACAACCCCAGAAGATCTTTGATCTCCGTATCTACTGACCCTGACCCCTGTAGGTGAAGGAGCTGGGTGCTATCATCTACAATTGCAGTCAGCTGGCTCAAGATCTTGAGAAGACATTCCAGACCTACTGGGTGCTAGGGACTCCCCGAGCTGTTCTCCCTAAAACTTGGCCTCGGAACTTCTCATCCCACATCAACCGCTTCCATCCCTTGCGAGGTCTCTTCGATGGGGTTCCCACCACAGCCTACTTCTCGGTAAGATGGCTAACCCAAAATGGCCCTGGGGCTGCTGCCAAAGGCAGACCCCACTCCAGGACAGGAAGCTGGGCCAGTACCAGCAGTGAGAGAGAGGTGCCGGGAGGTGGCAGACTTGAGGGCCTAGGAATCTCCAGGCTGTTGAGGGGGTTTGAGGCCATGAAGCATGCTGGGCTCTGGGGAGGACAGGGGAAGCCCAGAGCACTGATTACTCTTTACTCTGAGGGAACAAAGGCAACCTACCCTCTGCCATGTCCAGGAAAGCCCCAAGTCGGCCCAGACACTGGCCCAGCACAGAGACTGCAGCAAATGGTAGACCCCATCTGGAAAGAGGAGATCTTCTTTCCAGGCAGGACAGCCTCTGAACACTTGGGCCAGCCCCATGGGGCCCAGGATGCCTAGCTGCTTTGGCACCTACCCAGACCGCAGGAGCACCCCTGGCCATTGGGAAACTGCCTCTCTCCCCACATGGGATTTCTTAGAGTCATACAGGGCGTGCAGCGTGTGCAGTTGGGTCACGAACCCAGGAAAAGCGTGATTCAAGGGTGATAGTTAGTGGGCAGTCTTCTGAGAGATGCTTCTCCCACCTCAGGCCTCACCACCCTCTCTCTGCCCTCATGGCCGGACCCGGGATTTGGATGCAGTGCTGGAAGCCATGGCGGATGCTCGTGAGTTCATCTATGTCTCGGTGATGGAGTATTTCCCTACCACACGCTTCACCCACCCTGCCAGGTGGGTCTGGATGAGGTCCACCCTCCTGGTTGGCCACTCCTAGGCAAGGCACAGTTCACCTCCATCCTGACTTCAGGCAGAACACTGACCCCCCCTCCCCTTCTAGGTACTGGCCTGTACTGGACAGTGCACTACGGGCAGCAGCCTTCGATAGGGGTGTGCATGTGCGCTTACTGGTCAGCTGCTGGCTCAACACAGACCCCACCATGTTCACTTATCTGAGGTCCCTGCAGGCTTTCAGTGACCCCTCAGCTGGCATCTCGGTGGATGTGGTAAGAAACTGACCTTATGGAATGGGGGCAAAGCACGGTCTTTCTCCCACCCTGCATACACTAACTCTCTCCTATTCCCGGAAGAAAGTCTTCATCGTGCCTGTGGGCAATCACTCCAACATCCCATTCAGCCGCGTGAACCACAGCAAGTTCATGGTCACAGACAAGGCAGCCTATATAGGTGAGCGCCTGGGATGGAGCATGGGAGAACAGATGGACAAGAGAGGTGCACTCGAATGTTTTGGGGATCATGCATTAGCCCAGCTTGCCAGCTGAGGCTGGTGGAAAGCCGACTGCCCTACATGAGCGGCTGCCCTGGCTGCAGTCTGACGACACCGGAGTAGCCACAGTGCCGGGCAGACTGCAGGGGACATAGGCTCAGGGAACAGTGTCTCTCCCTCCAGGTACCTCTAATTGGTCAGAAGACTATTTCAGCAGCACCTCTGGTGTGGGCCTGGTTGTCAGTCAGACGATCCCTGGTGCCCAGCCAGGCGCGACCCCAGTACAGGAGCAGCTGAGGCAACTTTTCGAACGCGACTGGAGTTCCGGCTACGCTATGGGCCTGGACAGAGTCCTGAGCCAGGACTGTGTCTGGCAGGGCTGAGGCTTGACCCTTGATTCTAGCCTACTGCTCTAGGTGGACTCCATGTTCTCATTCACTCAAGCTCAGAAACTGAGAAAGCGAAAGGCCGGCACTCAGAGCCTGAGATTGTCATTTGGCAAACAGCTGCCGACAGAGCTCTGAAGTGAAGGAGAGGCTGAGGCAGAGGAAGGCCCACAGTGACATGGAAAGAAAGCAACTGCACCTAAGTGACCCCAGAACCCAGCTCTCCCTCTCTGGCCTAACCACGATGAGTTGCTATGGCTGTCCCCAAACATAAGTGCTGTCCAGCTGCAACCCCCAATAAAACCCTGCCACTGGCTTGCGGACTTGGCCCAGGTCAAAAGTAGGCATCTCTGTGTCATTTATCCCTACTCCTTGTTTGTGGTGTGTGTACGTATTCATATGTTCATGCAGATCCACATGCCATGCGTAAGTACGGTGGCCAAGGGTTGGCACGGGGTCTTCCTCCACTTTAGTGTGTCAGCAGAGTCTCCCTCTGGACCCAGGGCTTGCTGGCTTGACTATGGCTTGACTAGACTAGCTCGTCAACAGGCCCCGGGAATCCTGCTTCTGCTTCCCCAACATTAGAATTGCAAGGTGCTTGGCTAAACCTGGGCACTAGAGAACTGAACTCAGGCCCTCATGCTTCCACAGGAGGAACGTTTGTTATCTTCTGAGCCACATCCCTCGTCCCTTGGTCCATCTTCTCCCTGTGGGGGACCTGCCTGCCTCCTCTTCCCTTGGTCCATCTTCTCCCTGTGAGGGACCTGCCTGCCTCCTCTTCCCTTGGTCCATCTTCTCCCTGTGAGGGACCTGCCTGCCTCCTCTTCCCTTGGTCCATCTTCTCCCTGTAGGGGACCTGCTTGCCTCCCCTTCTCTTGGTCTATCTTCTCCCTGTGGGTGAGACCTGCCTGTCTCCCCTTCCCTTGGTCCATCTTCTCCCTGTGGTGGGACCTGCTTGCAGCCAGCCTCCTAGTCCGTGCTGAAATGCTTTGTCATGACTGCACCCACAGGCCTCCCCTGTCCAGTGTCAGGAAGTCAGCCCCTACAATGGATATAAAGTCACCCCTAAACCCACTTCTATCAGGGACCTCTCTGGATATCCCCCTATGGATACCTCAAAGCAGCAATGCTATCCCACAAGCAAGGTGTCCTGCTGAGTGTTCCAGCCCCTGCAGCAACCTCTTTACTCGCAAGGAGTCCCGAAGACTTCATGAATACAGTCATTCCAGCTAAGCCCTGTGTTCATGAAAGGAAGTCTTGTCCAACCCTGCCCCTCAGAACCAGGGCTAGGTGGGGTGGGCAAGAGCAGTATGAGCCACAGAGGAGCCCAGATGGGATGGGCTATACGGGTGGGGCTGCAGAGGTTTGGCTATTATGGGGTGGGATCAGGACCCTGTCCAAACAGTGGGTGGTGTCCTGAAGACCAGTATTAGAGTTTTTGACATCAATCCAGGACTGAATGCAGCCTGCGAGAGCTCACTCTAGCCTGTGTGCCGAGGCAGGGCATGAAGTCATGTTTGGGATGGAATTCTGACTTTCTTTTTATTCATCTATTATTTTACATCCTGGTTGCAGCCCTGCCCCCATCCTCCCCTCCCGGTCCCTCTCCCCGATTCCCAAACCTCTCTTCTTCTCTCTCCATCCAGGAAAGGGCAGGTCTCCCATGAGTATCAATAAAACATGGCATATCAAGTTGCAGTTACCCATGTATTAAGGCTGGGTAAGGCGACCTAGTATAAGAAGTAGGGTCCCCAAAGCCAGTAAAACTGTCAGAGATAAGCCCTATCCCTGCTGTTAGGAGTCCTTCGAAAAGACCAAGCTACATAGCTGTAACATACATGCAGATGCCCTGCTGCGAGTTCAGGCTCTGCGAGCCCCTCTGAGCCCAGGTTGGTTGATTGTGTGAACCTTCCTGTGGTGTCTTTGACCTCTCTGGAGTCCTGACTTTGGTACTGGACTGTGCAATACTGTGCCACCTGCCCCAGCATCCAACCTCTCACTTATCTCCGACCAAGACTCGGGTCCACCTGCCCTGCTCCTGTCCCAAGGCTCAGAGTAGCTGGAGCTCAAGGAAGGTTGGGTGGTGAAGATGCGGATGGTTGTCCAGGGTCCTTCTCTCTCACAGTCTTGAAACCCTTCTCTGCCTTCTCCTTCCCTCTGCGCTCAGGGAGAGCTAATGTGGTTACACCAGGCAGGGGTCAAGCTCTTGCTATTTCTTCAGTGCCCTTAAACCACCCACCTGCCTAAAGGACACCTTAGGTGTCAGCATCCCCTCTGTGCAGAAGGTCCCTAAACCCAGCCTGCTCCTTGACTATTGTGTGAGGATCTGGGAGTGTGGCTACATGAGGCCCGGGGTCCACAGAGCCCTGCAGGACCTGAGAGCTACCGGGGTGAGCCCAGCCAAGCTCTGCCATGGCTGGCTGCTCACATCCCACCATGTTCCAGGTCCCCCTGAGGAGAGCTGCATCTCACTCAGGCTGCCCAGCTCTGCCCTCCAAGAGCTCTTTGGGCCCTGCGAGGCTCTCAAATGTGCTCCAGGAGAGATCCCGGTTCGTGCGGTCCTGCTGGCTCAGTCAGGAAGGTTCTGCTTCACTCACTGCTGTCAGTGCCAGACTCAGTCTGGCGAGCTTAGGAGACTCTGGGGGTGTGGAGCCATGACATGGCTCTGCTTGGTGTGGCAAATAAATCTTAACGGGCTCCGTGGCGCCCAGTTCCCAGCACTCTCAACTTTATGTGTTCTAACCTCGAGTGTCTCTCAAAGAGCACACAAGGGGATGCCGCCACCTCCACCGAGTGACATGAGAGTGTACCGTCATCCGGCTGGGAGTCTGTCCCTTGCTGGTTAGGCGGGTGAGTCCATGTGATAGAGTACCCAGTGGCCTCCAGGCCACAAGAAGTCGAGGCCTGTTGTGCTCACCCAACTCCCAGGCAACGGACAAAACCCGCGATCTTGGCAACTTCAGTGGCTCCTATCCTTCTATCTGGAGAGGAGGCACGGCCCCTGCTTACATCTGATGGCATCCCTGTGGAACCGTGAGTAGAGGACCCACCTAAGACAGGCAGGACCTGTGACCCTTAGAAGCTAGGAATCATAAATGTGCACTAGGCAGACACTTTCTATAGTGTCATCGGCACACACCAAGTCTGGCTGGTGTTTGTAAGACAGGCCAGAGGGAAGCTAGGGGCCCCGGGCAAGGATGACCAGCTGAGCAGCTTTTCCGAATCTCTGTCTCCTCAGCCACTCTACGATGAATCTCAGTTCTGGTTGCTGGAGTTACGTAGTAGAGATGAAGTCTACCGTGCACGGAAGGAAAGCAAGGACAAGTGAGGACCCCAGGACAAAAGACTGCGGCAAACTCGACCACTAGGTGCATCATTTCCTTTATTGCCCAGTAGGAGGGGACTGAAGGGGACGGTCTGTACGGTCTACAATCAGTACCATGAGGTGCTCAGGAGCCCGAGCAAAGGACTCGTACACACTGGGGAATTAGTTAACACCGGCAGGCAGGTAGACAAATAAACACAACCAAGATTTGGTGGCAACCTCGTGTCTGTGCCCTATCACTGAGCGCAGTCCGCCACCGGCCAGACCTTTCTGCCACACATACTCCTCATCACAGTCAACGTCTCAAAGCGAAAACAGCAAAAGGAGGAAGTTCCCGGGGCACCCCATATTCTGCCTGACAGGAAAAGAGAACTCACCAGGAAACGGCAACGATGGGGCAGAGATTACACCAAAAGCTGCTTCTGCCCACAGATATGGGAACTCCAGGGGCAATGTTGCTCTCCTGGCATAGGGTAGATTCTTGGGACTTACCCCACAAAAGCCAACAGAGTTCTCCAGCAGTAACGCGCAGAGCTAGACAATTTTGCAGCCTTCGTTGCTTCCAAAGCTTGGAAGAAACTAGCATTATTTTTGTTTCCGTGTGGATGGCTGTGTTATGTGACACAGACGCGCTATTCATCTGTGCTTTGGTTTCAAGTCTGCAGACCAAGGTGTAAAGGTGCATTCTAGGGTAGGCTGTAGGCTGCTTTCACAGCGCCCAGGCCCGATGCTCAGCTTGCCTTGTTGATCTCTTCCACCGACTCTGACCTCCGGCCCTCATTTGGCCACAGGCCTAGGTGTAGATTTGTCACCGGTATCTCTAGCCTGTTCCAACAGTACTAGTTCTGTTCTGGCAGAGGATACCACCATTGCTTTGGGACCAGGCCTGGCACTGGTCACCTCCGGCTCAGCTTCCTCCTCCTCAGGAGAGAAGCTTTCTCGGGCATCAAAAAAGGTGAGGGTTTCTTCCTGGGGCTTCTGCTCCACCTGACCGTCCCCACCTTCGGCGCTTCTGCTCTTCTTCGTAGGTGAAGAGGAGAATCCGAGCTTAGGGAAGCGGAACCAGCCCGCCTTCTCCTGTTTCCTGGGCAGTTCAGGGTCCAGTCGAGCAGCAGGCTGCACGTGGACAGGGGCAGGTCTCTGGGCGGCATCTCCGGAATCAGCAGCCATCTCTTCCACAGAGGAGAACCCAATGCTTGGTAGCCAGGACCACAACAGGCTGGCCTTCTTACCTTCTGGCTTCTGTTTTGTAGCCATCTCAGGGGTCTTTACCTCCTGGCTGTCCTCAGGAAATTCGAGAATCTCTGCTGGCTCCTCATCAGAGGTGCTGTCTGTAAGCTGGGGTCCAGGAGGCACGCCAGCACTGCAGGAGATCATTTCAAAGGGCTCGCCAGCATCAGGTGGGAAATCAGCAGGAATGAAGTGTCTCCCTGCAGCAGCTCGGGGAGCTCCACCCACCGAGTCCTCCTGTGCCTGGAAGTCGGGAGCCCCTGTTTGCACACTAGCCTGCACAGGGGGCTCTGGGATTTTCACTTTCAGCAAAGAAAACCCGTAAGAAGGAGTTTGAATTGTAGACACAGGAATCTCTGATTCCCGCACAATCTGAGTAGAAAAGGCTTCGCATGCTGAGGAGTCAAAACCCTCTCGTTCCATCCTGCTGCAAAAAGCGACTTCTTGACTCTCACCTTGAGAGCCCTGAATGTGCACTCTGACCTTAGAAATAGGGGATGGTTCCACGGATTGCTCAAGGCTTACTGGTGGTCCTCTAGGATCCTCGGCTCCTGTCTTTAGAATGCTGACTTCCCAGAGCCCAGGACCATCTTTATGCATGGCACTGTCAATGCTGGCCTTTGCACATTGCACCTCCCTCACTACAGGGAAGAATACATCAGCCTCAGAGCTGGAGGCATGGAAGGAGAACTTGGGTACCTTTAATTTGGGGAATGTGACAGTCAACACAGAATCCTCCCAGAGCTGACTTGTGCTCACCATGGAGACCTGGGATGGCATATCAGTGATGGATGCCTTCAACCTCAGAGGTCCTTGGGGCTGAGAAGGCCAGCTTCCTGCTCCAGCTGCCACCTCAGAAAGAATGTTTCCTCCTGACCCAGGATGCTGTTGCTTGCCTGTTCCTTCTGGAGGAAGCTGGAGTTCCAAGACGCTCACACTAGAAGAGTCTTTAGCTGGATGGGTCCCTAATTCATGGGTGGACAGATGTGTCTGGAACATCCCCACAGTGGAGCCATGCAGCCTAACACCTATTCCATGGAGATCACGTTTTACAACATCTGCATACGTAGGGCTTTGGGGGGTTTCCACACTGATCCCTTCCTCTGGGGATCCCAGGGAGACATGTGCCTCTAATTTTGACTCAGGTACATTGGCAGCTGCTACTTCTGCCTCTAAGGCTATGCCAGCGTCTGGAGTCTGAGTAGCTTCCTGTTCTCCAGCCCCATCTCGCTCCTTGGATGAGGAGCGCCTGAAACCAGGAACTCGGAACTTGGGCATTTTGAAGCGGCGCTCATGTGAGTACTTTGTTGTCTCTTTTGCTATGGGATCCATCTCAGGGCTTTCCATGGTGGCGGCGCTATGTCTTTGTTTACAGGATGGCTGCAGGTCTCCTGTCACAGGTGCTGTCTGTTCTCCAAAGGGCTGACTTGCAGACACACCCACACACATATGACTCTGGCTGTCACCTCTGATATCCAAGGCATCTTCGAGAGGCTCAAGATCAGTTTTACGCCCAGTCACTTCTGCAGGCATGGAGGGGGATCTGATGCAGGGCTCTGTAGCGACATCTTTTGATCTAGTGCCCCCAACATGGGTATCACTGACAGTGGTTTGTACGACTACCAAGTTACCTCCAGTGGTGGTACCGGTAGACGGCTTCACTTCCCCCTCCAGCAGGCCAGCTCGCCCCCTAGAACCCTTTATCTTGGGCAGTGCAAGTCGTGGCATGGAAAAGCTCAGCTTCCGGATTCTTCCCTTCTCTGCTTCCTTCTCGATAGATACATGCTGGTGCGATTCACAAGTCCCAATGTGAGGGTCCATTTCAACTACAGAAAAATCAGGACTATGGATGGGATCCACCTGTGGGGACTCAGAATCACCTGCAGACTCTGCTTGCTTTTTTGGAGACAAAGTAAATGGATGGAGCTTGATGTGTGGCAATTTGAAAGAACTTCCCCCTCCTTCCCGATCAGATCCAGCAAGTGGAGGAGTATTTGCAGACTCAATTGAGGATTCACCCGAAACATGGGAAACAGGCGGCTCTGCAGATAAAACAGGAAAAACAGAGGTTCAGACATTGCCGCGGGACTCACAGAGGTCCTTACTGCATGCTCAGACAAAGGTGGGGCACATTCAGCTGATGACAGTGGAACAGAAATTACAAATTTTGGTTTACGAAACTTAGGAAACAATATGAGGACATTGCAAGAAGAAACAGCAGGAACAGCAGAGCTCTGAGAATAGTCAAAGGAACTGGAAGAAAAGCCAGCAGGTGAGTGCAGAGAGTGGACACTCTCAATAGGACAGGACTGGGAAAGATGGGATGGTGGGACCCATATAGTAACTTCTAACTAACCTGCGACCATACTAACAACAACAGAGGAAGGCTGAGCCTGGAGGTCAGCCTGCACATCAGACAGGAACAGCTCCACGTCGGGTCCACGCACCACATCACTGGGGATTTTAACACAATCTGAAGGGACCTTAGGGTCCACCTTCCTTGTCTTGAAGCTTGGTATCTCCACCTTGGGAAGGTGGCCCTTCAGGCAGGCTACAGGTGATTCCTGTGTAGCCTGATTTCCATCGGCCAGTTGGGAATCTACATTCTTCACATCTACCTGGCGATCCATGACGTCAAGGTTAGAGGAAGGCAGATGAATGCTGAGGTCGGGAGTCTTAAGTTCACCCTGCACGGAGGGCAGGAACACCTCTGCTTCCATCTTGGGAGCTGCCACCTCCATAGTGGCTTCCATGCTGGGTTTGCCAGTTGTGGAAAGGCCAAAAGAGGGGGTCTTAAACTTGGGCATCTTGAACTTGCTGTCTTTGATGGCCATGTCCTTATCGACCACGGCCTGGTCCCCATCCACTTTGACTCCTGGAGCCTGGACATGAACCTCCATGTTGGGCAGAGACACCTCTAAATCCTGCATCTTCACATCGCTTTTGGGGCTTTTCACATCCACCGTGGGGCCCTTTACGTCCACTGTGGGGCCCTTCTGCTCCAATTTGTGTTCCTTCAGGTCCACATGGGGTCCCTTCAGGTCCACCTTGGGCATCTTGAAGCTGGGCATCTTGAACTTGCTGTCTTTGGTGGCCACATCCTTTTCAGAGTGGGGCAGATCCTTCTGTAGCTTGGCACTTTGGGACTGAATGTCAACCTTCATGCCAGGCAGAGAAACCTCCATATCAAGACCACTAATCTCAGCTTCGGGGCTTTTCATGTCCACTTTGGGGCCCATTGCGACCACTGTGGGGCCCTTCACGTCCACCTTGGAAATCTTGAAGCTGGGCTTCTGAACCTTGGGCAGGTGGCGCTTCAGACTGACTCCGTCAGCATCCTTTGCCATCTGTTCTCCCTCAGGCAGCTGGACATCTGACATCTTCACATCTACCTGGCCAGCTTTGACGTCCAGGTTAGAGGAAGGCAGTTGGATGCTGATGTCTGAAGTTTTAAGTTCACCCTGCACGGAGGGTAGGGACACCTCTGCTTCCATCTTGGGAGCTGCCACCTCCATAGTGGCTTCCATGCTGGGTTTGCCAGTTGTGGAAAGGCCAAAGGAGGGCATCTTGAACTTGGGCATCTTGAACTTGCTGTCTTTGATGGCCATGTCCTTATCGACCACGGTCTGGTCCCCATCCACTTTGACACCTGGAGCCTGGACATGAACCTCCATGCTGGGCAGGGAAACCTCTAAATCCCGCATCTTCACATCGCTTTTGAGGCTTTTCACATCCACCGAGGGGCCCTTTACGTCCACTGTGGGGCCCTTCTGCTCCAAATTGTGTTCCTTCAGGTCCACATGGGGTCCCTTCAGGTCCACCTTGGGCATCTTGAAGCTGGGCATCTTGAACTTGCTGTCTTTGGTGGCCACATCCTTTTCAGCGTGGGGCAGATCCTTCTGTAGCTTGGCACTTTGGGACTGAATGTCAACCTTCATGCCAGGCAGAGAAACCTCCATGTCAGGACCACTAATCTCAGCTTCGGGGCTTTTCATGTCCACTTTGGGGCTCTTTGCGACCACTGTGGGGCCCTTTACGTCCACTGTGGGGCCCTTCACGACCACTGTGGGGCCCTTCACGTCCACTTTGGGCATCTTGAAGCTGGGCATCTGAACCTTGGGCAGGTGGCCCTTCAGGCTGACTCCGTCAGCATCCTGTGTGATCTGTTCTCCTTCAGGCATTTGGACGTCAGCTATCTGCACATCTACCTGACTAGCTTTGACCTCCAAGTTAGAGGAAGGCAGTTGGATGCTGATGTCTGGAGTCTTAAGTTCACCCTGCATGGAGGGCAGGGACACCTCTGCTTCCATCTTGGGAGCTGCCACCTCCATAGTGGCTTCCATGCTAGGTTTCCCAGTTGTAGAAAGGCCAAAAGAGGGCATCTTGAACTTGGGCATCTTGAACTTGCTGTCGTTATCGATCACAGCCTGGTCCCCATCCACTTTGACACCTGGAACCTGGACATGAACCTCCATGCTGGATAGGGACACTTCTAAATCCTGCATCTTCACATCGCTTTTGGGGCTTTTCACATCCATCGTGGGGCCCTTTGCATCCACTGTTGGACCTTTCTGGTCCACTTTGGGGTCTGTCAGGTCCACATGGGGTCCCTTCAGGTCCACCTTGGGCATCTTGAACTTGCTGTCTTTGGTGGCCACATCCTTTTCAGCATGGGGCAGATCCTTCTGTAGCTTGACACCTTGGGCCTGGAGGTCTACCTTCACGCCAGGCAGAGAAACCTCCATTTCAGGACCACTAATCTCAGCCTTGGGGCTTTTCACGTCCACTTTGGGGCCCATTGCATCCACTGTGGGGCCCTTCAAGTCCACCTTGGGCATCTTGAAGCTTGGCATCTGAACCTTGGCCAGGTGGCCCTTCTGACTGGCTCCATTAGCATCCTGTGTGGTCTTCTCTCCCTCAGGCAGCTGGACGTCTGCCATCTTCACATCTCCCTGGCCTGTCCCGACGTCCATGTTAGAGGAAGGCAGTTGAATGCTGAGGTCTGGAGTTTTAAGTTCACCCTGCATGGAGGGCAGGGACACCTCTGCTTCCATCTTGGGAGCTGCCACATCTATAGTGGCTTCCATACTGGGTTTGCCAGTTGTGGACACGCCAAAGGAGGGCATCTTGATCTTGGGCATCTTGAACTTGCTGACTTTGGTGGCGTCATCCATTTCAGTATAAGGAAGATCCTCCTGTAGCTTTGGACCTTGGGCCTGGATGTCTACCTTCACGCCAGGCAGAGAAACCTCCATGTCAGGCCCACTAATCTCAGCTTCGGGGCTTTTCATGTCCACTCTGGGGCCCTTCGCGTCCACTGTGAGGGCCGTCACGTCCACCTTGGGTATCGTGAAGCTGGGCTTCTGAACCTTAGGCAGGTGCCCCTTCAGGCAGGCTCCGTCAGCATCCTTTGCCATCTGTTCTCTCTCAGGCAGCTGGACATCTGCCATCTTCACATCTCCCTGGCCAGCTTTGACGTCCAAGTTAGAGGAAGGCTGTTGAATGCTGAGGTCTGGAGTCTTAAGTTCACCCTGCATGGAGGGCAGGGACACCTCTGCTTCCATCTTGGGAGCTGCCACCTCCATAGTGGCTTCCATGCTAGGTTTCCCAGTTGTGGAAAGGCCAAAAGAGGGCATCTTGAACTTGGGCATCTTGAACTTGATGTCTTTGATGGCCATGTCCTTATCGACCACGGCCTGGTCCCCATCCACTTTGACACCTGGAGCCTGGACATGAACCTCCATGCTGGGCAGGGAAACCTCTAAATCCTGCATCTTCACATCGCTTTTGGGGCTTTTCACATCCCCCGTGGGGGCCTTTACGTCCACTGTGGGGCCCTTCTGCTCCAATTTGTGTTCCTTCAGGTCCACATGGGGTCCCTTCAGGTCCACCTTGGGCATCTTGAAGCTGGGCATCTTGAACTTGCTGTCTTTGGTGGCCACATCCTTCTCAGCGTGGGGCAGATCCTTCTGTAGCTTGGCACTTTGGGACTGAATGTCAACCTTCATGCCAGGCAGAGAAACCTCCATATCAGGACCACTAATCTCAGCTTCGGGGCTTTTCATGTCCACTTTGGGGCTCTTTGCGACCACTGTGGGGCCCTTTACGTCCACTGTGGGGCCCATTGCGACCACTGTGGGGCCCTTCATGTCCACCTTGGGCATCTTGAAGCTGGGCATCTGAACCTTGGGCAGGTGACCCTTCAGACTGGCTTCGTCAGCATCCTGTGCGATCTGTTCTCCTTCAGGCATTTGGACGTCAGCTATCTGCACATCTACCTGACTAGCTTTGACCTCCAAGTTAGAGGAAGGCAGTTGGATGCTGATGTCTGGAGTCTTAAGTTCACCTTGCATAGAGGGCAGGGACACCTCTGCTTCCATCTTGGGAGCTGCCACCTCCATAGTGGCGTCCATGCTAGATTTCCCAGTTGTGGAAAGGCCAAAAGAGGGCATCTTGAACTTGGGCATCTTGAACTTGCTGTCTTTGATGGCCATGTCTTTATCGACCACAGGCTGGTCCCCATCCACTTTGACACCTGGAGCCTGGACATGAACCTCCATGCTGGATAGGGACACTTCTAAATCCTGCATCTTCACATCGCTTTTGCGGCTTTTCACATCCATCGTGGGGCCCTTTGCGTCTACTATTGGGCCTTTCTGGTCCACTTTGGGGTCCATCAGGTCCACATGGGGTCCCTTCAGGTCCACCTTGGGCATCTTGAAGCTGGGCATCTTGAACTTGCTGTCTTTGGTGGCCCCATCCTTTTCAGCATGGGGCAGATCCTTCTGTAGCTTTACACCTTGGGCCTGGATGTCTACCTTCACGCCAGGCAGAGAAACCTCCATTTTAGGGCCACTAATCTCAGCCTTGGAGCTTTTCACGTCCACTTTGGGGCCCTTTGCATCCACTGTGGGGGCCTTCAAGTCCACTATGGGGCCCTTCACGTCCACTGTGGGGCCCTTCAAGTCCACCTTGGGAATCTTGAAGCTTGGCATCTGAACCTTGGGCAGGTGGCCCTTCTGACTGGCTCCATCAGCATCCTGTGTGGTCTTCTCTCCCTCAGGCAGCTGGACGTCTGCCATCTTCACATCTCCCTGGCCTGTCCTGACGTCCATGTTGGAGGAAGGCAGTTGAATGCTGAGGTCTGGAGTTTTAAGTTCACCCTGCATGGAGGGCAGGGACACCTCTGATTCCATCTTGGGAGCTGCCACATCTATAGTGGCTTCCATGCTGGGTTTGCCAGTTGTGGACACGCAAAAGGAGGGCATCTTGATCTTGGGCATCTTGAACTTGCTGACTTTGGTGGCGTCATCCATTTCAGCATAAGGAAGATCCTCCTGTAGCTTTGGACCTTGGGCCTGGATGTCTACCTTCACGCCAGGCAGAGAAACCTCCATGTCAGGCCCACTAATCTCAGCTTCGGGGCTTTGCACGTCCACTGTGGGGCCCTTCGCGTCCACAGTGGGGGCCTTCATGTCCACTTTGGGTATCATGAAGCTGGGCTTCTGAACCTTAGGCAAGTGCCCCTTCAGGCTGGCTCCGTCAGCATCCTTTGCCATCTGTTCTCCCTCAGGCAGCTGGACGTCTGTCATCTTCACATCTCCCTGGCCTGTCCTAATTTCCAGGTTGGAGGAAGGCAGTTGATTGCTGAGTTCTGGAGTCTTAAGTTCACCCTGCATGGAGGGCAGGGACACCTCTGCTTCCATCTTGGGAGCTGCCACCTCCATAGTGGCTTCCATGCTAGGTTTCTCAGTTGTGGAAAGGCCAAAAGAGGGCATCTTGAACTTGGGCATCTTGAACTTGATGTCTTTGATGGCCATGTCCTTATCAACCACGGCCTGGTCCCCATCCACTTTGACTCCTGGAGCCTGGACATGAACCTCCATGCTGGGCAGGGAAACCTCTAAATCCTGCATCTTCACATCGCTTTTGGGGCTTTTCACATCCCCCGTGGAGCCCTTTACGTCCACTGTGGGGCCCTTCTGCTCCAAATTGTGTTCCTTCAGGTCCACATGGGGTCCCTTCAGGTCCACCTTGGGCATCTTGAAGCTGGGCATCTTGAACTTGCTGTCTTTGGTGGCCACATCCTTCTCAGCGTGGGGCAGATCCTTCTGTAGCTTGGCACTTTGGGACTGAATGTCAACCTTCATGCCAGGCAGAGAAACCTCCATATCAGGACCACTAATCTCAGCTTCGGGGCTTTTCATGTCCACTTTGGGGCTCTTTGCGACCACTGTGGGGCCCTTTACGTCCACTGTGGGGCCCTTCACGACCACTGTGGGGCCCTTCACGTCCACCTTGGGCATCTTGAAGCTGGGCATCTGAACCTTGGGCAGGTGGCCCTTCAGGCTGGCTCCGTCAGCATCCTGTGTGATCTGTTCTCCTTCAGGCATTTGGACGTCAGCTATCTGCACATCTACCTGACTAGCTTTGACCTCCAAGTTAGAGGAAGGCAGTTGAATGCTGATGTCTGGAGTCTTAAGTTCACCCTGCATGGAGGGCAGGGACACCTCTGCTTCCATCTTGGGAGCTGCCACCTCCATAGTGGCTTCTATGCTAGGTTTCCCAGTTGTGGAAAGGCCAAAAGAGGGCATCTTGAGCTTGGGCATCTTGAACTTGCTGTCTTTGATGGCCATGTCTTTATCGACCACGGCCTGGTCCCCATCCACTTTGACACCTGGAGCCTGGACATGAACCTCCATGCTGGGTAGGGACACTTCTAAATCCTGCATGTTCACATTGCTTTTGGGGCTTTTCACATCCACGGTTGGGCCCTTTGCATCTACTGTTGGGCCCTTCTGGTCCACTTTCGGGTCCGTCAGGTCAACATAGGGTCCCTTAAGGTCCACCTTGGGCATGTTGAAGCTGGGCATCTTGAACTTGCTGTCTTTGGTGGCCACAACCTTTTCAGCATGGGGCAGATCCTTCTGTAGCTTGGCACTTTGGGCCTGGATGTCTACCTTCACGCCAGGCAGAGAAACTTCCATTTCAGGGCCACTAATCTCAGCCTTGGAGCTTTTCACGTCCACTTTTGGGCCCTTTGCATCCACTGTGGGGGCCTTCAAGTCCATTATGGGGCCCTTCACGTCCACTGTGGGGCCCTTCAAGTCCACCTTGGGAATCTTGAAGCTTGGCATCTGAACCTTGGCCAGGTGGCCCTTCTGACTGGCTCCATCAGCATCCTGTGTGGTCTTCTCTCCCTCAGGCAGCTGGACTTCTGCCATCTTCACATCTCCCTGGCCTGTCCTGACGTCCATGTTAGAGGAAGGCAGTTGAATGCTGAGGTCTGGAGTTTTAAGTTCACCCTGCATGGAGGGCAGGGACACCTCTGCTTCCATCTTCGGAGCTGCCACATCTATAGTGGCTTCCATGTTGGGTTTGCCAGTTGTGGACACGCCAAAGGAGGGCATCTTGATCTTGGGCATCTTGAACTTGCTGACTTTGGTGGCGTCATCCATTTCAGCATAAGGAAGATCCTCCTGTAGCTTTGGACCTTGGGCCTGGATGTCTACCTTCACGCCAGGCAGAGAAACCTCCATGTCAGGCCCACTAATCTCAGCTTCGGGGCTTTTCACGTCCACTGTGGGGCCCTTCGCGTCCACAGTGGGGGGCTTCATGTCAACTTTGGGTATCATGAAGCTGGGCTTCTGAACCTTAGGCAGGTGCCCCTTCAGGCTGGCTCCGTCAGCATCCTTTGCCATCTGTTCTCCCTCAGGCAGCTGGACGTCTGTCATCTTCACATCTCCCTGGCCTGTCCTAATGTCCAGGTTGGCGGAAGGCAGTTGATTGCTGAGGTCTGGAGTCTTAAGTTCACCCTGCATAGAGGGCAGGGACACCTCTGCTTCCATCTTGGGAGCTGCCACCTCCATAGTGGCTTCCATGCTAGGTTTCCCAGTTGTGGAAAGGCCAAAAGAGGGCATCTTGAACTTGGGCATCTTGAACTTGATGTCTTTGATGGCCATGTCCTTATCGACCACGGCCTGGTCCCCATCCACTTTGACTCCTGGAGCCTGGACATGAACCTCCATGCTGGGCAGGGAAACCTCTAAATCCTGCATGTTCATATCGCTTTTGGGGCTTTTCACATCCACCGTGGGGCCCTTTGCATCTACTGTTGGGCCCTTCTGGTCCACTTTCGGGTCCGTCAGGTCAACATGGGGTCCCTTAAGGTCCACCTTGGGCATCTTGAAGCTGGGCATCTTGAACTTGCTGTCTTTGGTGGCCACATCCTTTTCAGCGTGGGGCAGATCCTTCTGTAGCTTGGCACTTTGGGACTGAATGTCAACCTTTATGCCAGGCAGAGAAACCTCCATGTCAGGACCACTAATCTCAGCTTCGGGGCTTTTCACGTCCACTTTGGGGCTCTTTGCGACCACTGTGGGGCCCTTTACGTCCACTGTGGGGCCCTTCACGACCACTGTGGGGCCCTTCACGTCCTCCTTGGGCATCTTGAAGCTGGGCATCTGAACCTTGGGCAGGTGGCCCTTCAGGCTGACTCCGTCAGCATCCTGTGCGATCTGTTCTCCATCAGGCATTTGGACGTCAGCTATCTGTACATCTACCTGACTAGCTTTGACCTCCAAGTTAGAGGAAGGCAGTTGGATGCTGATGTCTGGAGTCTTAAGTTCACCCTGCATGGAGGGCAGGGACACCTCTGCTTCCATCTTGGGAGCTGCCACCTCCATAGTGGCTTCCATGCTAGGTTTCCCAGTTGTGGAAAGGCCAAAAGAGGGCATCTTGAACTTGGGCATCTTGAACTTGCTGTCTTTGATGGCCATGTCCTTATCGACCACGGCCTGGTCCCCATCCACTTTGACTCCTGGAGCCTGGACATGAACCTCCATGCTGGGCAGGGAAACCTCTAAATCCTGCATGTTCATATCGCTTTTGGGGCTTTTCACATCCACCGTGGGGCCCTTTGCATCTACTGTTGGGCCCTTCTGGTCCACTTTCGGGTCCGTCAGGTCAACATGGGGTCCCTTAAGGTCCACCTTGGGCATCTTGAAGCTGGGCATCTTGAACTTGCTGTCTTTGGTGGCCACATCCTTTTCAGCGTGGGGCAGATCCTTCTGTAGCTTGGCACTTTGGGACTGAATGTCAACCTTTATGCCAGGCAGAGAAACCTCCATGTCAGGACCACTAATCTCAGCTTCGGGGCTTTTCACGTCCACTTTGGGGCTCTTTGCGACCACTGTGGGGCCCTTTACGTCCACTGTGGGGCCCTTCACGACCACTGTGGGGCCCTTCACGTCCACTTTGGGCATCTTGAAGCTGGGCATCTGAACCTTGGGCAGGTGGCCCTTCAGGCTGACTCCGTCAGCATCCTGTGCGATCTGTTCTCCATCAGGCATTTGGACGTCAGCTATCTGTACATCTACCTGACTAGCTTTGACCTCCAAGTTAGAGGAAGGCAGTTGGATGCTGATGTCTGGAGTCTTAAGTTCACCCTGCATAGAGGGCAGGGACACCTCTGCTTCCATCTTGGGAGCTGCCACCTCCATAGTGGCTTCCATGCTAGGTTTCCCAGTTGTGGAAAGGCCAAAAGAGGGCATCTTGAACTTGGGCATCTTGAACTTGATGTCTTTGATGGCCATGTCCTTATCGACCACGGCCTGGTCCCCATCCACTTTGACTCCTGGAGCCTGGACATGAACCTCCATGCTGGGCAGGGAAACCTCTAAATCCTGCATGTTCACATCGCTTTTGGGGCTTTTCACATCCACCGTGGGGCCCTTTGCATCTACTGTTGGGCCCTTCTGGTCCACTTTCGGGTCCGTCAGGTCAACATGGGGTCCCTTAAGGTCCACCTTGGGCATCTTGAAGCTGGGCATCTTGAACTTGCTGTCTTTGGTGGCCACATCCTTTTCAGCGTGGGGCAGATCCTTCTGTAGCTTGGCACTTTGGGACTGAATGTCAACCTTTATGCCAGGCAGAGAAACCTCCATGTCAGGACCACTAATCTCAGCTTCGGGGCTTTTCATGTCCACTTTGGGGCTCTTTGCGACCACTGTGGGGCCCTTTACGTCCACTATGGGGCCCTTCACGACCACTGTGGGGCCCTTCACGTCCTCCTTGGGCATCTTGAAGCTGGGCATCTGAACCTTGGGCAGGTGGCCCTTCAGGCTGACTCCGTCAGCATCCTGTGCGATCTGTTCTCCATCTGGCATTTGGACGTCAGCTATCTGTACATCTACCTGACTAGCTTTGACCTCCAAGTTAGAGGAAGGCAGTTGGATGCTGATGTCTGGAGTCTTAAGTTCACCCTGCATGGAGGGCAGGGACACCTCTGCTTCCATCTTGGGAGCTGCCACCTCCATAGTGGCTTCTATGCTAGGTTTCCCAGTTGTGGAAAGGCCAAAAGAGGGCATCTTGAACTTGGGCATCTTGAACTTGCTGTCTTTGATGGCCATGTCCTTATCGACAACGGCCTGGTCCCCATCCACTTTGACACCTGGAGCCTGGACATGAACCTCCATGCTGGGTAGGGACACTTCTAAATCCTGCATGTTCACATCACTTTTGGGGCCCTTTGCATCTACTGTTGGGCCCTTCTGGTCCACTTTCAGGTCCGTGAGGTCCACATGGGGTCCCTTCAGGTCCACCTTTGGTGTCTTGAAGCTGGGCATCTTGAACTTGCTTTCTTTGGTTGCCACATCCTTTTCAGCATGGGGCAGTTTCTTCTGTGGCTTGGCACTTTGGGACTGAATGTCAACCTTCATGACAGGCAGAGAAACCTCCATGTCATTGCCACTAATCTCAGCTTTGGGGCTTTTAACGTCCACCGTTGGACCCTTTGCGTCTACTGTGGGGGCCACCAGGTCCACTGTGGGGCCCTTCACGTCCACCTTGGGTATCTTGAAGCTTGGCATCTGAACCTTGGGCAGGTGGCCCTTCAGACTGACTCTGTCAGCATCCTGTGCGGTCTTCTCTCCTTCAGGCATTTGGACATCTGCTATCTGCACATCTACCTGGCCAGCTTTGACCTCCAGGTTAGTGGAAGGCAGTTGAATCCCAAGGTCTGGAGTCTTAAGTTCACCCTGCATGGAGGGCAGGGACACCTCTGGTTCCTTCTTGGGAGATGCCATCTCCATAGTGGCTTCCATGCTGGGTTTGCCAGTTGTGGAAAGGCCAAAAGAGGGCATCTTGAACTTGGGCATCTTGAACTTGCTGTCTTTGATGGCCATGTCCTTACCGACCACGGCCTGATCTCCACCCACTTTGACACCTGGAGCCTGGACATCAACCTCCATACTGGGCAGGGACACTTCTAAATCCTGCATCTTCACATCGCTTTTGGGGCTTTTCACATCCACCGTGGGGCCCTTTGCTTCCACTGTTGAGCACTTCTGCTCTACTTTGTGTTCCTTCAGGTCCACATGGGGTCCCTTAAGGTCCACCTTGGGCATCTTGAAGCTGGGCATCTTGAACTTGCTGTCTTTGACGGCCATGTCCTTATCGACCACGGCCTGGTCCCAATCCACTTCGATACCTGGAGCCTGGACATGAACCTCCATGCTGGGCAGGGACACTTCTAAATCCTGCATCTTCCCATCACTTTTGGGGCGTTTCACATCTACCGTGGGGCCCTTTGCATCCACTGTTGGACCCTTCTGTTCTTCTTTTGGGTCCTTCAGGTCCACATGGGGTCCCTTCAGGTCCACCTTGGGCATCTTGAAGCTGGGCATCTTGAACTTGCTTTCTTTGGTTGCCACATCTTTTTCAGCATGGGGCAGAATCTCCTGTACCTTGGGACCTTGGGACTGTTTGTGAATCTTCACGCCAGGAAGAGAAACCTCCATTTCAGGGCCACTAATCTCAGCCTTGGGGCGTTTCACGTCCACTTTGGGGCCCTTGGCGTCCACTGTGGGGGCCTTCAAGTCCACTGTGCGGCCCTTCACATCCACTGTGGGGCCCTTTACGTCCACTGTGGGGCCCTTCACATCCACTGTGGGGCCCTTCAAGTCCACCTTGGGCATCTTGAAGCTTGGCATCTGAACCTTGGGCAGGTGGCCCTTCTGACTGGCTCCGTCAGCATCCTGTGTGGTCTTCTCTCCCTCAGGCAGCTGGACGTCTGCCATCTTCACATCTCCCTGGCCTGTCCTGACGTCCAGGTTGGAGGAAGGCAGATGAATGCTGAGGTCTGGAGTCTTAAGTTCACCCTGCATGGAGGGCAGGGACACCTCTGCTTCCATCTTGGGAGCTGCCACCTCCATACTGGCTTCCATGCTGGGTTTCCCAGTTGTGGAAAAGCCAAAAGAGGGCATCTTGAACTTGGGCATCTTGAACATGCTGTCTTTGACGGCCATGTCCTTATCGACCACGGCCTGGTCCCCATCCACTTTGACACCTGGAGCCTGGACATGAACCTCCATGCTGGGCAGGGACACCTCTAAATCCTGCATCTTCACATTGCTTTTGGGGCTTTTCTCATCCACTGTGGGTCCCTTGGTGTCCACTGTGGGCCCCTTCTGCTCCAATTTGTGTTCCTTCAGGTCCACATGGGTTCCCTTAAGGTCCACCTTGTGCATCTTGAAGCTGGGCATCTTGAACTTGCTGTCTTCCATGGCCACATCCTTTTCAGCATGGGGCAGATCCTTCTGTAGCTTGGCACCTTTGGACTGTATGTCAACCTTCACGCCAGGCAGAGAAACCTCCATGTCAGGGCCACTAATTTCAGCCTTGAGGCTTTTCACGTCCACTTTGGGGCCCTTTGTGTCTACTGTGGGGCCCTTCACGTCCACTGTGTGGCCCTTCATGTCCACTGTGGGGCCCTTCACGTCCACTGTGTGGCCCTTCATGTCCACTGTGGGGCCCTTTGCTTCCACTGTGGGGCCCTTCAGATCCACTGTGGGGCCCTTCCGGTCCACCTTCGGCATCTTGAAACTGGGCATCTTGAACTTGCTGTCTTTGATGGCCATGTCCTTATCGACCACGGCCTGGTCCCCATCCACTTTAACACCTGGAGCCTGGACATGAACCTCCATGCTGGGCAGGGAAACCTCTAAATCCTGCATCTTCACATCGCTTTTGGGGCTTTTCACATCCACCGTGTGGCCCTTTGTGTCCACTGTGAGACTCTTCTCCTCCACTTTGGGGCCCTTTAGGTCCACATGGAGTCCCTTCAGGTCCACCTTGGGCATCTTGAAGCTGGGCATCTTGAACTTGCTGTCTTTGGTGGCCACATCCTCTTCAGCATGGGGCAGATCTTCCTGTAATTTGGCACCTTGTTCCTGGATGTCTACCTTCACGCCAGGCAGAGAAACCTCCATGTCAGGGCCACTAATCTCAGCTTTGGGGCTTTTCGCGTCCACTCTGGGGCCCTTTGTGTCCACTGCGGGGCCCTTCACATCCACTGTGGGGTGCTTCAGGTCCACCTTGGGCATCTTGAAGCTGGGCATCTGAACCTTGGCCAGGTGGCCTTTCCGGCTGGCTCCATCAGCATCTTGTGCGATCTGTTCTCCCTCAGGTAGTTGGATGTCTGCCACCTTCACATCTCCCTGGCCTGTCTTGACGTCCAGGTTGGACAATGGCAGATGAATGCTGAGATCTGGAGTCTTAAGTTCACCCTGCATGGAGGGCAGGGACACCTCTTCTTCCATATTTGGAGCTGCCACCTCCATAGTTGCTTCCATGCTGGGTTTGCTAGTTGTGGACACGGCGAAGGAGGGCATCTTGAACTTGGGCATCTTGAACTTGCTTTCTTTGGCGGCCACATCCTTTTCAGCGTGGGGCAGGTCCTCCTGTATCTTGGCACGTTGGTCCTTTATGTCTGCCTTCACAACAGGCAGAGAAACCTCCATGTCAGGCCCACTAATTTCAGCTTTGGGGCTTTTCACGTCCACTTTGTGGCCTTTTGCGTCCACTGTGGGGCCTTTCACGTCTACTGTGTGGTCCTTAAGGTCCACCTTTGGCATCCTCGAGCTAGGCATGTGCACCTTGGGCATGTGGCCCATCCGGCTGGCTCCGTCAGCATCCTGAGTGGTCTGCTGTCTCTCGGGCAGCTGGACGTCTGTCATTTTCACATCTACCTGGCCTGCCTTGACCTCCAGGTTCGTGGATGGCAGTTTAATGTCGAGGTCTAGTTTCTTAAGTTCCCCTTGCATGGAGGGTAGGGACACTCCTGTCTCCAGCTTGGGTGTTTGCACCACCATCGAAGCCTGTGTGCCAGGTTTGCCTGGTAGAGACTCACGAAAGGATGGCTCCTTGAGTTTTGTCATCTTGAAGCTTATTTCTTTTTCTGAGTATTCCCCGCCATTGTCTGTAATGTCTGCTTCTATGTGCATTGCCTGTGCTGCCTTTCTGGTCTCTGTTTTCTCTGATGTGTGTCTATCTTCCTTGCCTTCCCTTTCCTTTTTCTCTGGTCCCTCTTTCCGTTTTTCCTCGTCCAGTGTCTCATTGTTCTCTGTGCTCGCTTCTTTTCTCCCCCTCTTCTCTGTTACTGCCTCCTTCGTTGGAGACCATCCAAAGGACGGTATCCTGAACTTCGGCATCTTCACCTTTATTTGTCCTGTCTGTGTGACCTGTTCTGTGCCGTTCTTCTCCTGTTCACTCTCCCAGCCTGCTGTTCCATCCTTTTCTCCTTTTTCTGTAGCATGTCCTGTTCTTCCTTGTGACTCTGCTGGCATTTGCCTCTCTTTTCTGCCCCTGTCTCCTGTTTCTCTCCCTTCCTTCTCCCCTACTCCACCTTCTTTAGTTCCTTTTTTCGTCTTTTTTTTCGAAAACCCAGTTTCTGGAGTTTTTGAGTCACACAGTGCAACCTGTGTGTTGCCTTGGTCAGGTTTGTCTTGCAGGGACAATCTTGCAATGCCAATTTCCAGACTTTCTACTATCTCCCATTCGTCATCCCAGCTGCTTCCTGGGGCTGGCTCCGCTCCATGCTGGCTAAGTGTCTTCTCCTTGTCTTGTTTTGCCAGCTGCTTTTTCTTCCTTTGATGTCTGTCCGTTTTTACCACCATTTCTCCAGGGCCTTCTTTTTCCAAGTTGGAATAACTGGGCTTCGTGGGCGTCTGCGTAGTTAGAGCAGACGTGAACCCAGATGCCTGTGTCTCGTCCTCCTGTAACTGGGACTCTTCCAGCAGTCCAGCATGACCGCTCCTGTCCTGGGGCTCTCTGCCTGTCTGCTCAGTTATATTTGCCCCCTGCCCTGAGCGCATCCCAAATCTCAGGTTCAGGAACCTCCTTCTTCGTCTTCTTGTCCCTGACTTCTGCTCCTGGCTGTCAGCTGTCAGCTGGGCCTCTGTGTCTGTGCTTGTCGGGGACATTTCATGTGTGTCCCTTTGCTCTGAGGCTTCTGAGGAACTGTGTGAGCGTCGGGGACCTGATCCCCGCTTGCTCCCTAAGGCTTGAAATTTCGGCCAGGAGAGTCTGTCCTGGGGTCGCCTCTGGCGACCATCCCTGGACTTAGATATTAGCCTTTCTCGGTCTCCATCTACCTCTAGTGTCTTTATCGGGGTCTCCATGTATCCATCAGCAGTGTGCTTGTCCTGAAACAGGAGAAGACACTGTTTGGTTTGGGTACAATAACCAGTCCTGGAGACACTGTTCACAGGAATGGGGTCTCTGTTGCAGCTGGGGCTACCTTGCATCTCTCTGGGCAGGACCTTACCTGCTTTTCCTGGCTTTTCAAGCCTTGCTGAGAATGTGGAATGGCTGACTCCTCTCCCTTGCTGGTAGAGAGCTTCCGTTTGATTCTGAACTGCACTTTGTATGGTTCTGAGTACTGAAGGATTTTAAGAGCATCTTCATATTTCATGTGGTCAAAGAATATGGTTGCACTGAGAAGTTGATCCCCTAAAGGAAGAGGAAACCAAGTTCAGTGCCCCAGTCCCCACCAGAATAGAAATGACCGTGGGGCTGCATTGGCAAGAGGAAGGCCTACAGCCAGTTCCCCAAAGGCACCTCAAACAATTGGCAGAAAATCAGGGCACAGCGGGCAGTCCCAGCCTAGGCTGACTGAGTAAAGCCCATGGGGCCATCCAGAGCCTTAGGTGAGGCCCACCTTTTCCAAGTTTCTCCATTCCCCCCCCATGCTGGTGTTTGATGATGGAGCCCCCAGGATGAGTCAGTTGTGGTACCTTCTCTCAGGCTGAATAGTTTTGCAGCAGAGGAATCCTTTAGCACTTGTTTGACAAAGATCCCCTGGTCCCCTCCACCTGTGACAGTGTAGCCACTGGCTCCGGCCTCTACCTCAGTGTTCAGGGTCACTTCTGTCGCCTCCTGCATAGTCTGGGCAGAAGAAGTACATGAAAGGCGTGGTGTGCATTTGCCCATCTCATATGGGCATGACTGCAGTGGGCGGTATCTGTGCTGCCTGGGTGGAGGTTGCAGCACCACCCAAGTGGGCCAGGCTGCTGTGGCCAGCTGTGGACAGCCTCAGGCAGAACCATCTCCCCTTGTCCCCACAGGAGACAGCCTGCCTGTGCAGCCGAGTCCCCAGGGGAGAGGCTCTTGCCAGCCTTCCTTCTGCTAATCCTTCGCTGGCTCATTACAAATATGTGAGGATTCATCCCATGTAGCCACCAGTGCTGAATCTCAGCGGGGACATAAACACAGGGGAAATCTGCAGCCCACCTGATCCAGCAAAGGATGTCCACCTTGATGGGTTCCCACTGAATCCCTCCCACCTCCCTTGGCCAAGGCCGCTCCTTACCACAGCCTGGTTACTATCTTCCACAGTGTTGCTCACTGCACACTGAAGCATGGTTGTACATGCGTTAGTCAGGAGTCAGACTCTTTCCGTTAGAAGGCAGATACTAGCCTCCGCATCTGCCCCTCCCAGGCCTGAGACACAGGGTATGCCCGCCCCTCCCTCCATCTCCTGGGGCTATTTCCTGGCTTGTCACTGCTGTGGTACCTACCTCTGGGTGACTCATGCTGGAGAAAGCTGTGGATTCCCCTGAATCCCTTTTCCACCAGGATCTCCGTCTGCCAGAGGAGCTGAGCCTGCCCTGGTTGCTTTCCTGCAGTCAAGGGGTTGGGAGTTACCACTTACTCTACTAAGGAAATGGGAGTGCCAGCGAGGCTCCGGGAAGGGGAGCCCAGGATGCAGGAGTAGAGGGATTCCAGGGTGCGGAGTGTATAGGGGAGCTGAGTACCCAGGCCCTCACTAGGAAAGGCAACTGTCAGCCTCCTGTTTTCTCTCTGGGGAACAGGCATGCGCCCACCCTACAGCAGCTGGAAGTACTTTGGATTGGGGAGATCCTCAAAGTGTAAAAATCAGGTCCTTGGCACAGACAACGCCATGGCTCCTCTCACGAGGAAGTTCACAGTCTCCTCTCCAAGACGGCATGAGTGTACATGTGTGTGTATGTGCCACACCCCACACACGGATTCTCAGAGTCTGCACACACACACACACACACACGAGCTGCAAGTGTCCCCACCTCCACAGTGGCTCAGCCGGCTAACGGGAGGGACACTGGAGGAGAAGGCAAGACCAAGTGCATACAGCAGGCAGGGCAAGCGGGTTGCACAGTCGTGAACAGGGAATAGTGGCACTTGTGGGCCACACCTAAGCCTTCCTTCTGCCAGTTGGTCTGCCCATCAGCCTTACCTGGGCTCCGAAGCCAGCACCTTCAACTGTGTATTCATAAACAGGTGAGGACCCCTGCGGCCTTGGCCGAATGATCTCACCCACAGGCCCTTCGGTCACCTGGCAGAACATAATAAAGTTACCTCCAAGCACTAGCCCTCCAGGCTGGGGGAAGAGGGGCGGGGTGACACTCACAGAATGGTCCTCTTCAGTCTCAGCCTCTGGGTCCTGCTGCTGCAGCTGTTGACCGGACGCTGCAGAGATAAAGGCTCTTAGTGGACATGAGATGATCCAGAGACCCTGGGTGGGGGGAGTGGGAGCAACCGTAGGATAGCAGCAGGGATTTGGGCGCTCAGACGTTAGACAGATTTGCAGGTTTAGTCCCAGGAAGAAACAGAAACAATAACTACCCTGAGCCTGAAATTAATATTCAGAGTTGCTGCAATATGTTCTGCTAGATGTTCAGCATCCATCCAAAAATCACAAGCAGTAAAAAGAAACAAAAAGGGGGAGGAGCAAGGCACATGATGGAAGGAAGGTGTCTCTGAGAGTCCACAAGTGACAGAAGGTGTCTCCAAGAGTCTGCAATGCACATTTAACACAGGCTCCAACTGACCACTCTGAGAGTCCACGATGCGCATTTAACAAGGCTACAACTGACCACTATGAGAGTCCGCGATGCACATTTAACACAGGCTACAACTGACCACTCTGAGAGTCCGCGATGCACATTTAACACAGGCTACAACTGACCACTCTGAGAGTCCGTGATGCGCATTTAACACAGACCCCAACTGACCACTCTGAGAGTCCGCGATGCGCATTTAACACAGACCCCAACTGACCACTCTGAGAGTCCGCGATGCGCATTTAACACAGACCCCAACTGACCACTCTGAGAGTCCGTGATGCGCATTTAACACAGACTCCAACTGACCACTCTGAGAGTCCGCGATGCGCATTTAACACGGGCTACAACTGACCACTCTGAGAGTCCGCAATGCGCATTTAACACAGACCCCAATTGACCACTAACGGATTATTTAAAACACTAAAGGAAACCATGTGTAGATTTGGAGACTGGTGGCAGGCTCTCATAAAGAAAAAGAACTTTCAAGGGCTAGAGATGTATTTCAGACTGTTTGCCTAGCACGTACAAAGTCCTGTTTCAATTTCTAGGACTGCAAAACCCAGCACAGTGGGGCAACCTGCAACCCCAGCACTTGGGAGGGAAATGCAGCAGGACCAGGAGTTCAAGATTATCCTCTATATAGCTTCAGGACAGTCTGGGATACATGTTACATGTATTGCATAAAAATTAATAAACTCAACCCTGAGTTTTTAAAGCCAAAATTGTGAAAATTCTGGAGTGGATTATGTACTAGAGAGACTCAACAGTAGAAAGGAGGAACCTACAGCAAGCACTTCAAACTGGACTGCATAACCAGTTTGAAGAACACAGAGGAGAAGCTGACGAAAGCAGAGCAGCCTCGGTAACCTGCAGGGGCAAGAAGAGGAAAAGACAAAATACGCACTGAAGAAGCAGTGGATGGAACCATTTGATAGAACCAAGAGTCTCGACAAATCCCGAGCAAGAGAAACACACAGAGATCTTAATACAACAAACCATGGTCAAATGCTTGCGATAAAGTGGCCCAACACACGGACAGGCACAGAAAGACCACTGACAACCGGCTTATCAGCAACAAGGAATAAAAGTCAGCCCTGGACCTGGTGAGACAGAAGACTCAGCCAGTAAAGATGCCTGGCAACCAAACCCCAGGACCCGTGAGATGAACAGAGAGAACTGACCTCCATACAAGCACCATGGCATGGGGACCTGTGTAGACACACACACACAGTCTAGGCAATACAGCAAGACCATGACTCAAAGTAAAAAAAAAAAAAAATTGTATTTTTGTTTTTCGAGAAAGGGTTTCTCTGTAGCTTTGGAGCCTGTCCTGGAACTAGCTCTTGTAGACCAGGCTGGCCTCGAACTCATAGAGATCTGCCTGCCTCTGCCACCCAAGTGCTGGGATTAAAGGCATGTGCCATCACCATGTGGCTCAAAGTAAAAGTTAAAGAGAAGTCAGGGTGTGGGGGTGTGGGGAGCTGGTTTTTTTTTTTTTTTTTTTTTTTGGTTTTTCGAGACAGGGTTTCTCTGTGGTTTTGGAGCCTGTCCTGGAACTAGCTCTTGTAGACCAGGCTGGTCTCGAACTCACAGAGATCCGCCTGCCTCTGCCTCCCGAGTGCTGGGATTAAAGGCGTACGCCACCACCGCCCGGCGGGGAGCTGGTTTTTTAATCCCCACATTCCAGAGGTAGATGCAGGTGGATCTCTGGGAATTCAAGGGCAGCTTGGTCTACATAGTGGAGCCCGGAGTGAGCGTGTAAGGAACAGGTGAAGCCCGGAGTGAGCGTGTAAGTAAAAGGTGAGGCCCGGAATGAGTGTGTAAGGAACAGGTGAAGCCCGGAGTGAACATGTGTTACTGACAAAGACCGATGCCTCAGACCCGTGGAAACTGGCAAGGCCCTCCTCTAGTCTGTGCAAACGCTGACAGAGGGTACAGAAAGCCCCACTGCGGCATCCTCCTTCCAGATGACTGCGGCTGAGACGGTGCCCTGTGGAGACTTAGCAGACGAGCTAAGCCCTCCTCGTGCTGAGTGTAATAAATGCACTGAGGGTTCAGGCCGTGTAGCTGCTGCTCCACCCTCAGAGTGAGCGTGGCCTACTCAGCCCCACTGGAAAATGGTCTGCTGGCATCACCAAGGCCACTGCTGTCCACCCACTGGCCCTGCAGCTTCTGAGCCAGGCACAAGCTAGTCACCAGCGTGTCATCATCCTAGTGACAACTGTGCCCATCTCTGCCCTACAAGATTATTTTTTTATTTTTCGTTTTTATTTTTTTAAGATTTATTTATTGTGTATGCAGTGTTCTGCCTACATGTATCCCTACAGGCCAGAAGAGGGCGCCAGATCTCATTACAAATGGTTATGAGCCACCATGTGGGTGCGGGGAATTGAACTCAGGACCTCTGGAAGAGCAGGCCGTGCTCTTCACGTCTGAGCCATCTCTTCCGCCCCAGTTTTGTTTGGTTTTGACATAGGGTTTTTCCAGGCTGTCCTGGAACTCACAGAAATCCACCTGCCTCTGCCTCCTGAGTGCAGGGATTTAAGGTGTGCGCCACCACACACCCAGCACCCTATAAAACTTTTAAATGATATAAATCAAGGAGGTACTTTCTCTGTGCCAGATATAGTGTTTATTAGTCAGAAGATAGAAAGGTAGTGAGTGGTCTCTTCTTGTCCCCTGCTTGCCTCTGTAAATAAAGTTTTATTGGGACACAGAAGAAACAAGCAAAATTTCCCCACACAAAATTCCAGCCTATAGCCCTGATTTCTGCTAAATATCCATAGGAAGAACAGCCCTGATGGACAGGGACTGTGGCCGGGCCTGGGCTCCAGGGCTACCTCCACAAGGCGAGCAATGCTGAGGATAAAGCCCCACCCCTGCTTCAGGCTTGTCTTGAGGGGTGGAGTCCCTGCTACTCAGAGGTTGTCTCCCTAGGTAGTGGACCTGTACACTGACCTAGATGACGTTCCCACAGGGACAAGGAGTTCCAGGCCTAGCAGGATTCTGGCTGTAGCTACTTTGCTCTGGCCAACCTGGATTTCCGTAGTGTGCAGGGGCCACCCGCCGGTCCTGACACACCTATCCCCAGAGTCACCCTGGAGCTATGCCTGTCAGTCCTTGCTGCTCTCCCTTCTTCTCCTGCTGTCCCTCTGCAGAGCAGCTCTGAAAGGGCTGGGATGGAGCTTCCTGGGGTTGGTCCTCCCAAGAGAGGTGGGAGGGTCAAAGTTGGCCTGCCAGGTCCCACCTGTCCTTCCTGCTACTCCATGGGCGAAACCATGGACTCTGACCTCCAGGACATCAGGAAAGCCACCTTCTCCATTTATAAGACTGACCTTAGGCAAAATAATAGCCAAGGAACCCAATATCCCTGGAGCCCCCATGTGCACGTCCCATAACCCGGTGGTAGAAGGGGCATGTGCCAACCATCTGCCTCCATCACCATCCCCCAGTCTCTGTCCATGCACCCATCACTGCTGGGGCTCCCAGAGTTGCTCAGAGAACCCATATTGACTTAGGGGGTCAGGGGATATGGAAACAGGGTGGCTATAGGAGAAACACTGGGTCAACCACCCTTCCTGGAAACCAGCCAAGTGTAGACAAACCTATGTCTTCCTGTTTCCCTGCCTGAGACTGGAGCTTTGGCCAGGACCCAGGCCCAGCCCTGGGCCAAGTTGGGGGCTGGGCTGGGGGTCCAGAATGGAAGACCCTCATAGCCAAGCAGTGAGCTACCCTGAGAAACTGTATTCCAAATCTGTTTCAGGGAGTCTCATGGATGTCGAAAGTCTATGAGGAAAGGTGTTGACATCCGGGACGTGGGCAGCAAGAAGCAGACTGGGGTTCGGGTCCCTTCTGGGGCTTAACAAGTTTCAGTACAGCCAATCCCACCCACACGCCCCCTCTTCCTTGTAAGGATGGGGAGCAATGGCTGAGAAGAGGCATGAACCCTGCCACTAGGCTGCACTCCAGGGGTTAGCAGGATCCCCCACCCAGCACCACACAAAGAGGAGAACAGAAGGTCTCCTGACTGCAGGATGGTGCCTACTCCTAGCAGCTGTGGGAGCGAGGCGAGCCTCAGGGGCTGTCTCATCCACCCAAACATGACTCCCAGGGCCCAGAGAACAGGGAAGCACCCTAACTGCCTGCCCACGTACGTCTCTCAAAGGCAGCTCTGTAAGCAGCCCAGCCTTGAACACTGCCACTTAAATAATAACACGGTTGTTGACAGTCACCAAAGCGCCGTTTTATAGAGGAGGAAATGGGGACACACCTGAGCCAAGCCTAGCAGGTCTGGCCACTGTCACCTGATATTTCCCCAAATTCCCTGCCCCCCCAGCACCCCAACCCCTTCACACCATTCTAAAAACTACTGCTAACATCCCACTCCTACATGTACAAACCTGAACTCAGGAAGGGACCCAAGGATGCTACAGAAGCCACTGGCTCACCCCAGCATAAGGACACAGCTGGGGCACCACGAGGCAACCCTGGTTTGGAGAAGATGGAGTTCTAGGAACTGAAATATTTTAGGGTAAGGCTGAGCAGGTCAGCCTGGGGGACAGACGGGAGGCAAGCAGGGGCTGCATAGAGGGGCATGCTGCCCCCATGATCCATGGTCACCTTCATCCCAGTAGGGCAATGGAGGCAGGATGGGGCATTCACTTAAACAAAACTAGAGTTTGCATTCAGACCGCTTTGACTTTCATGTGGGGCAGCCATGTTTTCATGTCACCAGGGCAGCGGGATCCTTAGGAAACTGGCAGAGAGAACGCAGCTCTGCAGTCGCCTGAGGGTTTGTGTGTGTGTGTGCACCCGCATCTGGTCAGGGCTGCCCCTCTGAGCACCCAGGGACAGCCCGACATAAAGCACTGGCAGTGGGGGCCCAGGGCAGCCCACGCTACGGAAGCTACTGTCTTCAGACTGGGATCCTAGTGCCCTCACTGGCTCACACCGGCCAGATCCACCCCGACTCGCATGTATTCAAGCCTCGCCCCATCTTGGAACTCCATAAAGCAAGTGCTAAACTGGGCTGACTGTCATGAGACCTTCAGACCTTGTGAAGCAACACCCCAGGCGGTGGCGGACCTGCTCACTCCATCCCCCAATGCTCTGTAGATGAGGCTGAGGACTAGGGAACAGCGCCAGCTCGGGAGGGTTGAACCACACCATCCCGGGCCAGAGCTCTTCCTCACATAGGCCAGCTACGCCCTGGGGGATGCTCTCATTTTTCTCTCCCAAAACAAGCTCAACCTCTCCACCTGACTCAACTCATTGCTTCCTCCTGTGTCAGGCCCTCTCCAGTGCTGGACTTTTCACTGCTCCCACACACACACAAACTCCTCCGAGGCAAACTCACAGGCGGTGGGTTGGTCTTGGTCCTGCTGTTGTCTCTGCATCCCAAGCACTTGGAGCTTAGTATACAGTAGGCACAAAATAAATGCTAGCACAAGAAATGGCTGAGGAAGGGAAGAGAATGAGCTGGTCAAAACTCCTGGCAGTGCTGAGTGTGGTGGCATGTGGCCATTAGTCCCAGCACTCAAGGGGCAGAGACAAGAATACAGGAAGCTCCAGGCCAGTCAGAGCAGCAGGTGGGCCCAAGCCAGCTCCTGTGTCTGGAGAAACCGAGACACGGAAAAGTATACTGACCCATCAACCCAAAAGATTCAGAAGCCAGCAGGAATGGCCACCACACCTTCAACCATCCATGAATAGACCGACCACCTGATCCTTTGAGTAGAAGGGCAAAACCCTGGACCCCATGAGCAGTCCACTGCTCCGGTCCCACCTCGGGTAACCCCAGTGAATGAGTCAGGTCTTCTCTGAGCTACCTTCAAAACCATCCCAGGTCTCTATACACCAAACCAGGTCAGTTGCCACCATCTGAGGACTTCTCCCTAGGCCACAAGGTCCAACCTTGAGGTTCTGTGTCCTGCTACTAAAATACCTTTGGCACCAATGTCCCTCACAACCTAGGCTCTCTCCAAGCAAAAACCACTAGTCACACCAGACAGGGCAGGGACATGGGCAGCTGGAAGTTCTGTGGCACCCCACAGCTGGGATGAAAACCGGGGGTGGGGGGATGGGGGGGTTGGGGGGCAGTTGGGAGTTCTGCAGCACCCCACAGCCTGGGATGCCAACTTGGGGGGGGCAGCTGGAAGCTCTGTGACACCCCACAGCCTGGGATGAAATCCGGGAGGGGCAGCCTGGGATGCAAACCGGGGGGGGGGGGGGGTTGGGAGTTCTGTGCATCCACAGCCTGGGATGAAAACCAGGGGGGGAGTTGGGAGTTCTGTGCACCCCACAGCCTGGGATGCAAACCGGGGGGCGGGGGCAGCTGGGAGTTCTGTGGCACCCCACAGCCTGAGATGTCAACGGGGGGTGGGGCAGCTGGGAGTTCTGCGGCACCCCACAACTGGGATGCAAACCCGAGGCACCGCTCCAGGGCCTGCTTGGTTCCAGGCATCTGGGGTCCAAACAGCTCCTTGCTAGCATTTTCCCAACCCACCCTGGTTGGCCCTGGCACAAGTTAGCGGAGCCACAAAGAACTGATACCTCTATCCTTCAACAAGGAAGACGCCCAGCCCAGCGCCGTCCCTCCAGCCTCCCTTGCTGGCTGACCATTCGGCCCCTCTAACCTGCTGAGTGGTGAGAGGGGCAGGTGTTGCAGGGCTGAGCCCAGAAGGGGACGGGGTGCAGAAGGGGTGCAGCCACTTCTCCGAAGAGGACTTCTTCCCAAACTTGTCTAGAAGAAATCCTGGGCTGACTGCCTCCCACCAGTTCCTCCCCTCCACAGCCCCTCCCCTCACTGTCCCTCCTCCCATGTCTTCAGCCAAGCTCAGTGCCCTGCCAACGCCCCCCCTTCCCCGACACACACACAGACACATACACACCCTACCAGAGGGAGTGGGCGGTTCCCCTCACAGGCTCAGTCTCTGGGAGCCAAGGACCCCACCCCAGCTCCCCACCCCCACCAGCCCAGGCAGCTGACCAGAGAGGAAACGCCTGCCATCTGACTCACAACCACTAGCCCAGCCAGCTACTGACTGTGTGAGCAGTCGCCTGCTGTGTGGATATTCAGATATAAAGCAGGTTCCCCCATTCCCAGGCCTTGGGCCTCAGTTTCCCTGTGGTGTCTCGGGGTTCAAAAAAGGGAAAGGGGCTGGATGTGGTGGTTCATGCCAGCACTTGGAAAGTAGAGAAGGCAGATCTATGTGAGTTCGAGACCAATCGAGTCTACATGACAAGTTCCAGAACAGTCAGAGTTACACAGTGAGCACAGTGAGACCCTGTCTTTAAAAAAAGAAAAGAAGGAGAAAGGAAGTCTGAAAAGGCTAGCTTGACCCCCAACACACCCAACATAACACCTTTCTAGTCGTCTGGCAAATGGCATCTCCTGAACTAGAGAAGAGGGGTACTCTATAGCTGTGGCTGCACCTCAAAACTGACATTCGTACTTTACTCCCTTGGTTTTCAGAGGCTGGGGAACCTGCCCCCTTGGGCTTCAGACCTCCAGTCACCCACTGCTCAGAGCTGTTCCCTCTCACATGCCTTCTGCCATCTCCACCCTCGGCTCCTCGCTTCCAACCCCTCCTTGTTCTAGGTAACCAGCAGGCCTGGGCAGGAGCCACAGATGTACTAGCATGGTTCTGCAGGGCCCCCAGGGTTGGCTGTGGGCACCTGAACCTAAGGGCAGGCTGTAGCAGGCTCACACAGCTAACGGGTCCAGCCCAGGGTTCCAGGACAGGAAAGAGTCAATATGGGCAGTCCTGCCAAACATTGGCCTGGAAATGAGAGCCGCTGGGATACAGAAGCCAAGAGCAGCCTGAGGTGGAGACCACCTCAGAGAGCTCCAAGGAAGGGAGAGGGCAGAGATCACTGGTGGGCAAATAGGCAAAGAGGAGCCAGAGTGATCCTCAGTCCTGGGAGGGGAAGAACTGGCAGGCTTCTCCCAAACTGGCCCTAAAAACCTAACGGTGAGAGTGGAAAACAGCTGCTTACAGAGCACCAGGAAGCTGGCGAGGTCTGCTCCCCACCTCCGGCTCCACGGCCCCACTCCCAGGCAGCTCTCACCTGGGAACTCTGTTTACTGCCCAACACCAGACCAAACTGTCAACTCTAGGTGGGGCGAGGCTGCCTGAGTCAGCGAGGAGCTGCAAGCTGGGGCAGTGTAGCTAGCCCGAGGTGGGAAAGGTGCTGGCAATAAACAGGTCTTGCCGCCACCATGCATTCTCCTGAGCCTGGCGAGCAATCCAGTCAGGCCCCTCTGCCCCCAGGCCACTGCACAGTGCCTTCTGACTCCTCCTGCTCCTTCTGTCCCTTGCCCTGCTCGCCTGGGGGATCTGAGATCACCAAGGCAATAGCCTTAGCCAGAGTCCCATCTTGCTGTAGCCAGAGGGATGGTCCCTGCCAGGGGACCTGCTGTTGGGTGGCTGGGTCATCTTCCCAAACTGAGTGGGTCGTGATCCCCCAGCACAGGCCCTGCCACAGAAGGGCACACTGCCATCTGCACCCACATGCTCTCAGCTGAGGTGCACGGCTGCACCGATAGCTCCTGAGGTGACAGGGATTTGGTCGGGTGACAGTAGGATCACTGTGATTCTAAAGGACCTCACGAGCTGCCTCTGGCCCAAATCCAACCTATAGGGGCTCACTTGACTCTCAGCAGGCTTTGCCTACCTCAAATCCCAAGGATGCCCACACACACCCTGCTCCAGAGGCCAGGAGTGAGTCGGTGGAAGGCAGTGAGCATCTGCTGAGTCACAGATCACAGACCCTAAGACCTACGTATCTGGAAGTGTCAAGTGATGCCCACTGCACAGGCACGTCTAGCTTGAAGCTGCCAGGACCCCAGCCCAGCTCTTTGATGCCATGGGAACTTGGCAGTAACACGATGGGGTGGGGCCGGGGGCAGCTGATAGTGACTCAGCTGAGGGCATTCCCAGGGGATGTGTCACAGCACGGCCTGGGTGCTGCTGCCACCCTCCCACCCTCTAAAGGCCTGCCAAGGAAGGAGCCACCCAATAGTGGGCTGGCCCCGAGCATCTGTGGCAGGCTGTTCTTCTTCCTCCCACAGAGAGGGTCCAGCTCTCAGGACACAGGGACCACTAGGACATCAAAGAAGACATGGGAGGGGGACAAGGCAACTCGAGCTCAGCACCTGCAGGCTGGTTTCTGCTCTGATCTCAGCTCAAGGTAACAGGGGCCATGACTCGGCTGAACTTGCAAAACCCAGTGCTGGGCAGTTCCTAAGGGACAGGCGACAAGCCTGTGGACAAGGAGACCCCGGGCTGTTTGTGCCCTCACTGCCAGCACTGCCTCCAGGCAGGAAAGAGACTTGCGGTCCCTTCCTGGCCTGCCTCACAACACCCACCAACTCTGCCCACCACTCCTCCCTCATCATTAGGATCCAAGGACCAAAGGTACAGCCAGGACCCTGGTGAGGCACCTCAGTGCTGTCTTCTGTCCTCACCCATACAGACCGGGGTCAGGTGTGTACTGCAGCATGCTGGGCAGGGAGGAGCTCAGCAGGAGTGGCTGAAAGGGTTTCTGCCATGTGTGGGGTGTGGGGAGTGGGGAGAATAGCCTCCCGCCCCAGGCCTCCTGGGCCCAGATCCAATTTTCCGTCTGAGAAAGTGCTTCTGACTATTAAATATTTATCCCAGCAAGGCAGGCCTTGGCTCCCTTGGCCCATGACTTCCAAAAAAAGAAAAACAAAGGGAAACCCGGGAGGCAGAGGGGGAACAGGAAGACAGGGCCCCTGGAGAAATACCCTTCTCAGGACAACAGCTTCCCTTAGAGTGGGGTTCAGGATTGGGAGCTCAGTGTTTCCACCAAACTAAGCCTGCCTGAGCTCACAGACACACCCTCCCCTCTGTCCAACTCCATTTCCCCTGCCCCTGGCCCCTGCCCAAGAACTACCCAGATCCAACCTGGTGAACATGGTTACTATTGCTGTGGTCTCCCTCCTCATGGACACCTTTGAGACCTCAATGACTCCTCCGTGTGCCCAGGCCACTTCCCACTTGCTAGACAAGCAACGGATGAATCTCTGCTCTCCCTTCTAAGTCTGGGGCGTAGTGGTACCAGCGCTCAGGCACAGATGGAGCGGCGGACAGGCAGAGATGAGTAGGTATCTCTCACCCTTGACTCCATCCCTCAGTGGGCAGAGGACAAAGCCAGCGAGAGCTTGACTCTGTTCCCAGGTGACAGTGATGCCCAGGTAGATAAGAAGAGTTCCACTCTTACTGCCAGGGCTCAAGCCTCTCCTCCCTAGCCAAGCTGGGCCAAGCTGCACCTGAAACACAAACATCTTCAGCAAAGGGTGTGGAGGAGGTCACAGACGGCTAGAGTAAAATGTCTCCATTGGGGCAGCAACTAGTGTGCCCAGGACAGAAGAGCCTGTCTGAACAGAGAGAATAAAGGCATTGCTGCAGGCCCAGCCAAGTGGAGATGGGCACAGCTGCCTGGCACAGGAGATTGGGAGGCTAGGGGACCTGCCAACTTGATCCTCCTGCCTACTCTCAAGCCCAAATTACCCCTTTCTTGGCTGACAATAAAAGGTAGTTACAGCCTAGGGTTTGGAGAGAGCAGGATGAAACACTGTCCTGTCCCCTGAGCCATCCAAAGAAAGAGCCTTGCCGGGTGGTGGCGGCACACGCCTTTAATCCAGAACTCAGGAGCCAGAGGCAGGCAGATCGCTGAGTTCCAGGTCAGCCCGGTCTACAGAGCAAGTTCCAGGACAGCAAGGGGTAAGCAGAGAAACCCTGTCTCAAAAATAAACAAATAAATAGAGGGGGGGGGGAGAGAAAAGAAAAAAGAGCCCTGGGTGTTGTTAGCAACTGATACATCCCCAACAGTGACTTTTAGACGAGGTCGGGTGCATGCAGGGTGGTATGGCCGTAGACAACAGTGGCTTTTAATCCCACCCATTCAGGTAGGGAAGTGATTCAGGGCAACCCCCACTACTTAGAAACCATCAGAGCCCAGCGTCTTTTGTGCCCTGCCTGGGAGAGCAGGACAGCTAGTACCTTTCAGAATCACCCACCTCTTCCCTCAGCTGGGGACCAGAGAGTTCCACCATGACACAGGGCTCAGTGTCCCTGCTCCCTGCTTCAGTATAGATTCCTACCAGTATGAACACCGTGTCCAGGCGACAGTAGCGCTGCATGTGCCCTCACTGGGGCACAGCTCGCTCTCAGCATGGCAGCCCAGGCAATCCTGGGCACAGATGTCAGGTCTGGACCTACACCCTGACCCCAAGGCTGGGCACCTGAACAGCTGCTCTGGCCCTATTCTCTGGGGGGAAGAAGATAGCCCCACGATGGTCCCCGACCCCAAAGAAAGAACATTCAGATGCCTCTCATGATGTCACAGTACCCGGGGACTCCCCAGATCCAGCTATAGTTTCTTAAAGAATGCTGGGAGTTAGTGCCTAGGCCATGCCAGGCTCCTGCAGGTGCAGCGCAAGGGTCGCTGCCTGGAAAACATGACTCCCTGCCACTCCAACTCTCTGGGATTCAACTATACCTCCAGGAAGAATCCCACATACATGCCCTGAGGGGTATGACATCCAGCACCTACGGGGGTAAACTCTTGAGTCAGTCAGGAAGCTTGTGTACAGTGCATCTCACAGTGGGTGAAGGTGTTTGAGCATTCCTGCCTTGGGCATATCCCTATACAGCTCCACCCCTTCCCACCCCGGCCCAATCTTGTGTGGGTGCATTCCCAGCACATCCACCAGGGGGCAGCTTCTATGCTTGGAACAATGGTGGCTCTGCCCTGGGAGATTGCCAGCGTTGGGCACCAGGGCTTTAAGAGACCAGGTATGACAGGCATAGGAGGGCAACTCTGCCTTGTGGAGAGTGAGCTACAGCTGGTAAAGACCTAAACCCAATGGGTGCCACTCTGTTGTAATACGAGCGGCAGGGTTGCGTCCCCGGCACCCAGCCGCCCACATGGCTAGCTTATGCCCCGAAATAATTACATGGAAACTGTATTTTTTAAAACATTGCCTAGTCCATTAGTTTTATCCTCTTATTGGCTAGCTCTTACATATTGATCTAACCCATTTTTAATATTTTGTGTAGCACCACGAGCTGGCTTACCAGGAAAGATCTTAACCTGTGTCTGTCTGGAGTGAGAGAATCATGGCAACTCCTGACTCGGCTTTTTTCTCCCAGCATTTTGTTCTGTTTACTCCACCCACCTAAGGGTTGGCCTATCAAATGGGCCTAGACAGTTTCTTTATTAATTAACCAATAAAAACAACAGATTAATACAAGACCCACCTCCATCAGGAGTGAGTGTCCTTATGAGGCCCTGGGCCCTGTGTGGGGCTGAGGACATCCTGGGCAGAACCATCCAGGTCCTTATCCTGAAAGTCTCCTATCAGAGCTGCAGTAGAGGCCACTGCTCTCACTCCCTAAGAGCAGGTGGACACGGGAGAAACTGCTCCAGACAAGCTAGGGAACCATCAGTTAAAGGAGGGAAGAAACACCCTTTTTTGTGGGAGAGGCACATCAGTGGAAGGTGGAGGTGGTCCCTCAGCCTGAACCTAAGAAACTGGAGACAGAGCAGCCTTATGTCCTTGGGCCTCTTCTCTCTGGGGAGGGCAATCCGCAGTGATATTTTCCAGGACCAGTAATGAGAAAAGGGGTGGTGGGTGGTCATCATTCTCCCAACTGCGAACTGGCTAGTCAGGGCCCTTGGGCTCCCATCAGTGTGTGAGTCCCAGCCGGAGAACCCTAGGAGAGCAAAAGCCAGTTCCCAGAGTCCCAGCTCCAATCCAGCCTCAACCCACACCAGACAAATAGGCCACAGGAAGGGTGACGGTAGCTCCACTCCGGGTGGAGAAGTAGCCAGGCAGGGCCACCTCGGCATTGCCCTCGGCATCCTGAATGGTTTCATCAGTATAATTGTCATCAACTTGTTTTCCCCAAAGAGAGGGGCTTAGCCTGCACCAATGCAGCTCCTCTGTCCCAGTTCCCTGGCCAGCTGCTGGCCAGGTGCCCTGGGTGTGGCCAGGCTGCTGCATAACTGACCCAGAGTCCAGGTCAGTTTCTTGCTGCCCCACCCCACCCAGGCCAGGCCAAGGACCATCACATAAAAGCACTAGGTACCTACTCTGCAGCAGATGCTCACAAGGAGCACTGACCACAGGGGGGGCGGGGACGTCATCCCCTTGATCGGAGCTACAGGACTCTATTCCGGCTCTTAGGAAGGAAGTCCCAAACCTCGAATCCAGCCTTGCCCCAGTTATACCTAGTTGGTCACCCTGGTACATAGTAGCCGCACGGTGGATCCAGCACAGCGCACAGCCTGGTAGCCCCAATCTAAGTCCTGGTCTAGCCAGGATGCCCCCCCCCCAAAAAAAAAGCAGATCAGAGGCTAGATCTAGCATACGATCTCCTAGCCTACAACTGACGGCTGTTCACCCTGGGCCTGTTCCATCCAGTATGAAGCACACATGCCTCTATAGCTGCCTTACTAGGCAAAGCAGTGTCCCAGGGAGGACCACGATGAAAAGGTGAGAGGGACAGCAAGCGAGTCCGGAGGACAAGGAACCACACAGAGTAATGGAAACCCGAGAACCAAAGTGAGCAGCAGAGATGGGGAAAGGAGTGAGAAGCCCGAGGCAGGCACAAGTACGAGCGAAAAGCAGAAACCTACAGAGCCGGCGAAGGACCGAAAGCACAGGAGACCCGCCCACTAGCCCCCATCCATCTTTCCTGCCCTTCCTCCCGCGCGTGCAGCCTGTCCCGCACTGCGCGCCCCCATTAAGCCCCGGCGCGCCCGCAGAGCCCACCCGCCCGAGGGAAGCGGGCTGCAGGCGGGAGTGAGGCGCACCACTGCCGGGGGCTCCGGGCCAGGTGGGCAGCACCACGTGGAAGCAGTCGCACATCTTGGCGGCTGGTGGTGCGGGCCGGCGGCGGCCCTGCGAGTCTAGTCACGGCCGGGAGATGATGCGCCTGGAGAAGGGCGGCGCCCACGGCCTAGTTGCCTTGTGCTGCCGCGGGCAGCCGGGCTGTGACTGCGGCTGAGGCTTGGGGTACCTCTAGACCTTGACTACGGCCCCGCCCTGGTCCGCCCAGCCTGCGCTGACCACTCTGCAGGGTCGACGTGGGCGGTACCGGCGGCCTCATTCAGCCCATTGGTTGCCGGACGCTGAGGCTCCGCCCCATAACGGACCCACCCCTCCGGACCCAGGCCCCCTGTGGTCTGCCCTACCCACGACTGACCTCACCCCCACCCTCTTCCAGATCGCGTTTCTGAGGCAGAGATTTGAGAAGTTCCTGCGGGGGCCACCAGATCCCTACACCCGAGATCTTCCTTACCTCCAGCTTGGAAAGGTGACGGCATAGCACAGGAGTCCTGTGAAATGACTACTTGAGATCTGAGCTTCTCAGAAGATGGAGTTTAGGGACAAAAGAAGAGAGGGGGGCAAGCAGATGACAGGCTAGAAGCCGCTAGCTTGGACAGGGTGCCCTGCGCAGATCCCCTGTGGGCCGTCCAGGAGGACAAGATCAGAACAGGATGTATCCTGCAGCCCCAAGTCAGGATTTGTTCTTTCGGTGGTTTTTGTAAAGAGCCTGGCAGCTGGGACCTGGGCATGACAAGACTCTACTGACTTGTGCCCCCCGACCCCGAGCTGTACGACAGCGAATGTGCAGGTGAAGGTCTCTGTGGGATAGTACTGGACGACTAGGGAGGGTTCCTTAAAAGTTTCTGGCAGCCTAGGAGCAAAACAGTGCAGCAACTATTCCTGTCAGTGGAGAGATAATATGGGTTCTCAGGGTGGGCAAGAGAGCAGGAGCTGAAAATGGCCTGCTGGGACTGGGCTTAGGAAGACTGCCAAAGGCTCCAGGAGGAAGCTTGGGGGAGGCATTCTGTAAATCAAGAGCTGCTGGACAGGGGTAGTGAGGTTGGGTGGGATATTCTGGGTGTTAGCAAAGGGGACTGGGTAAGGCCTTGGCAGGAGACGGCAGGATCCCACTGGGCTCTACTAGGGCACCATGCAGAGGGAACACATCTGGGGGAGTTCTGTTCCCAGCAGAGTTGTCTAACCCCAGCCTGGTGCAGGTCAGAGGGAGGGAACAATCCCTGGAAATGCACTGATCACGCTAGGTGGACAGAAAGGGGAAGGGGGTATGTACACCCCGTTTTCTCAAGCAAGAAGATGGGGTGGGAGCTAAGGGAGGCTAAGCCACAGCAGAAGAGCCACACAGACACAGGAACAAAATCACACACTCACACCAGCACACACATCACGGGCCACCATGGGTGTGTCCCCATGTGTCAGACATGCACACACGTGCACAACACACACATCCCTGCATATACAGAGAAGTGTACAGGACACAGATGCATATGCACAGGTGCACACAGTCTTAGGTGCAAGCGGGAACTCCGCACAGAAGTGGGACCCAGGTGAGCCAGTGAGCAGCGGGATGACTCACCCTCGGCAGTTCCCGTTAGCTGGGCTGCAGTGCTGGGCAACCTGCCAGCAACACACAGGTCAGACAGACACCAGCCACTGCTGGGAAGCAGCCTGCACAGTGATGGGGCACAAGTCTCGCCCTCTCCCTGGGAAACGCCCTGGATGAAGAACGCTACCTCGTCTCTGGGTATGTGGGTCTCTGTGTTCCGGGGTACATCTCTGTCTGCTGGGTAGGCTGGAAGGTCTCAGCCTGCCAATCCAGTGTATTTGAATCTGGCTTCAGGATCTGAGAGCAAGGGCCTGGGAACAAGGTATGGTTTTGTATACCCAAAGACTTTTGGGTGCACACAGACCTAGCTGTGCCCTTTGTCTCTGGGCAATGTTCAAGCAAATGGTCTCAGATTGTCTAGCGTGATCCATCTAGGACCGTTGTGGCACCCATCAGCTTTTCAGGAAAATGGACGTTATCCAGGCTACCCAAGTGCAAACAGGACAGGTGTAACACGAATTCTAATTGTTCCTAATAAAATCCCGGAGTCAGATATAGGGATTAATGCTGAAAGATCAGAGAAGCAGAGTAGCCAATCACTAGAGAGTTCTTATCTCTACCAATGCTCAGACCAAAGGGGTGGTCCTATCTCTACAAAACCTCAGACTGTGTCTGTCTCTATGAATCCTCAGACTGCATCTGAGCTATTGGCTCCTCCTGCCTTGTATTCCTCTCTCCACCCAGCCACATCACTCCTGTCTCCACCTCCCTAGTGCTGGAATCACCTTTGTGTGAGCTCTGTTTCTCTTTTAGACAGATTCAACCTCATGTAGATCAGGGTGGTCTTGAACTCACAGAGATCCATCTGCCTCTGTCTTCCAAGTGCTGGGATTAAAGGTGTGTGCCATCACTGCCTGGCCTCTATGGCTAACTAGTGGCTCAGCTCTATACTCTGATCTTCAGGCAAGCTTTATTTGTTAGATTACAAGCAAAATATCACTACAGACTGTCATGTTAGAGGCATGTTACTACGTAGGGGACCTATGTGTGCCAGCACTCTCCCATTTGCCACTGGAGCTGCAGCATGACTGATGTGGGAGGGTCTTCTGTCTATGTGTTACTTTCATTGGTTAACGAAGAAACTGCCTTGACCTTTTGATAGGACAGCAGCTTAGAGTAGACCAAACAGAATGCTGGGAGAAAGAAAGCAGAGTCAGGAAGACGCCATGATTCTCCCACCCGAGACGGACATAGGTTAGGATCTTTCCTGCTACACAGATTATTAGAAATGGGTTAATCAAGATGTGAGAGTTAGCCAATAAGAGGCTAGAACTAATGGGCCAGGCAGTGTTTAAATGAATACAGTTTCCATGTAATTATTTTGGGTGTAAGCTAACCGGGTGGGACGGAACAAAGGGCCTGCACTTTTCTCTGGTGGCGAAAAGCAGCCCACTGCTCCTTTTTATAAGACATGACTGTCAAGGCAAGGTGAGGGCCCAATATGGGAGTCCAGCTGCCATCTCCTGGAAAATTCCCCCTTAGGTTGGAGGCCACTCTAGACACTCTGAGGGACAGACCCCTTGGGGTACCTGCCTACAGAGCTTTTCCACTCCAGGGAAGAGCCACAGACAGAAAAGCAAGACCATCCACCCACACCAACATACACACCACAAACCACCTTGGATCTGTCCCAGTACACACACACACACACACACACACACACTCCTGTGCATACACTCAGGTTTGTGTGCACAGATATGTACAACAGAATACAGGCGCCACCTACTCGGTCCTGAGTAGAGCTCCTGAGGCCTCACAGGCTGTGGCTCACTCACTGTGCCTTTGGAAGACCCTGCTACAGAAGCCAAGCTGCACCTATGCAGGTGGACCAGCCACAAGCCAGGCTTTTCTCCCCAGGGCCCAGATAGACTCTCCCATCACTACCAGTATTCTGAAGCCTAACCCTAGGCCTGGGATCACAGCGAACAGGAGCAGGGGAGAAGAGTGTATGTGGTAGGGGAGCTGCTATGCTCCATGGCTGTCCCTTCCCCCAGGCTGAAGCCTGGGCATCTTCTGCTGCAGAGCAATGCACTGCCAGGAGTTCCCGTCACCACGCTCCAGTTCCAGCCTCCTCCCCACGTCCTCCCCTGGGGACAGATGCTCTGCTGGGGAAGGCTCCTACAGCAAGGTCCGACTCAGGAATTGAGAGCCCCTCTCCAGCACGTGGAGAGATGATCCGACCCACAACCACATCCAGCACACAAAGGCTTCACACCTCCTCTAACCGTCAACTCAGGGGTGTTGTGCAGTGGCTCCCAGGGTCTGGAGGAACAGAAAGGATCGGACCTGAAATGGTCATGGCTATGTCACTCTCTGCCCCTCCCCACCTGCCTGACCCAATGCTCCACTGCCTCTCCAGGAAGGCTGGCCATAACGCCCAAATCATCAATGATTGATGTAGCCTGCAGCAGCCGCAGCAACATGGCAAAAATAGTTTTGCTATCATCATGGCCCAGCCCCGCCCCAGCCCACAGGCATGCAGAAGGTGGTGGCGTCTGTGACCGCTCTCCCCCACAGCCACCCTACTCATCTTAGTCCTTTGTGTAATTCTTTCTACAGACAATGGAGAAAGTTCCGAGCCTGCAGGTGGGAGCCCCTTGTCCACAGCCCTCTATTTTCCTGACCACGGGCTCCACTTCATCTTCCTCAATGCTGAGGACTTGTCAGGTCTGGGCATGGTCCCCAGGTCCTCCCAACCCCTGCATCCATGCAGCTCAGCACACGGCTGGGATTAGGAAGTAGGGAGACGGTGGGGCATATTGGGGTGTTCTGCTGCCCCTATTGCAGTGAACCAAGCGAGCTGACCTGGGACTTGGGGGAGCTCTGGACTACAAAAACCACAGGCACAGAAGCAGGGATGTGATGTGGTTTCTGTGACAATCTACTCAACCCCTCCTTACTGTAGGTGACCATGGGGGGCACTGGGCTGACTGTAAGCTCTGGGCAAAGCAGCACTACTCCAGGCAGAAGTGGGGGCTAGAGGAGGAAGGAGTGGGAGAATGAGGGGTTCTTAGGGCTCTTTCCCATGGCTCACAGGCTCTGCCCATCTTCTCACACCTTAACTTTAGGGACCCCTCTACCCTCCAGCCCAATCTGCCCAAAACTAACCAAGTAGAGCTTCTGCCTCTCTTGTCCACCTACCTGGATGGTCTGACCTCCTTCAGTCTCTACTATGCCCTTTCCTCAAGGCAGCACATCTTTAGTGGGGTCCCTGGGGTCCCCCGGGTCTGTTGGTTCACTGTGTTTGCTGCGGAAATACCACTAATGGCTGGGCTTAAATGACACATACTTGTTTTGCCTATCCTGTATTTTCAGGGCTGTTTCTTTGAGGGGGGCCTTGAACAGCTGCACTCCCAATGTCCAACAACGTGTGCTTTCTCACTTCGACCTCTCTCCAGGCCCTCTTGCTTCCTCCCTCCTGCTAGCTAGAGTCTCGCCATTTAACCGAGGCTAGTCTCAAATTCACTACGTAGCTTAGGCTAGCTTCTAACTCTTGATCCTCTTCTCTCAGCTTTCCCAGAGCTGGTGTGACAGCCACCTGAACCAGGACTATCTTCACATCTCCAGATCCGCATTTAATCTCATTCTGCACACCCATCCATTTTAGATTTCATAACCATGGCTTCTTAAGGACATCTTTGGGGGGCATCATCCAGCTGACTCAGTGGTCACACAGGTCACCTCAACCTGGACCTGTGACCCAAGAACTAGAACCTTGTGTCTTCTGAAGTCGTTCCTCCTACCTGACAAAGCTGGGACCTAGATAGACTTGGGAGGTGCTGGAGCAGGAGGATTGCCCCAGCTCCACTCCTTTTTCCAGTCTCCCTGTCCCACTTTGAGCCCAGACCTCAGTCTTCCTATCTCCTTCCAGCTCCCTGGACCTCAAGGACAGCAAGGGCAGCGGGTGAGGGGAACTGGAGCAGTACGAACGGACAGAGGACCTGCTGGGTCACAATGCGGTGAAGAGAAGCCAGCGTCTGCACACACAGACACTGTCTGACTGACACAACCCTACCGGGCCACTCTGAGAGTTGGAAGGGCTAGTTCAGAGCTCTCCGCCTGCAGGGCTTAGAGAACAGTGCCAGGCTGGTCTGCCCAAGGGAATGGGGGAAGGCTGTGGTCCAAGATGCAGAGAATGATCTCATCTTGTCACTTTTAAATCTAATTTTCCAATAGTTCTTCTGAGGAGGCTGGGGATGAAGGACTGAGTAATCCACGCAAGGGCAGGGCCCAGGGAAGTCCGGGGGAGGGGGAAATCTGTGTATGGAGGAGGGGACCAGAGTTGGGTTTGGATGCAGGCCTGACCCACCTGTTCCCCAGGGAAGGTTGGTAGTGGCTGCTAGTCCAGGATTACTAGGGTAGAGATGTGACATGCTGCAGGCCGACTTCATGAACCTCAGAATGGGGACAGATGGGAAAGGGCCAGGGATTTCTGTGGCTGGGGGCTGGGAGAGAGGGGCAAGTTTAGTTCATCAGGGCCCTTACCCACACAGTTGATGCAGGAGGCTGTGAGATTGTCTATGACCAGGACTGGCCGTGCTCTGCCTTAGGACTGGCTGGTAACCAGGCTCAGACTATGAGCACATGAAGGAAGACAGTGGCTCTCCTGCAGACCCTCATCCTCATTCAAGGGAGAGTGGTCTGGGATTGGGTCAAATCAGCGAGACAGACTTTTTCCATTGTACCCATGTGGCCACCAGTCTGGAGAAACAATTCAATAGGAGAGCAGGAACCAGGGCCAGGCAGGGTGGTAGGGTGTAGGCCGAGGGGCCAGCACCATGACGGGGGCTTTACTCCAGGGTCAGGTGTGCGACTGCGCGGGACACATCGTACACACAGTCACCAGCGCCATAACGAAATGAGAACCCCTCATTTGCAGGGCAGAGGAGGCAGGAAAGCCAGCCCGGATAGCAGGCTAGGTCCCACTAGCTGCGTATCCTCCACTCTGCAAGTACCGACTCGACAAGTTATGCCCCGCAAGGGGCCAGAGAGGGCGGGGCATTGGCGGCGGAGCTGTGGGCCACGCCACGCGGTGGCGTGCTGACGCCACGCTAAGCACGCCGGAAGCCTGGCGGCGCGCACCGTTGCCGGGCAACCCGCGGCACAGGCTGCGGGCTGAGCTGGCTGTGGGTATCTCCCGGCCGGGGGCCGGGAGGCGCATCACGGTGGCGAAGGTGGGTGTGCGCCTTGCGGGCCTCTGGAAGCCCAGGACCCCCTCCTCCCGGACCTCGGACTTGGTCCCAGACTCCCGCCTGGGACGCGATCCCCGAGCTCCCTTCCCTCAGCCAGCGTCCTCGCAGACCCAGTTCTGTGGCCCGTCCACTAGGACGCACGTCTACCCACAGGCCTTCCTTCGCCTCCACTTGTTTGGGCCTAGGACACGCCCCCGTGCAGGACTGGCCACCCACGCGTGCCAGGAGGGGTCGACTCCCAGGAAGCCCTGGGCAACTCCAGCTCAGCAGCTGCATGTCTTCTGAGCAGCTTTCCTTCGGTTCGGCTGGCCTGGCCATACCAAGATGCAAGGCGGGCAGGAGGTGAGGAGAGAGTCAGCGAGTGACCTCGTACAGGACCCTGGAGAGGGGTCCCTCCACCAAACATCTGGAGAACAGAGTGGTGACGATTTGGAACGGAGGAGACTTTGTTGCGATGGTCCCCTGACTCTGCCTGACGCGAAAGCTAGCGGCTCCAGGCTCGAAGAGGGTCTTCCCTCCTGTACATTCAGCTGTCTGCACCCAGGGGAGCTCAGCGGCGGGTGGGGAGAGTTCGAAGGCTTCAGGGAATCTTCAGCTAAGTCTGAGCAGTTTGCTCAGTCCTTTGAACTCCTAGGGAGAGCCGCAGAACACCAGTCGCTGAAAAACCCTTCAATCCCAAAAGAGCATGGTTCTTGCCAGATGCAGCGAGGTGGACCCTGGGTGACAGGAACTGCTGCTGGCTCATCTTCTGAGGTATTTCTGTGGTCGAGTGGGAGGTATTTTGTATAGCCATTAGACTTTGCCCAGGCTTCTGTGCACTGCAGGGGGCTGGGGGTCTTGCCAGCCTTTGAGTCCCCTCTCCTGGTTTGTCTTTCGCTGTATGGTTGGCTGTCCTCTTCTTAAGAGGAGGACAAGGAGTGGAGGGCTTGACTAGGGCACTCTGAGGAAATGGATCTGAGCAAGGCATGGTGGGGGCCCAAGCTGGGCAGCTTCCTCTGAACTCTTCTCCTGAGGTCTGAAGCTGCACTAGTCCGGTACTGTTCAGGGGACAGGGGTATCCCGAATTGCAGGTTTAGAACGCCTCAGATCTGAAACTCAGATACCACAGTTCAGTTTTGAGTATTGAGCCCGCCTGTCAGCCATCCTCGCCCCAAACTGGGCAGACTGCTGGTGAGACCTGTCTCCTTGCGCCTCCCACGACGGCTGCTCTGAGGCAGTCAGCTGCACCTCCACGTTTGTTCTCCACCATGTTTGCAGTGATGGGAAGCATTTGCACAGGATGGAAACTTTACATAAAACACTGGGTGAGAGTGTAGGACTGTGCGCCCAGCCGGGCTGCAGCACATGGGCCTGCAGAACGCTCACCCTGAACCTCTAACACCAGCCCCCTCTCTGCTAGCCCCTGGCTCAGACCCTGTCCACATCGCCCCACCTAACTCAGAGCCCGTGTAACGTGAAGTGACATGGAGACAGGGAAGCTGGCGTCCACCTTCCCCACATGTCCTGACAGAGCTCAACTGTGCACTCATTTCCTGCAAGCCCATGGCTTTCACTGTATTTTTTTTTTTTAAGCTGCCTGGAGATTCTGAGGAAAATATCATCAGTCACGGCCACACCAACTGAACGAGCAACCAGGGACAAAATGCACTTATATTAAAGTCAATTATTTGGCATAAAGTTACCTAATGTATACATTGCTTCTAATGTTGGGATCTTCTTTCTTTGCAGTCCATTCTCAGCTATGAGAAGGTTTTTAGGTTTGCGTTTCAAGAAGTCCCAGTGGAACGGACAACTGAAGACATTTGTTCTCTAGACCATTTCTTAGAAACAAGCAGTGAAGAAAATGGTGGCCTTGCATCTGTGCCTAGACTGTGGTAATGGAACTTAGATTGGAACCAAGGGTGGCAAAGCAAACTTCACTTCTGCTTGCTAAGGTGGTTTCACATAGCTAAAACGATTGTTCCTGGGGATTACAGAGTCCCTGTAGCCACCTGTGGGCCACAGCGTACCAGAGGGACTGGCAGCACAGACGGATGCTCCAGTAGAGGCCCTCCAGGGACTGGCAGCACAGACGGATGCTCCGGTAGTGCCCCTCCAGTGGTAGGGCTATTGCTAGGGACTTGGCTCAGTGGGACCCGACACCTTAAGACCCTCAGCCAGTTATAGGAAGCACCGCAAGAGTAGCCACAGACCTTCAGGGTTACCTTGTGTGTGTTTCTAGAGAAAATCACACATAGGAGTGTCTGGCCAGCCATTTGGTAGGGATGTGCTCTCAGCCAGCAGTAACAGTGGTAAGGGGCCGAGATTGAGGAGAAGGTAGGGTGAGCAGGCTCTGTCACCTGGGGCTCAGGGGAAGCTAGCTGTGTGCCTCAGGGATTCTGCATGCCTGGGCCAACCCAGAACTTACCCAAAAGGCCTTCCACAAGAGCCTGGGGATTTAGGCCTGGAGCCCAGGGGCCATGACCAGCAGGGCCCCGCTGCCTGGCGCTCCTGCAGAGCGTAGCCTATCAGGAACGCCTGCCTCAGGGCAGCCCCAGCAGGCCAGTGTCAAGTCCTTCAGAGGCCCAGGTGGTCCAGGTGCCAGGTTTGGCAAGGCTAGGCATGCTGGGACAGGAGGGCTGGTATTGCTTGAGGGTGGAACACTGTGTTCAGAAATACGTGAGGGTTTGGAAAAGATGGCCCAGCATTGGCACATCCTGTACGGCCTTGCAGCTCTTGGGTGCGATTTTAATCCTCAGGGCTCAGCACACATGGCACACAGCACTATCATGGCCACAGTCAACATTCCCTGTGGATTTCTCCACTGATTCTCCAGAGTGTGCACCCTGTATTTGTACGTCTGTAGGTAGGAGACGTGGGCATCCTATATGTGTGCATCTGTAGGTAGGGGACGTGTGCACCCTATATGTGTGCATCTGTAGGTAGGGGACGTGTGCATCCTATATGTGTGCATCTGTGTGTAGGGGACGTGTGCACCCTATATGTGTACATCTGTAGGTAGGGGACGTGTGCACCCTATATGTGTGCGTCTGTAGGTAGGGGACGTGTGCACCCTATATGTGTGAGTCTGTTCTGTGACCGGATGGTTGTAGACACTTGTGCAGATAACACCAGTAAATCTGGGCTTGGGGCTTCTCCAAGAAGAAGCGTAGGTAGGGAACGTGTGCACAGATACGAGGGAGGACAAGCTGATAGTGAATGTTTGGGTTTACGAGGAGAGCCCCGTCCTGAGGCCTCTCGGGGGGGCGTGTGCCATGTGCTGTGGGACTGAGCTTCAGTAGCTGCTGGGAAGCCTTCCAGGTCTCCTGTTGTAACTGCATCTTTCTCCTAGTTCTGAATCTAGAAAGCTCTGGAGAGCCCTTCAGAACACTGACACAGTGTCCACTTCACGACATCTCTGGAGTGAATCTCACTGTCGAGAGAAGCTCCTTCCTGTCCTTGGTGTAGACGCTACTCAGAAGGTAAGGAGGCTTGGGGGATGTGGAAGGTAGTCTTTGCTCACAAGCCCAGGCATAATACCTGCAGGAGAAAAAAGATTTATTTTAGCTCAAATTTTAGCTACTTCAGCTTATGGTGAGCTGTTTCCGTGTCTCTGGGCCTGTGGTGAGATGGTGTCTCAGAAGAAAACTGTCATAGTGGGCAGGCAGGGCCAGAGACAAGATACAGCCTTAAGGACACATCTCCCATGATCCACTTCATTCAACCAGGCCTTACCCCTAAAATGTCTGTCTCGTCACAATGATGCTGTGGACTTGTGCACCCATTGGTGGATTAACACAGGCATGAAGCCCTCAGGATCCAATCACTTCCAAAAAGCCATCACCGGCACCCAGCCCCAGGACAGAAGCTTGTGGGGATGTCTTCATATTCAGAGAAGTGGAGACTGCGCTGTGGCCAGTCACACTGGCAGGCACACTTTGGAGACCACTGACCAGGGACAGCATGGGCTGAATGCAGACTTACCTGCTGTCAGCACTGGGAAGACCATCTTCCACAAGACCTCGGTGTACTTCTCAGAACGGGACTGGAACAGGGCAGAGTTGGGGAGGGCAGCGGATCAGGGTGTCCTGTCTCTCTTGGGTAGCATGCTGCCCTAGATACATGTGTGACTCCAGCAGGGGTACACACTAGCAGGCATGAAGAGACAAGGTGTATGTGGGTCAGGGGTGAGTGGAGGAGGAGGTGATGCTGTGCCTACCAGAATGCCATGCAGTGCCACCCTGTTGGTGGTAGGCCTCTTGGGAGCTGCTAACGGGAACAGAAGCCGGTGAAGAAGGATGGGCAGGAGCCAGGTGCTGTCAGTGGGTGATGCACGCAGACCAGGGCTACAGCAGCACACAGGAAGGGTTGGCAACAAGGGCAAGTTCTGCATGAACATGTGGAATGTGTGGGATCAGCAATGTGGTGGGTTGACTTGGTGCATACCTGAGAGGGGCCTTCTAAACACATGGTGGCCCCAAGAAGAAAGCCTGATATCTGAGGGGGGAGCCAGCTAAGTCCAGGGCAGAGCAGCAGGAGAAAAAGGCTCTGGCGGTGGCTGGAGAACAGCAGTGGACAATGCCCAGTGAAGCATCAGTGTGCACGGGTCAACCTCAGTTTCCCAAGATGTCACACCTCAGAGAGAGGTGCAAAAGGCCTTTTCATCTTAAATATTACTCAGAGCTTTAAATAAAGAGGTCAAGAAGGAAGGCAGCTTGGCCCTGGTGAGGGCCATGATGTGGGCTGCTTACTTTATCAGCTCAAGGTCACCAGGCTGGTCAGGAAAGGAATGAGGAGCTGGGAGGAAGAGCACCCTCCCAAGTCCCTCCCACCCACATCCCACATAGGAGGTCAGCCTGGCCTTAGGATGCAGGAAAAATTGAACCTGAAGGCTAGGAAATAGGATTCCTGGGTATCAGGCTCCAGGGTACAACTCCAGGCAAGGCAGGGCAAAGGGGACTTCCCGGAGGTACTGTAAGGCATTCTTTTTCTGTGCTATAACGGAGTACCTAAGACCAGGTAGTTTATAATATTTACACATTCACATGAAGTCCAAAAGCATGGCGCTGGTACCTGCTTGAGCATCATGAGGTGAGGCACAACAAGCATGCCAGCTCTAGCCTCTGCTCATAATGCCACTAATGCCACCATGCAGGCAGCATTCTGATAACCTCCTCTAATCCTAATCACCTCCCCAAGTTTTCCTCCAAAGGCAGTTAACATATGGACTTTGAAATTCACTTTGTAACACCTACAAGTTAGAGACACATTCAAGCCACAGCTGGAAGGTTGAGGAGCACCCCAGTTCTGGAGGCTTGTGAACCAGGTGATGCTCAGCAGGTGAAAGGCAAGGGAGGAAGGCCATGGGCCTGACCCTTAGGGGACCCAAGGCATCCAGAATTAAGATTACTGTGATTTTAGAATGAAAATGGCGATGCTGTGACAGAAGTTTCTTTCCGTAGAGCCTTTCTGGAGACCAGGGTCATGTTCTGGAAGGTTCTGATCTCAGAAAGCCTGAAGAGCTGCTTGCAGTCAGCAGCTTCCACCTACACCACTGCAAAGCCCTGATTCAGACCAAGGTGAGCAGAGTCAGAAGCCCCATCCCTCTGAGTGTTCATCAAGAGTACCCAAGGTCCGGAATGGGTGTCAGGAGGCTGGGATGGCATAACTGTTGGGTCAGAAGCTGGCAGAGGCCTACAGGTTCGAGGAGCAGCACTTCTCAGGCTGAGGGTCCTTCTGCAGTCAACCCAGCAATTCGTCACAGCAGGCCCAGCAGGAAGAGAGGTGTGGACAGGAAAGGGGCCTTGTTCCTACCCTTCTCTTTTACCAGGGAGGGAGAACAGGCCTGTCTGGGCCTGGATCTTGTGCTCCCCTTTAACCAGACATTTCAGGACGGGCTCTTTATGTGTGCCCAGGAGACAACAGTTAGGCAGTGACTGGAGTATGTGCCACAGAGATCTGCACTGTGGTGTTGGGGAGAGGTGGCAGGAGATGGGGGGTGGAATACAGCCCTGTGGCTCCGTGAGAAGCCAAGCATCAGGGAGGGCACAATGTGCTACTGCCCAGCTAGGTTGCAGCCTTGGTTGATATACGGGGCAGGCAATGGGTTCTATGGCACTCGGGAAAGGGAATTATTATGAACTAACAGGGCATGATGCCAGAGGTCCCATAAGACTGTCCCTCAGCTTTTTGGAAAGACAAACCTGAAGGAGTGCTGCAGTTCCCTTTGAGCAACAAGACATTTAGAACGTTCATCCTTCACTATAGCACTTGGAGGACGCCCAGCAGCAGCTCTGAGGTAGAAATCTGTGAAGTCCACCAGTGGACGCTGAAGTCAGGAGTCCAAGGCCTAGGTGACAAGACCCAGCACAAGGGCCAGGAACACAGGCAGGAACAGACCCACGCTGCTTCTGGACTGCAGGGCAGTCACAGAATTGTAAGACACTTGGTCTGGCCTTGTGGGAAGTTATGTGGCAGCGGTGCAGGGTGGAGTGGATGACTCTCGTAGCCACTGTCCTCATCCCCTCTCCACCTGGATGGTTCTCTGGTTGCACTGCACATTGAAACCAAGGAGAGAATCTGGGGTTGGGGATGGGGAGTGGGGGTTCCAGGGTGTGCTGGGAATCTACCCAGGCTTCTCTAGTGTCCGCTCTAATACCCAATCACCACTTTGCTCTCAGCTCTCAGGGACGTCTGGCAGCAGACAAGGCAGCCTGATCACCTACAGCCTGTTTCTGAAGACACCGCTACAAGGAAATGGGCACTACATCACCATTCCACAAAAAAAGATCTTCACTCCACGCAACCTAAAAATGGCACTCTTTAATAACAATGTTTGTTAAAAGCAGGAGTACTTTGTACCTTTATGAAATATTTTACATTCTTACTGGTTTTAGTACTAGCATCTGAGAACTATTGTTTCCCAGATCCTTGTTAGTTTCCCAGGACTTCTGCCAACCTACTCTATACCTCAAGCACTCAGATCTCGTGGGGCGCAGAGGGAATGAATGTCCTAGGGCAGAGCCAGTCTCCAGAGTTTCTGGGGACACTGTAGACTGGCACCAGGAGCCTGGTGACCCCTGCCTGAATCACATGAGGATCCACAAGTTCAGGAAGCAGGAGACAGCTACTGATCACTTGCAGGAGCCCACCCTGGTCCTGGCTCCCCTAAGATGCTAATGCATATCCCTGTGCTGGATCCTGCCCTCAGCCAGCAGCCTTGAGACAAGCGTTTCTGAGTGGAAGGGTGGGTGGGAGAGCACACTGGGTGTCCCAGGACAGCTGGATGAGCATCTGCTGAGACAACTGTTTTCTTCTAGGGGCAGACACAAGCAGGCAACACTGAATTTTGTAAACTTTTATTAAAAAGAAGACTGTTAAGACTGTGTTCTTTTTTTTTTTTTTTTTTTTTTTTTTTGACTTTTTCAAGGTTTCAAGGCAGGGTTTCTATGTAGCTTTGGTGCCTGTCCCGGAACTAGCTCTTGTAGACCAGGCTGGCCTCGAACTCCCAGAGATCCACCTGCCTCTGCCTCCCGAGTGCTGGGATTAAAGGCGTGTGCCACCACCGCCTGGCTAAGACTGTGTTCTTATTGATTCCTTAGCTCCTAGAGAGGCTACTGTGGGGCTGACCTGCTCAGGAGACACTAGCTTCCCTATTGACTGAACTGACCAAGTGGTCCAGAACCAGAGAACAGTCTAGACAGGAGTATTGGAACTGCTCCCGTTGGGAGGGGAGAAGAAAGGTGCTGTTGCTATGTCTGACCCTTGTACTCAACCACCACTAGGTGATATATAGTTTGAGGATTATAACAAAAGGATAACTCATTGTTTTTATTTTACCTGGGGGGAGGAGTGTAAATGGCCAGTAGGTATATGAAGAACATGTGTGCCAACACTGACCATAGAGAAGTGCAGTCAAGGGCAGTGAGGCACCACCACACTGCTAGGATGAAGATGAGCTGGCAAGGACATAGAGATGTAAATGAGAACAACTATTATGGGAAACAATATAAAGATTCTCTCCCGAATCTAAAACACCTGCCATGTGAGCCAGCAACGCCACTGCTTGGGGATATACCCAAAGGACTGTCTGGAAAAGCTGTTCGTATCACGTTCACTGCAGCGGGTTCACAATGTCCAAGGTGGCGTCATCTGGGTTGTCCTGACCCAGGATGAGTGGATAAAGGAAGAATACTGTCTATCCAGGAAAAGATGAAACCCTGATACCGCAGCAACAGGGATGAGCCTGGAGGACATTATGTTGAGTGGAATAAGCCAGGTGCAGACAAGCAGATGACTCTTTCAGCGGAGTCTTAAAATGTGAAATTCCTAGAGTCTGAGTGGCAGCAGGGCCCGATGGAGATGGTGTCAGCCAAGGGTAGCCTCAGGTCAACATTCAAGACCCCTAAAGTGTAAACTGGCTGTTGTAATAGGAGCGGCGGGCTGCGTTCCCGGTGCCCGGCCGCCCGCACGGCTAGCCTTATCCGAAATAATTACATGGAAACTTTTTTAAAACATGGCTGGTTTATTAGTTTTAACCTCTTATTGGCTAGCTCTTATATATTGATCTAACCCATTTTTGATATTTTGTGTAGCACCGCGAGCTGGCTTACCAGGAAAGATCTTAACCTGCGTCTGTCTGGAGTGGGAGAATCATGGCGACTCACTGACTCGGCTTCTTTCTCCCAGCATTTTGTTCTGTTTACTCCACCTATCTAAATTTTACCCTATCAGAGGCCAAGCAGTTTCTTTATTAATTAACCAATGAAAGCAACAGATAGAAAGATGACCCTCCTCCATCAACTGGCAACATTTAACCATGATCACAAAGCTGGGAATGGTGGTGTATGCCTTTATCCCAACACTGGAAGGCAGAGAGGTGGATGTGAGTTTGAAACCAGTCTGGTCTACAGAGTGAGTTTCAGGACAGTCAGGGCTATGCAAAGAAACCTTATCTTGGGGGGAAATGAATTATATTCTCAGAAATCACCGAATAGACTTAGTATTCTCATTACTCAAATGTAGCCTTCAGTCACAGCTCCATTTAGCCATCCTAGACATCTGAAAACATCATATATGGCTAAATGCAATTCTGTCAACTGAAGGAGGAATGGGCAAACAAGGCAGCACCCCTACACGTGCTCTGAAATACACTCTGCTCTTGGGCCCCCAGCAGGTGCATGCGAGGTGAAGCTGTCAGGAGCCTCTCAGAACACACGAATGCTGAAAGCCAGGGGTCCAGCCGCCTGGGACAGCCAAGCCTGAACTGAGTGCAGCACCTGAACAGTTCAGGAGAACAAGTCCTCAGCAAGCTCCTTGCCCTTCCCCACCCTCCAGGACACTTATTTCCACCCCCTTCCTCACGAGGAACTGGGCTGTGAGACACAGGCCCAGGCTCTGGCTTACTTGCCTAGTGGCTTTGCTTTGGGTGGCGGGACGCTGGCAGAGCCTAAGCATCCTGGAGGCTGGCTTCAGCTGAGCAGTGGCAGAGGCCCCACTTGGTTTGGTGTCCTGCACTTTGCTGGCGAGGTCAGCAGTGAGGCAACATACATGGAGCACATAGGAAGGCAGTGTCTCAGGCAAATGTTCTCAATCTTCAGCTCACCTCACCACAGGTGCATAGACGCCTCCTTCACAAACTTCTGACCTCTAAAGCAACACAGTGACATTAACCGTCTAGAGGGATGCAGGTGGGAACTGAAGGACAGAGGATGCGGCTCATATATTTGGGATTTACACGAAGTCATTTCATCCCTTCTCACTCTGAACCCTTCTTTCCAAATCTCCTTACCTCCATGTCTTTTTGTGTGACTTAATTAAGCGCACAACTGTGAGAATGTTTATTTTTTGGAAAATGGGGACCACCGTATCAAGAAAATTACACTCCCTCCCCCAACCTTTAACTGAATAGATCCTCAGAGAGGGATAGGGCTTCATGGGCTCCACCCTATGCCTGACGAAATGTTGTTGAGTCCTATCTTGTATATATTTGAGATACTTCACAAATAAAGATGAGGGACATGTAGTCCTAAGCATGAAAGACTTGGGACAGCTCTGACCCGAGTGCCTTCTGTCCACTCTCTGCACATAAAGCAGCTATGGGCGAAGGCTGCCAGGAGCACCTACATTCTTGGCCTGCCATTTGGTAAATGGTTACTCCAGGGGCATAATGACCAGTGATCTCAACCACAGGCCTGGCCTGATACTACCTCGATGGCAATCCTCAAGTGCTGAGATTTTAACGCTGCATCCCTAGTTACATATTTATACACACACGATCTGCTTCCAAGCAGTCATCAAATTCATATCTAATCTGGAAATGTCACATGTGCATGATTAAACCAAAGGAACCTAGGAAATTTCAGCAACTCCATCTAGGCAGAAACAGAATGCAGCAGGGTGAAAAGCCTAAAAACAAGCATCTCAAGGCTGACACACACCTCAGTTTCCAAAGATCTTTTCTCTTCTCTTTTTTTGGTTTTTCAAGACATGGTTTTTCTGTAGTTTTGAAGCCTGTCCTGGAACTTGCGCTGTAGACCAGGCTGGTCTTGAATTCAGAGATCTGCATGTCTCTGTCTCGCGAGTGCAGGGATTAAAGGCGTGCATTACCTCCGCCCAGCCAAAGATCTAGCTTTTTAAGGCTGCGAAGTAGACACTGTAGCTACTAGGAGGAACAGAAATGCTTTAAACAAGCAATTCCTGTTTTAGGGACTGACAGGGCACCTCAGCTGTTTGTGGACCTGCGTTCCATCCCTGGGCCCACAGGGAAAGCTGATTCTGAGAAAGTTGTCTTCTGACCTCCACATGGGTACTGTGACATAAATAAAATGTAAAAGAGAAATCCTGCCTTAGATTTATTTAGTAAAGCATACCCTTTAAACTAGCTTTTATAAGGAGACACACGTAAGATCATTGTTGCAGACTGGGGCTCAGCTGTTCCTACAGATTACCTAGAGCCCTCAGGCCCAGGGAAGGTAGCAGGTAAGGGAGAGTTTTCCCTTGGGAGCCATGAGGTTAAGAAAACAAACTTATTGCCTATTTAGCACAAAAAGAAGTTATTTGCCTATTATAGAAAGCATATAAAATGCTGAGACCACCGAAAGCAAACTCAGTTGAAGGATTAGGATAGAAAAAATTTCATAACACATTCCATTTGCTGGTTATTTTTAATAAAGTGAGGTTTACATTGATGATATTAAAGAATAGTCATACAAACACAGGGGAAAAAAAACCTCTTAGGCTCAGGTGGGGAAGACCAAAAAAGCACATAAGAAACAGAAAAAACATGCATGGAGGGGGAAGAGTATGACATGTCATCAGGTAGCAGAACCTTGAGATCCAAGCAGACAGCTTAGGGGCCACCCCAGGATTAAGGGGCCCTAAAATTAGATGGAGTCAGATTGTTTTGAACCTTAAAATGTTTGAGCACCATTTTAAAAGCAAGCAAGCATGGGTGTTCCCTACTGAGGACATGGGTGAGGACACACACCCTTCCCAAGCACACACATGCCTGGTACCCAGCAGCCTCCATGTATACATACTTGACATGGAACATGAGGTGTGAGGAGGTCATGCCCCTGTCACACATTAGTGCCTGGGAGCCAGGCAGTAATGGCCAAGGACAAGACCTACATAAGGCACTGCCTGAGACAGAACTAACTGACATGTAATTTCTAGACATCTTACCTTAGCCTTCAGTGGCATTTACATATAAATAGGCATAAATAAAACCACCCTGCCGTTGACAGGAAGACACTACCTGCAGAGCAGACCCAGTAAGGCAGCAGTGGAGCTGTGCACGGTTCTCATTTCAGACACTCTGCTAGAATGCAGACCATGATTGGGCCTCTCATGTAAACACCTGGCCGGCTACATTTACACTGTTGCCTTGGGAGTGTAGAGACTCATTACCAAAAAATATTTTCTATTTGAACCCTAAAAATGACACACACCAATTGTAATTATTTAGGTTATGTTTCTAATGTAGCAGCAGAGGATGTTTGTAGAAAAAATATACTTTTAAGAAAATAGCTGAAAAAAATCTAAAGTATAAAAAGTTTAAAAAATATATCTTAAGACAAAATATTGCCCAAAACATATAAAACTTAAATTTTAGAAAGTTTGTCTACCTAATTTAAAACACATTAGACACAACTGTGGCACACCATCCTCCACAGTGATCCCAGGGCCCAAAAGTCTTCAAAGAGCTCAGTTCCTGGCAATGGTTTGCTCTGTCTTCAGGGTGCATGCAGCCTCGCAGAGAAAATCTGTCCCAGGGTATTTTCATAGTCAGAAAGGCAGGGCCCCCTTTGGGACAAGTGCTTGTCTGTCTCTGGATCACAGCACAGAAGAGCTCCATGGGGTGTGTGGCCTTGTCCTTGGCCCACCAGGGGCCTTCTCTCAGGTCTCCACCAGAATCTCTACTACATGGTCCAGCTCAGCCAGATCTGACTTGCAAGTGGAGCTGGGAGGTGGGGGAGCTGCAGCAAAGCTCTCGAGGCCATTGCAGAGACTGGGTTTGGTCCCACTCATCATTCCTGTTAGCACCGTGTCTAGGTCATAGTAGGAGCTGTCCACGTCTGAGAAGAGTTCCTCCACTGAGCTGGGGGTTTTGTTCTCTAGGGTCTCAAATATCTGGTCCAGTGACTTCTGAAAGCTTCCCCGGTTTTCTTGTGGGTTGTCTATCTCCCAGAGGCTGCTTTGAGGGTTTCTCTGTCCCTGTGCCGAGCTGACAATGGGAAGCTCAGAAGCTGAGCTTTGCAGGGGATCATCTTCCAGTTCAGGAGTGGGATGCTCCCCGTCAGTTCCCCTGGCTGTACGACACAGGATCTCTGTGGAGACCAGGCGGTCAATTGGTGCCCGTTGTTCGACATTCTGGGGTGCCATCCCATGCCACACACCATCCCGACTCATTTCCTCTTGGATCTGCCGGACCGTGTTGGCGATGAGGACTGAGCGGCAGAGGTTGGGCTCCACTAACATGTGGCAGAGCTGGAGCTTGACCAGGGACATGTCCAGGAGTGACTGCCGCTGCAGGCAATAGGAAGGGACAGCGCCAAAACCCTCTACTCCTTCCTCCTGGTCACCGTATTTCCTCTTCAGCCCTCTGGCAAACATTGTGTCCTGTGGGAACTAAGGAAGACACCAATTAACATACTTCAGCCTCCTGGCTGACAGTACCCAGGACAGTTTCAAACAGCTACAGAAGTGACAACAGTGCCAGAGACACCATCTGGGAGGCTGCCTGAGGCACAGCCACTGTCACAGGCAACAGAGCTCTAAGTTGTAGCCTAATTTTCATCAACAGATAAATGAACACAAACAGAACTTTGGTCCGTATGTTTGTGTGACAAGATGTTTTAGCTGTTGAGTCATCTCTTCAGGTTTAATTTTATTTTAAAATAAAAAAGATTATTTTAAGCTGGGCAGTGATGGCACATGCCTTTAATCCCAGCACTCAGGAGGCAGAGGCAGGTGGATCTCTGTGAGTTCGAGGCCAGCCTGGTCTACCTGAGCTAGTTCCAGGACAGACTCCAAAGCTACAAAGAAACCCTGTCTCAAAAAAACAAAAGAAAAAAAATATTATTTTAAATAATACATTTGAAATTAAATGCCAAGTTGTCCTTAACAGTACTTTTTTTTTCATTTTTTTATTGCTTTATAAATAAGACCATTCAAAATTTCCACTTCTGGGGCTGGAGAGATGGCTCAGAGGTTAAGGGCACTGGCTGCTCTTCCAGAGGTCCTGAGTTCAATTCCCAGCAACCACATAGTGGCTCACAACCATCTGTACTGAGATCTGGTGCCCTCCTCTGGTGTGCGGGCATACATCGAGGCAGAATGTTATATACATAATAAATAAATAATAAATAAAAGAAAGCTTAAAAAAATTTCCACTTCCTCTTATCTCTAAAATAAGAGGAATCTTATTTTTCCTTAAATTCCAGAATCTCTTAAATACATAAACTTTAGGACTTTTTTTAGATACAAAAAAAGGCTACCTTCTTCCTTTCAGAGTCACAGACCTTTACATAATTTATGTGGCCTCTTGAGTATTTGTTCCAATGAAATGAAAGCTAAGGCTCATGTACAAACTTGTAAAGAATATTCGTAGTTCTCTACTCAGTTGTCCCAAACTGGAAACAATCCAGCTGAAAGGACCAGGGCTCCCATTCGAACTGTGGCCAGAGAAAAGCCGCTCCAGAGGCCACACCCAATCAATTCCATTCTCCTTACACTCATGCAGTCACAGGACAAAGCACCAGGTGGCCACAGGAGGCGGGTGCAGGAGGTCTCCAGTAAGAGAACATGCCTGGACAAGTGTGCTGGCCACACAGTGCCCAGTTCCCAACACATCCCACACACACTTAAGTGAGAGAGGAGTAAAGATGATGCAACTTCATATGAAAAAACATTAGAAACTCAAGATAAAAAATTAAGAGACCTAGTGCCAAGAGCTTATTTTTTTCCTATAAGACTATGCCCAGGAAATTAAGCAGCTATTACTACTGTCCATGCTACCCCTCAAGTTTTATCATCTATGTTGTAGTGATGGAAAGGAGCTTACTACCAAAGTATAAATATCAAGAGAGGCCAGAGATTGGCCCAGTAGTTAAGAACACTGGCTGCTCTTTCAGAGAATACAGGCTCAGTTCCCAGTACTTCATGGTGGCTCAAAACCATCTATAACTCAAGTTCCAGGAAATCCAAGAGCAGCACATTATAAATGCATGTAATACACAGAGAATATATATAAGTCTTAAAAAAAAAAAAAAAACTTCATGAAGCCAGGCAGGACAATGGCTCAACAGGTTAAATGCTTGCCACACAAAGTAAAGATCAGAGTTCAAATCCTTACAACCTATGTAGTAAGGTATGATGGCCCAACTCTAATCCCAGAGCTCGGGAGGTAAAAATAGGGGATCCCTGGAGCAGGCTAGCTCTGGACTCAACTGAGACCCTGCCTTAATAATTAAAGTGGAGAGCAAATGGGTAAGATACCAAATGTCAGTCTTTGACACACACACAAACCCACATTGCTTCTGTTAAGAATATTCAAGGTTATGTTTTCTTTTTGAATCAGGGTCTCACTAGGTAGTCCTGGCTAGCCTGGAATTCACTGGGTAAACCAGGCCAGCCTCTGCTTCTCAGGTGCTAGGATTATAAGTTGTATGACACTGGGCCAGGCAAATTCTTTTAAACCCTTTGAATCTGGAGCTGGAGATAAGGATCCATGGCAGCTCACAAGCATCTGTAAGTTGGTTTCCACGGTATCCAACAGACACCCTCTTTTGGACCCAGCAGGCACTGTATGCGTATGGTGCAGACATACATACAGGCAAAAATACCTACATACATAAAATCTCTTAAAACTAAATAAACTTAGGTTGAGTTTGAACACTTGGTCTCAGTTGATGGTACTGAGAGGTTACAGAACCCTTTCTATTCTCTGCTTCCTGTGTGAAGATGACTGACGTGATCACTCTGCTTCCTGACTACCAGGTCGGCCTCACCTTCCATGCTGTGCCTTCCCTGTCATGATGGACAGATACATTCATCCCTGCTGTAACTGCAAGTCCAGACCAACCCTGTCTCCCCGAGCTGCTTTCTGTCAGGCCATTCTATCACAGCAACGGAAAGGTAACTAAGATAACCTTGCATTACAGAAATTTCTCTTTTGGTGGTAGTATGTGTGTGTTTAACAGGCTGTTCTCTTAACTTGAGATCCTCTGCTTCAGCTTTCTGAGCAGAGAGGTTAAAAGTGTGGGTCATTAAGTCTAAACTAGATTCTTTCCAGCTTGAAAAAAAAAAAACAACAATTACATGTTTAAAGCCACTGGGGTAAACCAGCTAAGTTTATTGAGAATTAATATACTAGGTCAAACTGTAACAAGAAACCCTGGATTAGGGAGTGGGAAGTCCCAAAAGTTTCTCTTCAGCAAGTTCCTCTTTGTTTCAGGGTTATCTCTAAAATTTCAACTCTTCGAGATTTAACACAGACCTCAAACCAAACTAGCTCACATGTCATGAATTAACCCTATTTTGCTAATAGAATACTTAGCTGCCCATTCTGACTATTAAAATCTAACAGATAACCTAACTGGAAGGCAGACTGGTACCAGGGAGAGCAGCATGGCCAACCAGAGGCTGCAGTGAGTAGAACTCACAAAAGAACAGAGAAGAAGAATAAATGGGTTCCTGATAGTTTTCTTAGTACCAAGAGGTGGAGAACAGGCTGAAGAGAGAAGTCATCAGTGGTCTTCTCAGCCATGAACCCTGCAAACTAAAAATACCAATCTGTAAGATAAAAGATGCTCACTGGAGAAATAGTGGCATGACTATTATAAGAAATAACCAACTGCTTTCTGTTTGGATCTGAAGTCTACTCCACAGGACAGAATTCATACCCGGTACTATAAAGCTGGTCAAAAGCACATGGCTAGGTCAATTCCCCTGGAGGGGAGCCTACTCCTGTTATCTTCCTAAATGGACATGATGTCTTTTAAATATATTTAAACCCTTGGTAAGAGCAGCTCCCACCATTTGCAACAGACCGTATTTAATGCAGACTCACAAATAGTCAAAATACCAAGAATAAAAAACTAGTGAGCTCTTAGTCCTAAACCAGACATCTATATCAATACTCCTTGGCTCCAAGGCTCAGGAAATATCCTGAAAGTGGGGCAGAAAGAATCTTAAGAGGTAGAGCATGACAAATTTTGTGAAATAACAATGTCTGGACACGACATGGCTGCTCCACACATGAAATCACAGGAGTAACTGTGATTATGTGCACAAGATGGGACCCCATTAACATTTCTTCACGAATGGGGGGAACCACCAAAGAAGATTAAGTTGCCCATGCTCCAATAAATAATTCCTGCCCATGTTCACGCAAGCAACCTTGATTAAACTGAGGGTCACAAAACAAAGGAAAAGAAAGATAAGCAGGCTTCAGAGACTCACAGCCACACGTGGAGACAACGTAGAGCGCACTAAACACATGTCTATGAGCCTTGCATGCAGGCGGCAGGAAGATAGCTGTACACAAAGCTGGGCGTGAAGCCCTTTGGTATCTCAAGTCACAAATCCCTGAGTGGGCACACCCAATGAAGAACACGAATTCTGAAATCCAGACAAGGCTCTAGTGCCCCTCTAAGGATGGAAAGTTGACTGAGTGCTGAGCCACAGCCAGACTGATCAGCAGTGGGTAGTGCTAAGTACTGCCAAAAAAGAAGGCCCAGAAGCACCCATGAGCACGTGCTCTTACAAGAGACAAAGTACAAATCTTTCTGGCAGGAGCACAGAGGGAACAATTCTGACCCATAATCTGCAATGACCAGCCCAGAAGGCTCACCTACAACACCAGCCTAGAAACCAGCAAGCTCTCCAGGACTCTTAATTGGCAACTGCCCAACAAAAGCCCTACAGCCAGGATATAAAAAGCTAACAGCATCTGTGGAATATTATTTAACTAGGCAAAGATGTTTGTTTATGCTGCAGAATCCCACTTTAACTGTGTAAAGGTGTGTTAGCTGTGTTTATTCTGCATTTGTTTACCTTGCCTGCCTAAGGCACCTGACTGGTCTAAAAAAGCTGAACAGCCAATAGGAAGGCAGAACAAGACTAGACAGGGCTGGTAGGCAGAGATAATAGGAGGAGAAATCTAGGCTGGGAAAAGAAGAGAGAAGAGAATAAGGGACATGCCTGGAGCAAGAAGCCAGGCAGAGACACAAGGAGTAGTGAAAGTAAGATATACAGAAGGAAAGTAAAAAGCCCCAAGGCTAAAAGCAGATACAGAAAAACAGGTTAATTTAAGTTAAAAGAGCTAGCCAGAAACAAACCTAACCTAGGCTGAGCATTCAAACTAATAACTAATTAAGAAGTCTCCATGTTATGATTTGGGAGCAGACTGGTGGTCCAAAAGAAAAACCCTAGTACAGCATTCTTTGGTGCCATCTCAGGACTAACCGAAGAGGAAATACCTACTACAGCCAGTCACAGGACCTAAGAAACAAATGACAGTCTTATTTATGTATTTTATTATTTTTTGTTGTTTGTTGAGACAAGGTTTCTTTGTGTAGCCTTGGCTGTCCTCAAACTTACAGAGATCTACCAGCTTCTGCCTCCTGAGTGCTGGGATAAAGGCAAGCGCCACCACTGGTAAACTAGACAAGTAGAAGAGTAGAAGGAGGCACTAGTACTTGTTTTTCTAGGTAGCAGCTGACCCCCCTTTCTAGGCCCCCTTAGTTCATCCTAAGGTTGAAAAGGAGGGAATCTGGAACCCTGGAATATCCATTAGATGAGGCTTTGTACCTGGAGCCAATAGGATGGGGAATCCACCAAGCAGGTAATGCTAGACAAATGTCAAGATTTTATCTCTCTGGAGAACCAGCCTATGGGAAAAAGAGGACAGAACTGTAGGGTATGATGGTAAAAGCCTTTAAATTCCAGCACTGGAGGAAAATGGATCTCTGTTAGTTCAAATCCAAGTATGGTCTACATGGAATTTCTAGACCTGCCAAGGATACATAGTGAGTGAGACCATGTCTCAGAAAACCAAAAATGCAGAATGTTTCACCAGAGAATTTAAAAACCACTTTTTGTACCAAACTGGGAAGCTATTTTTGCTAGGCTGATTTCCGTTTCTGCAGAATCATAAAATTAAAACTGTTTGCTTCTTAAATTTGTGATTACAGAATGAAGGTGTTGTTTCCCACTCGGGAGATGCTCACACCTAGTCACCCCACTGCAAAGCTTTCCTCAAGACTGCAAACAGTGATAGGAGCAACTCCCAGCTACAGAAGCTCTGCTGTACACCCGGCCTCCGCCTGTTCTCACTGGATTGCTTATGTTATTTCCACAGCTTCACTAGACAATCTAGAAGAGAATCAAAAAAAATCACAAAACGGTGAGTTCGAGAACAGCCTGGTCTACAACTGCTAGTTCCAGGACAGGCTCCAAAACCACAGAGAAACCCTGTCTCGAAAAACAAAACAAAACAAAAAAATCACAAAACGAATATGCTTCATAATTCTAACCACTCAGAGAAAACCTGCCACCCTCTAGATTCCCTTTTTCCAGCCCCTTTCTTAATGAGCACTAGCTTTCACTTGTGTTGCGTCCACAGCAAGTTGTGTTTATGTTATTTAACAAGTGGGTCATCAATTCTGGCGAGTGCCTACTTGTATGCACAAGCATACCAGGCAGTCTACAGCCAGCACCAAGTAGTTTCCAGCCACAGATGTTTCCTTGGCCTGGCACTTGGTTTCTGTACCATTAAATCATGACTTAGTACTAGGACTCATCAATTTTCTTCTGCATTCATTTTTGCATATTTGCTATCAAACTACCTTTCCCCTTCCTCTGTCCCTTTTCCGTAGGGTACAGACTACTCCTGCACAACAGAGCTTTAACCAATACTCTGTCTCTTGCTAGGGCGTCACTGTCCTTCCTTCAGTCTTGTTCACCATCCTCAGATTTAGGATTTCAAACAAGGCGGGGCTGGAGAGACGATTTACAGATGATGAGGCTGGGTACCCAGAACTCACATGGTGGCTTACATCTGCCTAGAACTCCAGTTCCAGGGTACCTTCACAGACGGTGCACAGGAATTCATGCAAGTTTGAACTCATGAACACACAGGCATAAACACATTAAAAGGGGGGGGGGTCACAAGATAAAACTGTGGGGTATTCACAGAACCAAAGCCCTGGAATGAAATACACAGATGTGTTTGCTTACCTGTCCCTCTAGAACCAAAGCTATAAACAGGATGGTGACAGTGTAACTACTAAGAGGAAAGAGGGAACTCGAGATGAAGGCCTGTATCACCAGCAATATTCTGACCAGCCCTAAATGGCTGAGCCCTAGGGCCTCTCCTAAAATGGTCTGGGTACAGCTCCCTGTGTGTCGGACCTGAGGTTGCTTAATCCTAACGAAGAATGACAAGCAGCTTCCTGGGCTCTCATCATGATTTAGGCAGTTATCAGAGTTTTGATTTTACCTGAATAGACCTAGCACAACCAGGGCTTGGACTATAGCCAACAATAAAGCACTCATCTGGATGTTGGATTTTTAAGGTGAATCAGGATTTAGTGATTTCAGAGCTGGGCATGGGGGCATACAGGTAATCCCAACACTTGAGAAGCAGAGACAGGAAGTACAAGAGTTCACGGTTATTTCTGGTGACAGTGTCAGTCTGAGGCCAGCCTGGGCTAAAGGAAATCTTGTCTCAAAAACACAAAACAACAATAAAAATCACAACTGCTTTAAACTACTTCCGCAAAAAGCAACTGGGAGGAGGGAACAAGTTGGGAATTGCTACAGTCAGTGAAGTTGGTGGCTACGTGGTGGAGTTTATTGTCCCACAATTTCTGCTTGAGATTTTGTATAAACAGTTAGCTAAAAAGTCCTTCTGAGCATTATCCTTGGAAGGCTGTGGGGCTTTCTTATGCCTGGAGCTAGGTTTCAGTGACAACCCAAGGAAACTTCCTGGCCTCCTCTTTATACCGGTGTCTCTAAAACAGGAGGAGATTCCTGACTGCATTTTAAATTTCACCTACAAAAGCTTGACGAAGCTGCATGCAGAGGGTTGATAAGCCATCAATCTTAACTTTGTGTGTAGACAATGTCTTCTGTGGATCAATTCAATCAATGGCTTAGTCCTGCCATCTGGTAATCAGATACAAAGGCCGACAAGGGAAAGTATATGGGTGCTGTCTGGACCAGTACATCTGTCCCAGGTTCTGGAAGGATCCCCTCCCCTGGTAATCCTATTTGGGTGAGAGAAAGCACAGAAAAGATCTCTGGCTTCCAGTCGAGTTCCACTGATGCCGTTGCAGGCATTCTCTACTGAGCCATAAATAATCATATAGAAGGAAGTGAGGTCTACTGTAGTAGGGAATGGTGTGCAACACGAGACACTCGATAACCGCCTCAGGGGAACTAAAATTCAAAAAAAACAATGGAAAAGTACTCAAGGCCAACACTCACCAGGCAGGAGGCTGCAGGGAGCCCACCCTGATCTCTAGGAATCCGTCCCTAGCCAGCAAGTCGACGCTCAGAGCTCGGAGCCAGGAGCCAGGCAGAGTCTGGTGCCCCCAAACTGCAGCCCACGAGCAGTTCTGCAGGGAAACGCACAGCAGCGGCGGCCAGGGTGGGGTGGAAGACCCACACGGGCTGAACCAAAGGAGGGACGGAGGAGAAAGGAAGGGCCACAGGAGCGGAAGCTAGGGAGCGTGGGCGGAGGGCGGGAGGGCCAGCTCGTACCCGCCGCTCCGGCTCTCGGTATGTGTCACTCAACACGCCGCAGCGTCATGGACGCCAAAGGGCGGCGGGCGCCGGCGCAGGCCGGGGGATCCTGGCGGCCCAGCCGCCCCGGAGGTGCCGCGCTCGCCGCCGCCCAGGCCGCAGAGGCCCGGGGGACAAGCAGCCCACCCACTCACCTGTGCCGCGAGGCAGGCCCGCCACACGGTCGGCAGCCGAGACCAGTCAGCGCCCACAAAGGGTCGCCATGGAGCCGCCGCGCGAGCGCCAATTGGTGGAGTGCCGAGCGGAGCTCCGTTCAAACCCACGCAAGGCGGAGCCTCACCAGCGTGGAGTCCCGCGCAGCGTCTCCAGCCGTTAGGATCGCGCGCTGGGCCGCTCCGCCCCGTTCCCATGCCTCCCCGCGCCTCGCTCCGCCTCCGTCCCTTGTCTCTCGACGGCGCGACCGCAGCTCCCAGGTTTCCGCGCGCTCGGGCTCCCAGGATTCCGCGCGCCGGCCACGGCCCCGTTCCCAGTGGTCCGTGCGCTTGGTCCGCCCGTGGCCCCCTGGTTTCTCGAGCGCGTCCATTCCAGTCAGTCCCCAGTCTCCTCGCTCCCGCCGGCGCTTCTGCCTCGGCCTTCTCCCGCAGCCTTCCGTCTTAAGGCTGAACGCAGTGGCGGCGCTGTGCGCGGCTCTACTCTGCCCTGCTGCGAAGTATAGAGGGCTGAACGAGTCTCGGTGGTGGACTCCCTGCACAGGTCCTGGTTCGAACGTGAAAGTATAATGTCCTGGTAGCGCACGAGATCTTGAAAGAGGACACCAAGCCCCAACGCCGTTGATTAGGGGTGCTGTGTGGGTGCCGAATGTCTGTCTGGTGGCTGACTGAAGGGAAGATGCCACATTAAGGCATGAAGCAAGCGTATTCGCGGGGAAAGACCGGAAACCTCCCCACCCGGGCTAATAATGAGAGAAAAACCAATGAGAAACGAGAAAACATATGAATGTCCTATACATGGCTATACTCAACGTCACCCCATGTTCTGTGGGCGCTATCCTCTGCTCACTCACCCACTCCAAATTCTTGGGCGTACTTTCCCTTTCGTAATCAGCTGGAAATGAATGCCTTCTGAATTTAGACTATGCTTTTCCTTTTAAATCACTATTATTTTTTGGATTTACTTCTTTTATGTGCGTTAGTGTTGGCCTGCAGGTATGGATGTGTATTAGGTGTATGCTGAGAGCCAACAGTTCCTAGGAAAAAGTTCGACCACAAATGGCGTCCAACGTGGGGGCACATATTTCCACACAGGACCCAAGAAAGCTTAAAAGGGGGTTCTAAACACACAAAAACGGAGCCAGTCATGGTCTCTCATGCAGGCCACAGTACAGAGATGCGTCTCCTAGGCACTGTCTGCAGGTTTGAGTCACCAGTGCATAACGAGCTAAGCTGCATGGAGGTTTAAGGTTTTGCTCATCAGATAGAAAAGGTTGCAGATATGCTGTAAAGCAGGTTCAAAAGAGCCTCTAAACAGGTCACAGTGTGTTTAACAGTGCATATGCTTAAGAAAGAGGGTATAGACAGTCATAAAAATAGTAAAGTCTAGGCCGGGCGGTGGTGGCGCTCGCCTTTAATCCCAGCACTCGGGAGGCAGAGGCAGGCGGATCTCTGGGAGTTCGAGGCCCGTCTGGTCTACAAGAGCTAGTTCCGGGACAGGCACCAAAAAAAGCTACAGAGAAACCCTGTCTTGAATAACAAACAAAAAAAAAGAAAGGAAGGAAGGAAGGAAGAAAGAAAAATAGTAAAGTCTTTAAACAGAAAAAGTAATGATAACAAAAAAGAATAAGCCACATAAGAATGGGAAATCTACAGGAGTTTGAACCTCAAATGGTGCTTTGTTAATTTCGTATTTTTTAATGCTAGTGAACAGACAATAGCTGCTGAGAAACATTGGATTGTGGAAGGGATTGCTGAATTAAACCAGACTGTATATTTTAGGGATGCCTTAACTTTAAAATGGAAATAAAAATCTGTTACGTTGGGGAGAGGTTGTGCTTTTGTTTCCACATGAAACAAAAAACTATGGATTTCTTCAAAATTAATAAAGCTCAGATTTGACAGCAGAGACCTGAAAATCTTGGCTGCAGATGTGAGGGAGAAGTCAGGAAAGAGTATAGGACCAGAGGACATGTGTACTGATCCCTCTACACGGGAACAGAGGTCATGTGTACTGATCCCTCTACACGGGAACAGAGGTCATGTGTACTGATCCCTCTACATGGGATCAGAGGTCATGTTTACTGATCCCTCTACATGGGAACAGAGGTCATGTGTACTGATCCCTCTACACGGGACCAGAGGTCATGTTTACTGATCCCTCTACATGGGAACAGAGGTCGTGTGTACTGATCCCTCTACATGGGACCAGAGGTCATGTGTACTAATCTCTCTACATGGGAACAGTTCTGAGACAGGATGAGACTTGATGAATCTAACAGTTTGGTTATGCAATCCAAACAAACTTATAAAGTTAGCAGATGCCTTTTACCTGCTCAGACATAAAACAAATCATCTTTAGCTGATGTGTGCATGCCGCGCTTTCCATACTTGGTTAATACCAATAAGAGCTGATAATTTTAAAAAGAAAATTTGGTCAAAGTCAAAGGGATTCTTACTATAGGTCACAAGAAGGTCAAGACATGTTTTAAATGGGATTCATAGTCTTATGAAATTTTCTCAGGCAAGACCAGGTTTTGGGGGTTTTTTTTGGGGGGGGATTGTTTTTTTTTCTGGGGGTTTGGGGTTGAGTCAGAGTTTCTCTGTGTAGCCCTAGCTGTCCTGGAACTTGTTTCGTATACCAGGCTGACCTTAAACTCAAAGATCTGCCTGCCTCTTCCTCCCAAGTGCTAGGTGGTGTGTGCCACCACCACCTGACTGGCAGCAAGTACAGGAGCTCAAGCCTCAGGGACAAAAAGCCAGGAGGCAAACACAAAACATCCCCATCTCTCCACCTTTTTGGATGGGAACTAACATGAAGATCCCAGAGTTTTCAGAGCTGGGAGCCCCCAGCAGCCCCCAGTACAAAGGAAATCTAAATGATGCTGCAGTAACTGGAAACTGATTCCAACTCCGGGCACGAGCTGTTCTTGAAATGCCCTTCTGACAGCCTGCCTTCTTCCCTGTCACTGCGGAGCCAGGAGACAGACACCCAGCCCTTCTGGTGGGCTTGACACTCTCCTGAAAGTTTGACAACTGTTTCTTTCTCTCTCTCTCTCTCTCTTTTTTTTTTGTTTTGTTTTGTTTTTTGAGACAGGGTTTCTCTGTAGCTTTGGAGCCTGTCCTGGAACTAGCTCTTGTAGACCAGGCTGGTCTCGAACTCACAAAGATCCACCTGCCTCTGCCTCCCGAGTGCTGGGATTAAAGGACAACTGTTTCTTAATTAGTCTTCATTCTTCATATCGTTTACACACATACACTCAGCTAGTCCAGACCAACTGGGTCTATATAACCCAGCATACTGGCTGATTCTTGGTAGATTGGAACACTTCTCAGAGAAAAACGAGGGTAAAGACTGTTCTGGCTTCTAAGAACCGAGACAGGCCAGGCAGTGGTGGTGAATGCCTTTAATCCCAGCACTCGGGAGGCAGAGGCAGGCCAGAAACCAACCCACTGGTTCCTGCCCTTGAAGACCCACTGTTTTTGAGACCTGCTTTCTCCATGAACTTGGTCCAGGAAGTACAGTCAACATCCTGTGGCTGTAACTTCACTGGTAATCTCTCAGTTGATACCCCACCATCACCAAGGAGATTGGATCTTCTAATTTGCCCTGCTTGGGTTGCTCCTCCTTGGTACCTCTCCAGTTTCTGTTGTTACACACAAATCAAACCTCATTTGTTCATTCTTTTCTGTCTTCCCACTTCATTCTTGGAGAGGACAAGGTAAGAACCCAGTTGAAAACAGCAAAGTTGACAGTTGCAATACGGTAGGTGAAAGATAAAAAGCTCGGCAAAGAGAACTACATGAAAATTTACACCTGAGCGTGTAAAATATGAAGTCAGTGACAGATCCCGTTCCTAATACAGCTATCCTGCACTTGGAAACAATATTCACAAACAGATGGGGGTGGCAAATAAAACAAAACACACAAAGCAGCCCAGAGATGCTTCCCTTGTCAGAATGGGCAAGGCAAACTGACCAAGACAGATGCTGCCTTCTGCCCATCAAGCTGAAAGAGAAAGAAAAAACATGTCATCTATTACAGATTGAAAATGTAGTCAGGCTCTGGTGTGGGAAAAGAATGAAATTGTGTCAGTTTCCGAGGAAGCCAGACTTGAGAAACATCATGTTTTCTATCACACAGGATCTAGATTTAAACATTGCTGTTGTGAAACATTAGTTGAAGATGTGTTACATTCGTTAATGCTGTGAAATATTTGTTTAATGATGCAAAGATGTGCTGCATTCTTTTATGTTGCATTTGTTTAACTCTGAAGCTGTGTTACTTTGCCTGTTTAAGACACCTGATTGATCTAGTGAGCTGAACTGCCAATAGCGAGGCAGGAAAGAGAAATAGGCAGGGCTGGTGGGCAGAGAATAAATAAGGGAAAAACAAGAAAGGGAAGAGTGAGGAAAGGAGAAGGAAGGGGGTGCCAGGCATCCACCCAGCCACACAGCCAGCCATGGGGTAAAAAGGAAAGCCTCACTACCTGGGGGAGTGCCTTGATTTCTCAGGAACTGAAAAGCACACAGCACCCCAGGAACCATGAACTCTAACCTGGAAAACCTGTGATGTGTAATGAAGGGAGTCAAAGGATTGCATTACCCCATTTATTATCAAGAAAATCCGTACACAGTAATCACAAAAGAGAATGGGGAATCCGAAATGGGTCACAAGCTGCTCCACCACTGCCGCTGCTCTCTCTCCCATCCCTCTGCTCCACCTTGTCTTTGGGTCACATACTTCCCACCTACTGGACCAAACTGCTCCTTCCCATTGGCTGGCAGTCCTGCAACAGAATTCCCATTCCATTTCCCCCTTTTTGTATAATTAGGAAGGAAAGGGTCTGTGTGCCTCTCAAAGCAGCTAGGCCAGGGCAACTCCCTGGTTCCCTGCACTCGATGGTCTGAGTTTGAGTCATGAAACCCATATGCTGACAGGATAGAAGTAATTCTCATGAGTTGCCCTCTGACCTCCACAGGCATGTGATGACATGCACTAACTGTGCTGCCAAACAAAGAAGCAAATATTTTAAAAAGTCATAATGAAAACCATTATTCTGTACGGCAACTATCTTGGTTTCTTTTACTGTTGTTACTATAAAATACAGAAAAAAAAAAAAGACAAGACAAGAGAAAAAGGATAACTTTATCTCATTTGCCGGTTCTGTCAAGGAAGTCTCAGCACTGGAGCCTGAGGGAACTGGTCACACTGCATCCACAACTAGGCAGAGCTGTACGAATGCTGCGTTAGTTGTACTGGCTGGTTTTGTGTGTCAATTTGACACAAGCAGGAGTCATCAGAGAGGAAGGAGCCTCAATGAGATTCAGCTGTAAGACATCTTTTTAATTAGTGATCAGTAAGGGGGGGGGCAGCCCGTGTAGGTGGTGCCATCCTTGGGCTGGAGGCCCTGGCTTCTATAAGAAAGCAGACTGAGCAAGCCAGTAAGCAGCATCCTTCCACAGCCTGTGCATCAGCTCCTGCCTCCAGGTTTGCTGTGGGAGCTCCTTTGGCCAGTGGCCTTTAAGATACCAGCCCACTTTTGCATGGTCTCTTATACTATAAATGCAGCTGTAAAGCTTGCACTCGCTCTCTTGCTTCCAGTTCTCACTTCCAACTGCTAGACTCTGTTCCTGTTCCCTGTTCGTGCAGAGGACTGATCTAGGACAGTGATCTGTGAGTCTCCCCTAAATAAATAACTCTTTATTATATGTAGTTCTTAACTAGTGTGGGATTATTTTGTATCTTCTGCCATCATCTGGCACCCGAACGTGGGGACCAGTCCACACTTTTTGGAATCGGTCCGCCAGTCGCATGGCCCATTGGTCACTGACTCTCTTGCCCACAGCTCTAGAAGCGAGCCCTCAGATGCAGCAGGCTGCTGCTCAGCACTCCCCAGCTCAGACCCACAGGCTGCCTCTCTGTGCTTTACACGCCAGCCCATACAACTTACTATCCCCGCGGTGCCCACAGTCTGCAACTCTCACTGATGAGAAAGAGAAACTTTGGGTTTTCTCTTTATCCTGGGTCCCAACCCTTGAAATCATTTGATCGCCTTAATAACTGCTTTTAATTTGTTAAACAAAGTATATTTTTCAGTACTGAAGTAAGCAACACGTGCTGTTTGATGCTGCTAGCATCTCTCAGCCATGTAGCTGAAACTGCGACATCTTCTGGCCAATAACGGTCATTACACCTATTCCAACTCATTGTAATTACCTTACTACAGGTAAGATCTGAAAATCCTCAAAAAATGACTGATAACATCCAAGAGCTCAATAATTATTTTGCTTATACTATGGAAGGTATTCTGCAAGGCTTATGCAAGTCTCTTTCTACATCCCTTTATTTGATTCCAGGAATTAGTTTTGTTTTCAATATTACCTCATTAAAAAATGGTTCAATACGTGACAAAAATATCTAAAAGAATTTGTGCTGTTGAATTTAACTATTGGAAAACTATTGGAATCTGTTGAAAAGTTATGATAGATTAATGGGTACGATATCTCTCCAGCAAGGTAATATGCACACAAGCAAAAATATGTCCAAGAATGAGACATTATCTTTACTGGACAAGTTTCATACCTTGGAATCCTCAGTGAGGGCATTAGAACAGAACACTGGACAGGAGATTCAGACTTTACAAAACGCAGTAGGAAAAAGATTTGAAAAGATTGAGGAATTTATTGAAATTGATGAGCAGGGACAGAAGGTACAAGGTCAGGATTTAGCCTCATCAGTACATGCCAGACCCCAGGATGACTTACACAGAGTCAACTAGCAGGTTTAGACCCAGCAGAGAGTATAGTTCCTTTTACTGCTGATGAAATTAAAAAAATATGGGAAGACAATGAACCTTGGTAAAGAGCTTGTGCTAATTTCTTGGGAGCAATTATCCCAAAAGTGATAGACTTAACCTTATAAAGAGAACTTCTTGAATTCTTCCTCGAATTGTACATGATGCACCAATAACTGGAGTCCATACATTTTATACTGATGCAAATAAATCATGGAAAGCAGGTTACAAATTAGAAGAATTGAGTAAAGTGGAACAAAGCCCTTATAATTCTGTCCAGAAGGTAGAATTATATGCTATTCTAATGGTACTAAGGGATTTTAAAGAACCTCTCAATATAGTTACTGACTCACTATATGCAGAAAGAGTTGTCTTGCATATTGAAACTGTTGAATTTATACCAGATGAGACAAAATTGACTTCATTATTCATACATGTTCAAGATATAATCAGGAATAGGCTTTGTCCCATATACATAACACACATCCAATCCCATATGGGTCTGTCAGATCCTCTAGCACAAGGTAATGCAGAAATTGATCAATTATTGATTGGAAGTGTGCTGAAGGCTTCATAATTTCATAAGAAACATCATGTTAACAGCAAAGGCTTAAATAAAGAGTTTTCTATTATGTGGCAACAAGCTAAGGAGATTATAAAGAGATGTCCTACTTGCTCTTTCTATAACCAAACACCATTACCTGCAGGGAGTAACCCAAAGGGTACTCAAAGGAATGAAATCTGGCAGATGGATATGTTCCACTTTACAGAATTAGGAAAATTAAAATATGTGCACCACACCATAGACATGTTATCAGGTTTTCAATGGGAAACTGCCTTGAGCTCAGAAAAGGGTGATTCAGTAATCACATATTTATTAGAAGTTATGGCCATCATGGGTATTCCTGCACAAATAAAGAAAGACAACAGTCCAGCATATGTCTCTAAGAAAATGAAACAGTTTTTTGCTTATTACAATATAAAACATATTACAGGTATACCAAACAATCCTACAGGTCAGGCAGTCATAGAAAGATCAAACTATAAAGAATATACTAAACAAACAGAAAAGAGATGGAAAATACCCCCAGAAATAGATTGCATAATGTTTTCTTAACACTAATGAGAAAGGAACGACAGCAGCAGAGAGACATTGGATCATGGAATAATCTTCTAAATTGATCAACCAGTATATTTCAAGGATGTGTTGACCTCACAATGGAAACCAGGAGATGTGCTATGTTGGGGAAGGGATTTGGATCTTGTTTCCACAAGAGAAGAAAAACTATGGATACCATCAAAATTAATAAAGATTCGGTTTAAAAAAGAGAAACCTCTTGAGAAAGAAATGACAGCTCATCCACAATGGTGACAACCATACAGGTGGTAAGGAAACCTCATAAGGGTTGGGGCAGGGTTCTGTTCTTGTCTTTGCAGCAAAATATTCATCTTCAAAGATTTGAGAGACCGTGGACATCTAGATACCTAAAAATAAAAAGATAGCTATGCAGAGAGGATCAACAAGCAAAGAGAAATCTGACTTATGATGCTGTATTATCTTCATGGTAAAATTTGATTATCTGGACATGTATACATCTCTACTTAAAAATAAGAGCTGGCTTTGGAGTTGGACAATGGCTATCCTTCTCTAAATCCAAGTATGTTGTTAAAAGAAAAATTCAGAATTTCTGTCTCATGTCAGGAACCATCTGGTATGGGACAGAAAGAATATAGATTTTATAAAATATTTTACTTTTCTCCATGCCCACTTTGTTGATCTTGTATCTTTTGTTGAATACATGTCTATATAAATAGTGTTTCAGTTTTCCACAATAAACAGTCGATTTTCCTGCAGTAATCTTTGAAGCTTCCAGGAAGAAGATGGGGCCTCACAACAATGACTCCACCTGGTTGATATGACATCATGATGCTGATAGTGCTACTAAAAGACTTGCTTTGAGTACCAGCTGCTCGAGATGATTCCAACTTGGTTAGCTGAAATGGTGCACCTTCTTACAATGTTCTGGCCAGAACTCCAAATAGGAACCTCAGAAAAACCCTACCAAATAATCAGAGACTATTTGCAATTATACCAGACAGTAATCTTGAAACTTAACCATCATTTTACTTTTACAGGATCTCATATTAAAAACATCGCCCCTATGACAGCTGGGAGCAGCCGTAGAAGACGATGTCTCCTTTCCCAACAAAGTTTGTCCACAGGGTTTGGGACACCATTTCAGGGTTGATTATTACTCATGGTTGGGGGTTGGGGTGGAAATTATGTAGACCCAGAGATCTCAAAAAAAAAAAAAAGAGGGAAAACTGAATGGGACAATAGATAGATTAGTGTGAACTTACTCACACTAATAATAATAGTAATAATGAGTAATAAATTGGATACTTGTGAGCTATTATTTATGGACAACTTACATAGGTATAGATTTTTATATATTGATACAAGTTCAAATGATATTTGTTATATTGAATATGCTCCTATTTCTGTTTATATTATTTGTACACCTATACAAAGTTATTTTGTCAGATTGTATGCATGCATGTTTCTACCTCTGTTTAAGACATTTTGTATGTTGATACAATTTTAGGATACATTTATCACATTGCATTATGTATTTCTACCTCTAATCAAGTTATTTATGCACTGTTTACTTGAGGTCATTGTCCTCCTTTACTGCACAGTTGTTTAAAGACTTTAATATTCTGATATGAGGTCTTAGTCTTTAAGTTATATAGGTATTAAATATTATAGGTCAATAGTCATTCATGTTTGTTACACTTTTAGTCAGACTAATTAGGTTCTTTAGACACATAGAAATTGTATTCTGCATAGACAGGTAATCTTAAACCACTTCAAAGATGTGTAACTTTAAATAACTTAGGATTCTGTTGACATGATTGCTCCTGGCAACACCAATCTATTTCTGAGAGAGTGTTGAGCACCAAAAAACACTCCACTTGGAGTTTGTTTCCTTCTTGGCAAAATTCGACCACAAACAAAGTACACATTGTCCAGACTGGACAAGCAGGATACAAAAAAAAGACTGTCAAATCTTGCCAAGACAGGGTAAGACAACAGTTTTGAAAATTCTCCTGCCTTTGAAAATGGTCTGTCAGTTAATCTAGGCCTTAGCCAAAGTTGGTTGCTTCAACATTGCAAATGAGATTTTGGGTGATTGCTCAAGAAGCCAGTTGTCTCTGTCATCTACTGCACGTTTTGGATGCTGCTTGATTGCACTTCCTGCCTGCTCAAGTAATATTATCTCCCTTCTCAGGCCTCCCATGGGGTTGAAGATTAGTAAGCAGCCTAGATACAATTCTTCTGATATTTTGAAAAAGAATGTGGCTGCTTTCTTGTACAAAAATTCTACCTGAGTCTAAACTGAAGACTTTTAGATTAATGATCTTGGCAGAAGAGATTTCAAATCAGCCTCATATTGATCATGTTATGTGGTTATTAGTAATCACTCTAATTATGCAGATCTATAATGAAAAGGAGAAAGCTAGGGCTGGAGTGGTTAAGAGCACTGGCTGCTCTTCCAGAGGTCCTGAGTTCAATTCCCAGCAACCACATGGTGACTCACAACCATCTGTAATGAGATCTGGCGCCCTCTTCTGGCGTGTGGGCATACATGGAGGCAGACTATTGTATATGTAATTAATTAATTAATTAAAAAAGAAAAGAAGAAAGCTAGACAAAAAGACATACAAAATGTACAGTTTGCGGAGAAGAGAAGCATCAGGTAGTATAATGGAGTTGAGTCTGTATTAAATGAGATGAAAAATTAAAGGAAAGCCTGATGCTAAATGCAAGACCCCACTCCTGATACCAACTTCTGCTTAGTTACTATTCTATTGTTGTTAGGAGACACCATGTCCAGGCAACTTATGTGTTGGTTTGAAAGAAAGGGAGTGGCACTGTTAGGAGGTATGGTCTTGTTGCAGTATTGTGTGACCTTGTTGGAGGAAGTGTGTCCCTGTGGGGAAGGGCTTTGAGGTCTCATATGCTCAAGTTATACCCAGTGTAGGTCACAGTTCACTTCCTGTTGCCTGCTGATCAAGATATAGAACTGTCAGTTCCTACTCCAGAACCATGTCTGCCTGAATAATGCCATGTCCTTGCTATGGTGATAATGGACCAAACCTCTGAGTCTGTAAGTCAGAGTTGCTGTGGTCTTGGTGTCTCTTCACAGCAACAGAAACCCAAACTAAGACAACTTATATAAAGAAAGCATTTAATTGAGCTTGGTTACAATTTCAGAGGCTTAGTCTATTATCATTATGGCAGGGAGCATGGCCACATACCTGGTATCAGAGCAGTAGCTAAGAAGTATATCCTGATCTGCAGCCTGAAAGACACTAGGCTTGACATGGGCTTCTGAAACCTCAAAGTCCTCTCCCAGTAGTACACTTCCTCTAACAAGGCCACCTCTCTTTATCTTTCTAATCATTACAAATAGTGCCCACTCCCGGGTGAGTAGTATTCAAATATATTAACCCTATGGGGACCATTTTTATTCAAACCACCACATAGTCAAAGATGAGGAAAAGGAAAAAGGTTGAACTCATTTGGATTGTTGGATTTAGGTTGAAGATGTTAGAACAAAGTTTCAGTTTTAACACAGAAAGGTATAGAAATATATCCAAGTACATTGCTGCTATGGAAATGATACTACTGTGGGAAGGGAGGCACACTAGAGCCCAGATCAAGGTCTCTACCCATTTCCTTATTGAAAAGACCATTCCTCCTGAGAATAAACACCCAGTCTATAGCTGAGAAAGCCTAGCATTGTATGCAGGAAGGGAAGTAATGCCAGATTAGACCAGAAACATAGACACCCACTGAAAGCACAGGTGGCAGAACCTCAGGTGGGTCTGACTAGATATAGACAATAGTGGGCATCATGGATGCAGGAGGCAGAGCAGGAGCCCTGACCTCAAGAGAATAGCTCAGATTCGTTGAATGAGTTCTACTTGGTCTTGATAATAAAAACTCAGAGCCAGATATTGGGGTATATGCTAAAAGACCAGAGAGATGAAGGAGCAAGCCACAGCCAACACTTACCTTGATAACTCTTCAACCAATCAAGGGCCGAGCTCCTGTCTCCTCCCGCCTTATATTCCTCTCTCTGACCAGCCATATTACTTCCTGTCAGACCTCCAGATCACTTACTATGGTTAACTAGTGGCTAGCTCTGCACTCTGATCTTCAGGGAAACTTTATTTGTTAGAGCACAAAGAATCACCACACAGATTCTTCCTAGAAACTGCTTAAGAAGAACATTAGTTAATGAATGCCAAAGTTTCCTGATTAACCTGACAGTAAGATCATAGCTGACTCACCTCACCCAAGCGACAGCTGTCATCACTCTAAGTCCATTGGTACTATAGCTTTGAAACATCACTGGAAGTGTGGAAGTCACAGGAAACCTGCAACATTAAAGATGGAGATATTGCCAGAAGCTCTATGGACACCCCTTTTTCCTGATTATTAAATTTGACTGTGGTTACTGAGTATCACTTATTTTCAAAGTACTTTTTTTTTTTATGATACAGGGTCTCTTTGTAGTTTTGGAGCCTGTCCCGGAACTAGCTTTTGTAGACCAGGTTGGCCTCAAACTCACAAAGATCCACCTGCCTCTGCCTCCCGCGTGCTGGGATTAAAGGCGTGTGCCACCACTACGGCCCAGCTTAAAAGTACTGTTTTTTGTTTTTGTTTTTGTTTTTGTTTTTGTTTTTTGAGTCAGGGTTTCTCTGTGCATCCCTGACTGTTGTGGAACGCGGTCTGTGGACCAGGCTAGCTTCAAACTCACAGAGATCTGCCTGTCTCTGCCTCCCGAGTGCTGGGATTAAAGGTGTGCACCACCAGTCCCAGCCCTCAAAGTACTCTTAGAGGTCTTAGAAGCAGCGTGTTGCTTGCCTCTCTTTCTCTGATGGTACATGAAAACAAGACAGCCACGAGGGGATGGGGAAGGGAGAGTGGTATTAGGACAAATGCGGTAAAGTTGATGTAGGAGTTAGGAGCTATCGGCACCTGTGCAACCTGCATGGAGCTTTTCTACGATTTGGAAACACAAATGTGGGTGAAAGCAACCGATCTGCAGAGGGCAGAAGAGTGGTCACTGGATGAGGCCAGGACTGGAGAACAGTGCCAAGACACGAGGTATGAGCCTTGGGGTTCCACACACATGGGGGATCAAAAGAAGAACCTGCCACAAATTCTACGAGACCCAAGGAAAGAGAGGAGCATGGAGTTTGCAGTAGCACAGAAGGGTAAGTTCTGGGAGATGAAGGTTTTCAGCCCACTGGCCTAATCCCTAGAGTCATATCCAGCAGGGAATCTCCACCAGGACCTGTATACATACACTCAGTTACAGAGTCAATCAAGGCTGAATTGTAGGGGCTTGGGAGATGGGTTTATGGGTAGAGTACTTACTATACAAGTGTGAAGACCTACATTTGGATCCCCAAACCACGGAAAACCTGATGTGGCAGGGCGTCTGTGATCTCGATGCTCCCGTGCCAGGGAGGAAAGCTGAGAGGGAGACTTTCTAGAAGTGCTTGGGCCAACTAGTCTGATGTACACAGTGGAAAACAAGAGAACTTGTCTCAAGCAAAGCAAAGGTCAGGGATACTTGGGGTTCTCCTCTGACTTCCGCATACATACCACGTGCGCTACCCCAGTTAAATAAATTTTATAAAGCAAATTTTAAAGCCAGGTATGGAGGTTCACACCTGTAAACCCAGCATTCAAGAGGCTGAGGCAAGGGAATTGTCAGGGGTTCCACACAATGCTGAGGCAAAATAATAATAATAATAATAATAATAATAATAATAATAATAATAAATCAAATAATATATTTGCATGCAGAAAATCATTAGTAAAGCAAGATTGCATGACTACACGGTGCCTAAAGAAGGTAGCTCTGTAGAGAATGTTTCAAAGGATTGTCACAGGAAGAAAAGACATTGGGGTGGGTCAGGCACCTTCAATCTTGTTTTCATGCTGCTCTGGCTTGGTAATGCTGCCCCCTGGTGGCTCTGGCAGGACTGGTGCCTTAGGGTTTTGCTTTGATAAAGCTGCAAGACCAAAAGAAACTTGGAATTAAAAAAGAATAAAAATAAAAAATTAATAAAAAAAAAGAAACTTGGGAAGGAAAAGGTTTTATTTCATCTGATAACTTGCAGTCCATTATCAAGTGAAATCAGAACAGGACCTCAAGGCAGGAACCTGGAGTCAGGAGCTGTCGTGAAGACCATGAAGCATGCCTACTGGCTTGTTCTTCATGGTTTGCTCAACCTACTTTCTCAATAACACCCAGGACCACCAGCCCAGGGGTGACACTACCCACAGTAAACTGGGCTGCCCCACATCAATCATCAGTCAAGAAATGCACTCCAGACTTAGCCACAGGCAAATATTGTGGGGGAATTTTCTCAGTTGAGGTTCCATCTTGCAAAATAGTTCTAGTTTGTATTCAGTTGGCACAGAACTAACCAGCACAATTGTAATTTGGTATACAAACACATCATTATTCAACTAGAACCTTTCCTTTCTCACTTGCCCCCAGGATGGCATGTTAATATTAGTATAGTAATATAAAGCACAAATAACTTTAAAAGTCCTATAGTCTTTAACAGTTCAGTCTCTTTAAAACAGCCAAAATCCCTCTCAAAGTTTAAGCTCTCTAAAATATCTACAGACTCTCTGAAACTCCAAAGTCTCTGTAAAATTCTGAAGTCTCCTTAAAACTTTAAAATCTCTGAACTGTGGCTCCTGTAAAATAAAAATAAGTTAAATAGGAGGGCACGGTAGAGCATGCCTTTAACCCCTCCACTCTGGAGGCAGGGACTGAGTTCTGGGTCAGCCTGGTCTACATAGTAACTTCCAGGATAGCCAGAACTACACAGAGAAACCCCGTTTCAATAGGATGATGGTGATGATGGTGATGATGATGGTGATGGTTGTGATAATGATGGTGATGATGATGGTGTTGATAGTGATGATGGTGATGATGGTGATGGTTGTGGATAATGATGATGGTGATGATGATAGTGATGATGATGGTGATGATGGTGGCAATGACGATGATTATAGTGATGGTGATGGTGATGATGATGATGATGATGGTGGTGGTGGTGGTAATGGTTGTGATGATGATGGTGATGATGATGATGATGATGATGTTGTTGATGGTGATGATGATGGTGGTGGTGGTAATGGTTGTGATGATGATGATGGTGGTGATGGTGGTGGTGATGATGATGATGATGGTGGTGATGGTGATGATGGTTGTAATAATGATGATGGTGATGATGATGGTGTTGATGGTGATGATGATGATGGTGGTGGTGGTAATGGTTGTGATGATAATGGTGATGATGATAGGAAGAAGATCATGATGATGATGAAGCAGTTAAACACTCTCTTACTCAAAGAAGGAAAACCAGGATACAATTATATTCAAAACAGAACCAAAGTCCAACAGCATAAAGATCATGTGTCAGGCTTCTGAGACTCACAATATTCTAGGTTTGCCACAGGACACAAATCTCCTAGGCTCAGGTCAGCTCCAGTCCACATCTGCTGCTGTCCTTGGAGGTCATCCCATAGTGCTGGCATCTCCAAAATGGGGTTTATTCTGCACCTGGCCTGCATCTTCACCAATAGCCTGTCCAGGCCTCTCTTGGGGGACTCTAGACCTAACAGTATCAAGCCTCAGCTGCTCTCCATGACCTCTTCATGTCTTCAAAATCACTGCTGCCTGGGAGACTTACACATCACCAAATTCTGTTGCCAGCACAAGGTGTGGCCTTGGCCCCCTATGGACTGCAGCTTCTGTGTGCTGACCCTAAGGAGTTGCCAGACATGATGTTGCAGGCCTTTAATCTCAGGTCTTGGGAGGTAGAGGAAGGAAGGTCTCAGAGTTCAAGGCCAGCCTGGTTTACAAAGCAAGTTTCAGAACAACCAAGGCTACACAGAAAAAAAACCCTTTCTGGAAAAACCAATAGATAGATGATAGATAGATACACAGATACATAGTTGGATGGATGAAGGAAGAAAGGAAGAGAGGAAGAAAGAGAGAAAGGAAGGAAGGAATGAAGGAAGGGAGGGAGGGAAGGAGGGAGGGAGGAAAGAAGGAAGGAAGGAACAGCAAACATGGGTGAATAAGAGGAAGACAGTAAGCAGCTTGTCTCCATGGCCTCTGCTTCAGGTTCTACCTCTAGGTTCCTGCCCTGACTTCCCTTCATGATAGACTATGATCAGGACATGTAAGCTGAAACAAACCCTTTCCTCTCCAAGTTACTTTCGGCCATGGTGTTTTACTTCAACAACCCTAAAATACTCCCCATTGTCCATCCCTTCTCCATGATGAGCGTCACCACGGCCCAACTCCCTCACTACTGGACTGCTGGGATCTTTGTGGAGTACATAGACCAAAGAGGAAGGAGGAAAGGGAGGAAGGGAGAGGAGAGGTGTGCAGGAGATCGAGGGGAGTTGAACAAGGGAGAGAGTGAGCAGGAAAGGGAGGAATGGAGAGAGAGTTGGTGTGTGAGATGGGGAGGAGGGGAGGAATGATGAATCAGTGAGTGAGTGTGTTTGTGTGTGAATAGTGAGCAAGTGAATGTGTGCACAATGGATATGGCTGGAAGGATGGAAAAAGTGAGTATCTGACACACTCACTAGGTTCTAATTAGCCCTAAGCTAACTCAGGAAGTTTCTGCGACAAGATGATGTTTGAAAAGTTTGTGGTCAGTGACAACAAAGCCCTGACTTGACCTTTGGAAAGAGCAATAGTCAAAGGTTAGGGGGTTGGGTTGAGCTCGTACTCCCCACCAGCCCCTCCCACCACCTCTTCAGCTGTCCACTCCACATGCCAGCAGCAGGGCCAGGGCTTTGGTGCCGTCCCGACTGTTGAGAAGGTAGAGCCAGGTACTCCACAGCTTAGCATGCAACAGACGCTTGGCTTGCAGCCTGGTGTATTCCTGTAAGGACTAGGTCCATGGAAGGTGGAAGGTTGTGCTGGCTACTGCCCCTTTGAGTAAGCACCACCCTTCCTGCTAGCTTTTGTCTCCAAGCTGAGGGAGCCCAAGCCCGTTGGTCTGTGCAGGGGCATCACCCACAGGAACCTTCAGAGACACGCCCACTCCAGGTCCCTTAAGGTTGCCCTTTTGGCCCCATCCACTGTCTGTCTCCAGCCTCCCTCGCTGTCAACTTCAGTTGCTTCCTTGAAAAGTGGGGATTCCCAGTTGGGGATTTATCTCAGTGGTAAAAGATAAAATGTCTGTATTCAGTTACTCACACACATGTGCTCGCTTATACAAAAGTGGGGATTCCCAGCCTGGTCGAAGAGGTTGCCATGGGTCTACTGGGAAATCCCTAAGGTGGATGATATGGGCAATCACCCACATAGCTGGTAGCCAGGGTGTCTCCAGTGGGAACATTTTCTTTTATCCTCCTAGTTATTCAAGAACACGTGCTTTTGTTAAAAGTAAAATAAACTCCATTTTTATTTTCTTAGTTTAGCCCCTCCCAATCCACGTGTATGTTTCCTGACCTCGGGGTCGTGATGAGAAGAAGGAACCAAACAGGTAGAAGCCACTCAGGAATTGCCGGGGCCTCTGGTCACCTGCCTTTCCTTCAGAGACTGCTCAGGCCAGCCCACATGATCCATGGAGGATTCTAATGATACCGTTTCTCTGGGGTGCTGGAGAGGATGGCCCAGGGGTGATGTCAGAGCCTTAAGCCTGAAGAGAAGAGAGGGGCTAAGGCAGGAAGAAGCTGCTAGAAGGGGCATCTGGAGGAAGGATGGAGCGCCCAGAGAGAGGGCGGATCAGTGTGTCAGAGAAAGCGGGCGTCCATCCTCAGTCGTACTGTGCTTTGGGTGGCCATGGGAATGAGAGACGGTTCAGATTCACTTTGCCTAGGGTACTACAAACTGTGAGGTCTCCGGGCCTGCTCCACCTGCCTGCCCTTCGCCATTACCACATTTTAAAAAGGAAACAGAGGGGCTGGGAACAGTTCATAAACTGTTTGCTTCACAGATGAGGACAAGAGTTGGGACCCCAGCACCCACCGAAAAGCTGAGGCACTGGGGAGGCAGAAGAAAGTGGATCTCTGTGAGTCTGAGGGCAGCCTGGTCTACAGAGAGAGTTCCAGTACAGCTGGGGCTACACAGAGAAACCCTGTCTCAAGAACATAAACAAAAACAAAAAGCTGAGGCACGAGGGCAAGCATGGTGGCCTGTCTGGACTGCATTTCTGCTTGCAAGGCAGAGATGGGGTTCCTGGAGCAAGCAGGCTAACTAGTATAGCCAACTAATTATCTAGCTAACTAGTGAGCTCTGGGGTCAGCCTGAGACTCTGCCTCAATAAATAGTGGAAAGCAATCCAGGAAGATATCAGTGTTAACCTTTGACCTCCATACAGATTGCAGATGTACACACACACACACACACACACAAGCAAACAAACAGAAAGCCACTAAAGAGGAAGTTAGAAGCTGCTGCTGCTTGTGATCCCAGCCCCTTGGGAGGGCGTGACAAGAGAATCAAGAGAATAGGTCATCTTCTGTTCCTTGGTGAGCTTCAAGGAACCGTGTCTCAAAACAATAAAAGGTAATCAAAAATAGAAAAGGGAAGTTAGGTTCAACTTCTTTTTTTGTGTGTTCTTATTCTCAAGTTTTGACAATACTTCTTCCAGCGAAGAGCGAAAGGTAACCGTGGATGTCATTTATTTGTCTCTGTGGAGCTTCTATAACGTGCGGGCTTCAGAGGAGCTGGCCCCAAAGCCTGCTGTGCTCACCGTCTCTAGCCCTTGCCCTCCGTGTATGTCAGGAGTCTCCTCGGGGAGGGGCTCAGTCCAGCAGCGAGTAACATGGTGAGGTAACCAACAAAAGCATGGGTCTGACTGAACCGAGATAAGGCTCTTTATGGAGGAGCTGGGATTTGACTCAGAGCCCCGAGGTCTCCGTCTCCGATCCAATGGGGCAGAGAGCCTTGCCCCTAACTTGCTTTTTCAGGAGCCCCAGCCCACTTTCCCTGTGACACCAAGGCCAGAAGCTGCAAGGTAAAGAAAGGCATGCCAGATGCCAGACACCCCCTTATCCGGTAGCAGCTATGCCAATCTCTTCTGGGGTACCCACTAGCACTTCTAATGTAGATGGCAGAGGGGTCCCTAGGGAGGATATATGGGGCTACCAGGACCTAGAGTAAATGGCCACCATGCCCCATGGCTCCTCCAATAGACAATTATGTCAACGTAGAACCAACTCCAATGGGAGACCCTGGGGTTGGACTCCTATTGCCCCATGGCTCTTTGGCTGTGTCACAGCTCTAGGTACCATGATGGTAACCCTGGATGCAGGCCATGTCTCCCTCTGTGGAAAAGCCCCAATATACACCACAGTAGCCACTGGACAATGCAGGAGACACATAGAAAATAAAGTCATTGTCCAGGGCTCTGCCAAGTAGCCTGCTGATGGCTGTCGGGAGGCCTGCAGAGCAAGCTGCTGTTGACGAGCTCTCCTGCCAGCCACGTGCTCCCTGAGTCCCTGGCAGCCTGCAGGTATGATTGCTGCTCTCAGAACACTGCCACTTCCCATGCAGGAGAGCCCGGAGGTTCTGGACATCCGAGGAATAGATATTTACAGAGTTGAGTGGCCTTAGGAAGAAAGATCAGCAGTATGCCTTCCAGAAAGGAATCTACAGTGCTGCGGACACCCTAGACAGTGGCTCAAAGGACCACAGATACGTGGCTGGTGCTGGTTTCAAGGCTTAGCATCCTCCACTGAGGTATAATGCGTTTAGCAGAATTCCTCAGACAGTCTTTCTGGGGAGCCCTGTAAGCCCAGCTCATCCAGCTGTGACCCTGGAGGGTACACAGGCTTGGGGAAGGTGTAGGGGGTTGCTGTGGGCGAGTGTGCCTCCTCGGAGTCCTTTAAGTCTATAACATCTGTCTTTGTGGACCACTTCTTCCACCCTGTGTGGATCCTGGACACCTCTTGCCGAGAATGGTCCGTAACTAGCACATAGATGATGGGGTCGGCCACACTGTTAACTGTGGACAGACACAGAAACATCACAGAGACTGTGTACAGTCTGCCTTCAAAGTCACACACGGCAGCCCCGTCTGCTTGGTAGTAGGAAAAGCCGGCAGCTTTGATGAGGAGCACCAGGTGGTAGGGGGCGAAGCAGACCAGGAAGATGGTGACGACCGCGATGGTGGAGTGCTTCACCCTCGCCTTCTGGGCCGCGCTCAGGCTCGTGCTCAGCTTGATGCTCTTGAAAATCTGGTGGTTGGTGAATGTGATCATCCCAAGAGGGACGACAAAGCCAAAGGTGAAACGCACGTAGTGGTAGCTGGCTATCCTGCTGCTCATCCTCTGGGGCTCGAAGCAGGAGTTCTTCTCCAACGTGATGTCAAACACTGGATAGTTAACGAGCCCAACAAGAACAAACACACACGCAGAGATGAAGATGGCCGTCTTCTGCTGGCGGTGGCCTCGGCTCTCCAGTGCGTAGACCACCGCCATGTAGCGGTCGCAGGAAATGCAGCACAGCAAAAGGATGCTGATGTAGATGTTGCAGAAGAAGATGTAAGCGGTCACTTTGCAGGCCTGCGGGCCCAGGTTCCAGCTGTGCTTGTTCTGGATATAGATGATCCAAAGTGGCAGCGTGCTAATGTAGAGCAGCTCGCAGAGGGACAGGCAGAACAGGTAGACGGCCACCACGTTCCTCTGCAGCACCTGCAGCAGCGTCAGCCACGCCGTCAGGCAGTTGGCCGGTAGGCCCAGCATGCACACGGCACTGTACACCACCACCAGGACCACTCTGCTCTCCTCATAGGATGTGTGGCAGGTCTCAGGGGACGGGACGACCCCCAGCGTGGTGTTCCCTGTGGGGCAGAAATGACAAGGTGGATGGGAGTCTATGGAAACTCCCCAGGGAGATTTATAATACCAAGAACAAGTAAGCTACTAGAAGGCGGTGGGCGTGGAGAGGGGACTCAGCAGCTGAAACGCACGTGCTGCCAACCTGATGGCCTGAGTTTGACCCCAGGATCCCACAGCAGGACAGAAGCAATTCCTGAAAGCCGTTCTCTGATCTTCACATGTGCGCGGTGGCAAATGCATGCCTTCACACACACACACACACACACACACACACACACACACACACTTTGCTACCTCTCGTGTGTCTGGACACTAGGCTGTTCACCACCACAGGACTACTATGAGCAGTGCTTCTGTGAGCATGGCTGTACTCGGATTTCTGCCCGTTATCCCTTTTGAGTATGCTCCAAAGCAAAGCAAGCTGGCCTGGGTCACGCGGCCATTCTGTGTTTCCTCCTGAGGAACCCTGTGCTACTTCCCACAGTGTCTGCTCTGTTTTGCATTCCCACCCGCAGAGCTCAGGGCTAGCCAACATCTGTCTTTTTTAAATTCCTTCTTGACAGTGGGCGTGAGATGCTGCCCTCTCCCAGTCTGGGTGCCCTTACTCAGCACACAGAGATAGAGAAACTGAGATTGAGGTTCCAAAGACGGTGAGCCACCTTGAACCCCAGTGCCAAATCTTGGCATCAGAACCTGTGTGTGGCCAACAGGCAGTGAGGGATGGGCCACAGGCAGCCATAGGTCTTTAGAGTACTCCTTACCTGGACAGCTCTCTGACCGCTGTGAAAGTACCCTCAGCCATGTGTGCCAGTCCATTCCCACTCCCTGGTTCAGGCGCCCCTCGGTCCTTGTGTCCTTCTGTTCAGACACTCCATCTCTGTCCCCACCCCTACCCGCATACCGTGCAGTCTTACTGAAACCTATAGTAAATGCAATCTGGGGCCAACCCGGGCCCTGGCCTTTCGCAACACTGCACTGTCCAGTCACAGATTCCCTGGTGTGGCTCCGTCCCCTGCCACCAGCTCAGGTCCACATAAACCTATAGGTCTTCTCTACTGGACACTAGGCCCTGTCACATACACCCACACCCCTGCGGGTGACCTTGGTAAACAGGACAGTGGCATCAGGGAAGGGCACGGAAAGCTCCTTGTCAACTGCTTACTGGGACTTCTTGATGGCTCTCTTGGGCTACCAGACGGCTCACGATTCACCACTGGTCACTCTCATAGGAAGCTGTAGTAGCATTTCATTTGTATTTTAATAACTAAAGCTTGCCTGAAGATCAGAGAGTGAAATAGCCCCTCTGGTCAGCCTCACAGACCAGGCAGTGGTGACACACACCTTTAATTCCCCTCTTCTCTGTAGCCACACTAGTTACCATAGAAACCAGGTGGTGCATGCCTTTAATCCCAGCCCTAGAAAGGATTATAAAATGGGAGGAGACAGCTCTCAGACACAGACTCATTCTGAGATTCCTGGAGGCAGGATCGCCATTTTGGACTGAGATCTAGATAAGAGCCAGTGGCTGGCTGCTTTGCTTTGTGGGTCTGTAGGTTGAGCCCAATTTCTCCTCTGAGTTTTTATTAGTCGTGGTACAGGAAGTAGACATTCAGAGCACCAAATGTCCCCCCACTCCTGTGGCCTTTTCTAGCACTTATCAAAACAATTTATGAAGTGAGTGAGTCTTGAGTTCTATGTATTGAAGGACTGATTGATTGATTGATTGATTGATTGATTGATTGAGATAGTCTCTGGACCAGGCTGGCTTTACATGTACTATTTTAGCATGTGCCACTTACATGGTTTTATGTGATAGTGGAGATTGAACACAAGGCCTCATGCATGTTCAACAAGCACTTTACTCAGCTGAGCCACAATCCCCAGTCAATTGCATCTTGAGTAAAAGGTTTTTCTGTGTATCCCTGGCTGTCCTGAAACTCGCTCAGAGACCAGGCTGGCCTGGAATTCAAAGATCCACCTGTCTCTGCCTCCCATGTACTGAGATTAAAGGTGTGCGCCACTACCGCCCACCTGCATCTTGAGGGTTTTGTTGTTGTTGTTTTAGCAGGACAAGTTTTCTTTGTGTAGCTCTGGCTGTCCTGGAACTCACTCTATAGACCAGGCTGGCCTCAAATTCTGAGACCCGCCTGCCTCTGCCTCCTGAGTGCTGGGACTAAAGGCACGTGGCACCACTGCCCGTCTTTAGCTCTTGATGAAGCATTTCTGAGTGAGTTTTTAGTATAGAAATCTGCATGTTGATTTTTGAATGATGAGACCAGCTGTACCACAGAGGAATTCCTGTGACCTTTTTATGTGTTAAAGTCAAACAAGACTGTCTCACCTGCTGCCCTGATGGGCTCTGATCTCATGGTGGCTCCAATGTGGACTTTGTGCCCCTTATGAAGGTGGCTTAAAAGAACCTGGAGAAAGGCAAGTTGAAATGAATTTAGGTAAAAATGCAACAAACAAACACATAAACAAACAAACAAATCATCCATCCAGGCACAGTGCTGCATGCCTGTGATCCCAGGACTTCAGATTAAATCACACGGGTTGACTCATTCCACAAAGACTCTAGCGCATCCCACAGTCAACAAAGAGGTAGCCCAACAGAGAGAGCCAGCGCCAGGGAAGTCAGTGCACATGAGTGCATCACCCTAGGTACCATAGCTAAAACTGTTGTCATCATTGGCAAAGCTAGACGGCACATGAGCTTCCACAGAAAAATTAGCAAAAGCTCCTAAAAGGACAAGAAATACAAAAATAAACATGAGAAAGAGGGTTTTTGCTTTCTGCTTTGTTTTTTCTCCCTATCAGGTTGGCAAAAATAACTAGTCAGTGTTCTGGAGACTGAAGGCATGGTGCCCTGAAGCTACATGGTGGAATGGTCAGTGGGCATAAATATTTTAGAGCCCAATTTTGTAGTCAGTTTCCAACTGCTGTAGGAAGTCTTACAAATGTGGAAGGATGCTTAAAAGAAATCCCATATCCAACAACCTTAAGAAAGCTTAACTTTCAATCCCAGCACTCGGGAGGTAGAGGCAGGTGGATCTCTGTGAGTTCGAAGCCAACCTGGTCTACAGAGTGAGTTCCAGGACAGGCTCCAAAGCTACAGAGAAACCCCTGTCTCCAAAAAAAAAAAAAAAAAAAAAAAAAAAACAAACAAAAACTAAACAAAACAAAAAAGAAAGAAAGCTTAACTTTCAACTTGTTAAAATTCTTCCTAAGGAATTTTTTTCTCTGATTTTCTCTGATGACCCAAAATCTATATTAAGCTCACCACCTACATGAAGGGGACAAGGACCCCTCTAGGACCCTCTGGAAAGCTACCATCAGCACACAGAGCTGTAGACTGGGCAATCCAGCAGGTCCTTTCCTTCTCTGGCTGATGGTGGTGTTTCTGAACGGCCCTATGTGCCCTAGGTGAAGAGGTTTCGATAGGAGACTCTCAGGGCATCTTCCTGAGAGGGAAGTGTTAGGGAAGCCTCATCCAGAGCCCACAAAGCCAAGAGACAACTCGGGTCTGTCAAGACCCTTGTGTGCCCCAGGCCTGCAGACGAAGGGTGGGAGCTGTGCCTCGAAGAGTTCCTCATTGGATCCAGCCTGCCCACCTACCTACCTGCTCCCACAACACAGACCATGGCTGCCCCTCAGCCAGACAGATAATCACACTATCTGCCCAAATTACTTTGGGCCTTCAGGAATGGCCATTGGAATTCTCAATTGAAATTCTCTGGAAGCCAGCCCAAGTGAGCCCAGCGGCATCCACACCAAGCCCTGAAGCCTTCCCTGCTTCCTTCTCGACTGTTTCTGAAAACTGGAAATAACAAGAAGTCAAACCACTCAGTTGAGATTACAGAAGTTCCCCAGACTCTGCAGAAGTCTGAAGTCACCCCTCAGCACCATTGCAGAGAAGCCGGGCCAGGAAGAGCCATTGCCAGGCACTGTCCTCAGCAGGCTCCTTGCATCCCCTCCCCCAACACACCTTGACCTGCTGAGCACAGGACAGATGTCTGTACCTCTGGGTCTCAGGCCAGCTCCCTGTGAGGCGCAGTTCAAGGACCCGGCTAAGGGTCGGTAAGACCCTCACCCTGAACTTCAGGTGCATGGCAGAGGCCGCCCTAGGTGAGCACTATGTATAGAGGTCCATCCTAACTTTCGTTAGAGATTTGAGGCTCTCTGGCTACTCCCGAAACTGGAGTTCCAGGGTAAGGGAGAATTGAGATGCACTTAAGGAATCCCCAGATATTGATGATAGCAGCGTGGGCCAGGGCCCTCAAGGGAGGAGCTGAGGGGATCCAATGCTCCCTGGGATCAGTGCAGTTAGAGTCCTGGAGTGCAGAGGGGAGACGTCACCTCGCCTGGGCACCATCCATCTGGGGTGTTACCTTGTCTGATGTATCACTCCTCTCAGGATCACCCCACCCAGGTACCAGCTTACCTGGAGCCCTGCTTCCTCCCCAGCTGCTGAGCCCCTGAGCCCCTGAGCAGTTGCCCACTGCCCCCCCGCCCCCCCCCCCCTGCTTCCAAAGGTGGCCTCTTCCTAGTGAATGGGCACGTGATTACATGGCCCTGAACCTGTTGTCCCAGAGTCTGAGCAGTGGGGGCCACGTGGCACCTGCCTTCCTTTCCAACTAGGAGTAGAGTTCTGGAAAGCCGGCAAAACCAGCCTAGAAGGACAGGTCTGTCCCCTGCAAGGACTGCACCGTGTTTATTCTAAGCACCTGGCAGCCCTGAGGATGAGGAAGAGGGTGGTGTTCTATTTTCAGCCACTTTGCAGAAGTCAGAGGAAGTGAGGGCTCAAAAGAAAACGTGACCCCTCCTGCAGCAAGGATGCGCTGGTGGAGACAGCCTCAACTGCAGGACAAGTCCCTGTCCCCTGTGAGCAGAGCTTGGCCAGGAAGATAGGGTGGGCCGTAGGACCTGTCTACTAACCCTAAACAGGGAAACACAGGCTCTGAAATCCACATCTGGGTCACGTCCCTAAATCCCAGGGCATCAACACCCACATCAAAGAAGGTCAGCCATGAGTCTCAGGAAGGAGCAGCCAGCACCGGGACATACTATGGTGCGGCCTCCTCACCACGGCTGGCTTTGGGTGACCCCAGCCCCGACACGGTTCTTGGCCCTGCGCTCCAGGCATTGTCTTGTGCTCTCTGAGCACATCATGGCTTCGGGTTGCCCCTTCCCATCCTGCTAGGCTACATGCTATTTCCCTTTCTGTTCTCAGTCTTCCTGTCTCAGGACACTCAGGGCCCCTTTCCTGCCTATCATCTGAGGATCCCTAACCTAGCTAGGTCAGTTGTTGTGGTCATCTTGCAATACCTGGGCTATTTCTTCCATGGGAAGGGCATGGCTCAATAGTTCCGTGCTCCGCAGTTCTCTCAGAGAGAGTGGCTGGGCCAGGCCCTCTTATGAACCCCAACTGAATGCTAACATGAAAGACTAGGGAAAGAAGGATCCTGGTGTCTGTCTACTTCAAGAGGTAGACACTGCCCTCTCTGCTTGCTGTGGGGGTCTGGCCTGGCTGTGGGTAGGGATTTTTTTTCTCTTGACATCCTGGATCATCTTTAGGACTGTATCTCATCTGTGAGCTAGTTGGGAATGGCTGACCCCTGATGGGAGAAGATCACGGCAGACTTTCATCAGGACTCAGCAACAGTGTGCTCCCAAACCTGAGAATCTAGCAGAGGATGGTCTATCTTATGCACAAGGTCCACAGCATCCACAATGACATGCCCAAATAATTTACCATGCTCATGATGTCTGCCTGAACCTGGTGGACTCACTCCCCCTCCTTGGTATATACTCAGAGGGACCTGTAACAGGCTGACACCCATCAAGAGTCTGCAACACGGCCGGCACGATGACCCTGATGTGTCACTTGTAGCAAGCAGGCTATGCGATGAATGGGCCCATGTCACCTGGATGTCCCTTTCTATCTTCCCTGAGTTTAGCCACACCTCTACTTCCCCTTGTCTGCACTCACGCTAACGCTGATGCTATCCAGCCTGTCTTCAAACCACACCTTCCTCCTGGCCTCCCAGCTCTCATCACCCTTCCCACTTCCACTTTCCTGTCTCCTGCCTCCTCCAGAGGCTTTCGTATCCCACGCAGCCCCTGCAGCTGCACAGTCCCTTAAGTAGATCCACCTTCTGGGAAGAGGGGTGCTGGGAGTCCCCAGGGCATGCACAGGCAACATGTCACATGTGAGGTCCACACCCTTGAGCCTGTACTCTGCCTGCACAGATGACCGCCCCTCCAGGCTTCTGAAGCACGTTGGCCACCTTTGGGTTATGGAGCTTTGCAAGTAGACAGGAAAGAACGAAGGAAGCACACCCTAGTCTCTGCCACTTGCTGCTTCTACCCGTCTGTTCCATTTGGGACGTGTGAGATGGACTGTAACTGAGGGCCACTGGACTGGCCCATGCAGTCACCAGCATGCTGTGCCCCATTTCTTTGCTGCAGGCGTTTCTGGTTATTTTGATCTTTCCCTTTTCCATCCTCCTGCCAGACTCTCCCAGGGAGACAGCTCAGTGGTAAAAGTGCTTGTAGTATATAGGTCCAAATATGAAGACCTGTATTTGGATTCCCAGAACCCACATAAATGCCTGGTGGGCGCGACACTCCACCTGCAAGTCTGTCCTTAGAAGACAGAGATGAGATCCCCAGGGCAAACCAGCTAGCAAGAGCAGCTGTATCTGCAGACTCTGGGCTTGACTGAGAGACCCTGCCTCCGTGAGGAAGATGAAGAGCAGTTGAGGATGATTTTAGACATCAGTCTCTGGCCTGCACACTCATGTGCATATATGTTCACACACATGGAAACACACACACACACACACACACAAAGAAGAAGGCAAAAAAAATTAGCCTCATTTTTGTATCTTCAACCTCATTTTCATCCTCAAATTCAGAATGCCCTTTGGGCAGGAATGGTTAAATTACTAGCGTAAACCAAACGTCATGTGAAGCTGGTGGCCCATCCCCCACACCATGCTTCCCAATTTGATACGTTAAAAAAAAAATGCCAATGTTTAGTGTGCATTTCAGTTTGACTAATGTCTAAACTGAGCACTGTGCCAGTAAGTCCCACCCACATTCCCCTGGGAATCTATATCCTCACCCTCTGTGTGACTGCGCATGTGCCCTTGTTAGCAAGACCAGAACAACTTAATCTTTGCCTCACCCTCCAGTCCTCGGTGGCTTACCTGAATACATCATAAATCTGCCCAGGTGGCCTCACAAATCCAGTAGAAGTTACAAGATCCCCTCAACCGGGCACTCTAAATGCCTGGCCTCAACAGTCTGCTAGTGGCTGGTCCCAGGATCTCACCCGTGTCCAGACAAACTACTGCCTATCCCAGCTGAGCCCCCACTGTCCTCTTCATGGCTCCTCAGAACCTGCCTCCAAACCTAGGCAGCTCCTAGCAAGAGGACCCCTTCACCCTACCATCCATACTGCCCAGGATGTTCTCAAGGCCTTTGTGGCCCTCGGTTCCCTGTTAGAGGAAGTCCAGTCCTCCACTCTTGTCTGTACCTACAATTGGGGTACAGATCTTCCAGAAGGATCCAGGCAGATCAGGGCATGGGCAGTATGACGTATGCTCTTATCCCTGTGTCCTAACGTGGGAGGGTATGGTCCCCTGAGTTCCCTCTTGGGGACGGACCTTGGTTAAAGACTCCGGGCTAAGCCCCACTATTGTACATCAAAGCACATCTTTCTCAGACACCACGGTGGAGGGGCTACCCCCACCCCAGGCTCACTCCCCGGACCTAGAACCCACTGACTTACCCAAGCCCGTCCCGAGGCAGCACTGAGTAGGCCCGTCCTGAGGCAGCACTGAGCACCCCTCTACAGGCCCAGTTGAGAGGTTTCAGGAAGTAGTGGGGGTCTGAGCATGCTCAGTCTGAAACTCCCCTAACCACAACACAGGCTGAGCATAAGTTTCATCACTGTGATGACAATGGGTTGGGATGACAGGAAACAGTTCCAGACCGGTTTGATCTTGTTCTCATGATACCCTCAGCTAGACCTCACCTTTGCCCAGAGATGGATGCTAAAATGGCTGCGCCAGGCAGTTTCCTGCCTGCTCCTCAGTCAAACAGGGCAGGTCACATAGCCAGTTCCTTTCCTGGGTCTGACATTGGGCGCTCCCGTGCCAGGAGAGCACTGATCGGACACATTGCTCCTTGTTGCAGTGCCCATCTGGTGCCCTGCAAGTACCCCACCATCTGGGGGCAGAGCCCTACAGGGGCCACTTCCACCCTAGCTCTGTTTGAGAAACTAGCCTTTATTTCAGGACAAAGCCCTCACCCAGTAGCTCTGCAAGTGTTTTTCCTCATGAGGACCCCATGAAAACCAGAGAATAAGCAAGTGGCATTGCAGGAGCAACATCCTACCCTGAGGGCTGCCCGGGCTGGTGGGCTCATACCTCTCACATCCAAATGCAGCCCGTTTTCTCTGGAAAATGCCAGATGGCAGCTGTTGTGACCCACCTCAAACTTAACCAGCCTCCACCTGAAAGGCTGGCTCTGGGCTTGGGGGTATCGACCCCACCCTTTGTCAGTCCGCAGTGTCCCCAGTGTCCCCAGTCTTGGTTCTTTCCGTAGCAAAGGCAAAGCTGGCTCTGGTCTAGGGAGCAGTTAGAAAGGTCACGACCCAGACAGCACATCCCTGAGAGACTCTAAGGATAGGAGTCCTTCTTGCTCCCTGCCCACCCACCCACCTATGCCAGGCTTCAAGGCTGTGCGACTGGAGGCCTCTCTCTTTTACCCCATCTCTAACAGACATTTGCATATCTGTGTGGGTGGAAGTACAGTCCCTAGAAAGCTGGCCCTCGGGGTTGTGGGGCAGGCAGCTGACACGCAGGTGCAAAGACAGAGTTCATCTTAACTTCCTGAAAGCAGCTGTTCAAGGGCTGTGACAGCACCCCCAGGAATCTAGGACGCAAGCAAGGTCGTCCCTGGTCCCGTGACCACGACACCACTGCCCCCCACACACACCAGACCCCTCCTTGGAGGGCATAAGGGTTTGGGGGCTGAGGCACAAGTGGACATGACCTCCTGCGACCTGATCATCTTTCCTGGAAGCTCCGCCTTCCACTCCCCGCAAGGAGGGACAGCTGTCTTCTCTGACTCTGTAGGTGGCCGTCAGCATCCTTCTCATGTTATGCATTGTTGTGAATTGGGGTCACTGTGATCTTGCCTGCCTACCCCAGAGTTCTCAGCATGGCAAAGCACACAGATCTCAGCATTTAACTTTAACACAGCTGAAGCTCATTACAAAATGGCCACTTGACCTCTGCTGTTGTTTGTTTTATGTTGAAGCACGAATAATAAGAACCCAGAGACAGACACTGGGGCTCAACCTGAAGATCAGAAAAACTAGAGAGACCTTTCACCTCTACCAACTCTTCAGATGGAAATGGTGATCCTGCAATGCCCTCCACCAACCTCAGACTCCACACTCTCCACTGAACGCTTGCCTCTTACCCTTATACTCCTTTCTCTGCCCGCCATATTGCTTCCGTCTCTACCTCCCTTGTGTTGGGGTTAAAGGCGTGTGGTCCCAAGTGCTGGAATCACCTTGGTGTGAGCTCTGTTTCTCTTAAGACAGATTCAATCTTGTGTAGTCCAAGGAGGCCTTGAACTCACAGAGATCCGCCTGCCTCTGGGAGTCCTGGGATTAAAGGTGTGTGCCACCACTGCCCAGTCCTGGGATTAAAGGTGTGTGCCACCACTGCCCAGTCCATCTGACCACTCTTTAATGAGCGCTTCCCAGTATCCACCGTCGTCTCCAGAACTTTTTCACCTTTTGGGCTGAAAGTCTGCATTCAGTAACACCATCTGTGATAGTGTGGATGTAATTGGACCCCATAATCTCATAGGGAGTGGCACTATTAGGAGGTGTGGCTTTGTTGGAGTAGGTATAGTCTTTCGGGGGGGGGGCAGTAAGTCACTGTGGGGGCGGGTTTTAAAGTTTCCTATGCTCTGGATACCACCTAGCGCCCGTAAGATGTCACACTCTCAGCTACTGCTCCAGCCCCGCTCTGTGTGTGTGCTCTCACACTCCCAGCCGCCATGCTCCCCACCATGATGAGGACAGACCGAACCTCTGAAACTGTAAGGGAGCCACCCTAATTAAATGTTTTCCTTATAAGAGCTGCTGTGGTCATGGTGTCTCTCCACAGCAATATAACCCCTAACTAAGACATCACCCTACCCAGTGGTGGCCACCATTATTCAACCTTCTGAGTCTACAAGGTCACCGATCTAGGGACCTCAGTGTCCATAGCACCAGACACTATTTGCCCGGTGCGCCTTGCCCGTGTTGTTCATCACGCTGTCTTCTGGATTCACCCAGCTAGAGCAGGTGTCTGAATCCTTCTTCCTTATGGCTGGGTATCACTCCACGATAAGATGAACACACGCTGCTTATCTGCCGTCTATAGATGAACACGAGTCACCCACGAATAGACACATGACCACTTCTCCCCTGAGGCCTCTGTCTTCGTTACGATTTCTATTGCTGGGATAAAACACCATGACCCGAAAGCAAGTTGGTGTATCTGGTTTGCTCTTCCACACTGTAGTTCATCATTGAAGGAAGTCAGGACAGAAACTCAAGCAGACCAAGATCCTGGAGGCAGGAGCTGGTGCAGAGGCCAAAGGAGGAGGGTTCTTTACTGGCGTGTTCCTCGTGGCTCGTTCAGCCTGCTTCCATATAGAACCCAGGACCACCAGCCCAGGAATGGCACCCCCCATGATGGACTGGGCCCTCCCCCATCAATCACTAATTAAGAAAATGCTTTGCAGCTGGATCTTATGGAGGTGTTATGACTCAAGTCTGTGTCAAGCTGACATAAAACCAGGCAGGACAGCCTCTTAACAGGAGTGCGGGATTTATGGATTTTTTACATCCTTAGTCTATTCTTGTCAAACAGTCCTTCTCAATCCCCCTCCACCTCCTTTTTTGTTAATCTGAGTGTTTTGCTTTCATGTATGTCTGTGTACCATGTGCATTCCTGGTACCCACAGAGGTTAGAAGAGGACATTGGATTTCCTGGAACCGAAGTGACAGATGGAGCTGGAGCTGGAGTTCGGGAGGCCATGGACCACAGTGTGGATCGAACCCAGGTCCTCTGCAAGAGCAGTCAGTGCTGGAAGCTGCTGATCCATGGCTCCAGCTCCAGCAGTCACTATTCTTGATGACACTAGAGTTGCCTCACATTTGACAAGCTGCGTCTGTGCTGATGATCACACGGTCGGTCTCTTAGGTTTGCCACCGTGTTCATCTGTTTCCAGATGCCTGGCTGTCTGTTGGGTTTGTTGTGAGCTAACAGGGCATCTGATCCCACAGCAGAGATGGGAGTCCCCAAGGTTGGGCCTCAGCACCTCTGTCTTGCTCTTGGCATCATCTGTCCCTCCGAGAACGGTTCTGCCCTTGCTTTTTCCACCTTTTGGGCCTTACTGATGCTGAGGGGCGAAGGGAAATGGAGTTTTCTGTGGAGTTGGCCCTTTCATACACCAAGAGGACAAGAGGTCTCCTTTCTCAGCAAGGGAAGTGTTGAAGGGACCCGCCCAAAACAGAAGAGGAAGGGGAAGGAAAGGCGCTTTAGAGACGTGTCAACCCGAAGGGTTTGCCAATTCTAAACGCCCTGCTTCCTTTGAGAGAGGCACACTCCAACTCTGATCACAAGCTACTGTGCTTTCGACAACATTCCGCTGTGTCCTAGCTGGGCCCAGGCTGTGCTATCCCTGAAAACTATGGGCAGTTGCACCTAACCCACAAAGAGTTTCTCCCCAGTGCTGACCTGGTAGCTTCCAAGACCCTCAGAAACCAACCCTGGGTCTTTATCTCAGGATCAAAGACAGCTTTGAGTTCTGGCCTTAGAAGCTGTGTTGTAAGTATCAGTCAGGGAGGGAGGAGAGGACAGTAAGGCCCCTTCCCTTTGAGTTAGCTGGAATCACTCGGCAGCTCCTCTGCTGGCTCCTCAACAGAGTGGTCAGAGGATCAATGGAGAGGGAGGGGCCAGAGGAAGAATCCAAGGCCATGGAGGTCTACTGCAAAGCCAGAGAGGTATAGGATCCCTACTGCCTGCATCCAAGCACGTGCTCTCCCGGGACAGGGGTCTGAGGAGGAGGAGGAGCTCCAAATCAGCTGCAGAGCCCAGGACACTCAGAAGGATTATGGCAGCTGGGACCGGGTGTGGGAACCTGCCTTAGGGCATCTTAGAAATAGTGTAGTGGCCAAGTACCCTCCTAGGTGCGGACATCTGGAATAGTCCATCTCAGTCCCTCTCCCTCCGCGGTGTGGGAAGCTGGACAGTCCATCCCCGCCTCTGGAAATAACCCAAGAAGATTCAGGTCGACCCAGTCAGGGTCCAGAATCCAATTCCACACCTGCAAAACCGGGGCTGGCTATGAGAACCCTGGAGGGTAGGGACCAGCTAGGTTCTTAGCTGGAAAAGGAGGAATTCCCCAGCCTAGGCTGCGGCCCTGCCTGGAACCTGTTCTACCTCCCCCTATACTCCCATCACACTTGACCTCTGACATCTTCTGGTCACCCCGTGTCCACGCCTCTCATGGGCCCTGCTCTCGACTTTCTCCTTTTCTCTGTTTTGCAAAGGAGTCAGCCTGACCCTGAGAACTGGAAGTAACAGTTATGGCCCAGGGCCCATAGTTGTGGATCTCAGTTCCCATCTGCTGGATACAAGCCCTTGGGAGGACTGGAGGCAACAGGAAGTCTCCTTCAGGGCTAGAGCCCTGGCTCTATGACTCCCTCATCTGGGTCCTCTCCACTTTCCTCCACACATCTGAAATTTCTGTCCCTAATTCCATCTCTTGACCATCCTTCGTGCTCTCTGGTAGAGGGAGTAACTGCAAGGACACTCCTGAAGTCAGCCTTCGGGGCACTCTGTGGTACCCCAGCCTGAGACCAAAATCTGTTTGGAGCTAATGGGTGCCTCACAGGACAGCTCCCTGGACTCAGGGAGGAGTGAGCAGAGCACCTTTCAATGACCAGCCCCCAAGAAGAAGCGGAATCAGTGGTCATCTATCTACTATGTGCCAGGCCAAGCAAGACACATGGTCTTACTTCGCCGCTAAAAAGACCACTGCCCTTTCCACCAAAGCTCTGGCCTCTGTGCTCTGGATACCCTCAGCCCCAAATACATTCTCAGCAGCTTCTGGGAACTGCTTAAAGGTCCCCTGAGTTCCAGGAACTGCCTAAAGGTCCCCTGGGGCAGAAAGAACCCTAACACAAAGGCCACCCCCAGTCCTTGGGACTGCCTGCTCCAAGGGTCTTTCCTATGAGTCAGCTTGAAGCCTGTATTGAAATGCAGAAGTACACACCAGAGTGTGGGCCCACTCCTGTTTACCCAATCCCAAGCCACCTGGAATTAAGCACACAGAGAAAGCCTTCAGCATCTCTCTGTCAGTGGAGTAATCTGGCCACACTCCAGATTGAAGATTCAATTTCTGTGTCATCTGGGTATCAGTCACGCCAAAGGCCTGAGGTAGACAAGAATTCAAAAACTAGAGGCATGGACAGCCAGACCTTCTTCAGCCGGCCCCTCTATGCCCTGGGAACTTCCCTCCGTCCCCCAACACCATAGCCATCCAACCCTCACCTGAGAGCACAGCTGGTGGCCTACACCCAGCATGTGGTGACCATCATCACCTCCACCACCAAGGGAACATCTCTGGAGAGCTGACAAGTGGAGGTGCTGCTGGTATTGGGTGGAGACCAGGGGGACTGCTGAATGCCTAGCACAGGAAGTCCCACCAGTACCCCAAATGTCTGCAGTGTTGGGTGTGAAGCCCAACAGCTGTTGATGGCTGGCACAAAGTCTGATGACCCAGGTAAGAAGATGAGACTCAGGAGGTGCTTACATCACGTCCTGCCTCCTTACCACACCCAGTCAGAGGAATCCACAAAGCTGGGGAACCTAGGCCAGCAGTTGAGACCAAAACAGTCATAGGAACACAGAGAGGGGAAGGCCCAGCAAACGTGGGACAGTGTTCCTTTCTCTCTCTTGCCAGTGAAAGCAGAAGTGACCTGGGCTGGGGAACTACAAGGCCTAGGGTTGCCCTGCTGTAGTACTGTGGTTTGGGCTCTTCTCTACACCACATACCCACGACACTATCTAAGACATGCAGACATGTGAGACAGCCCATAAGAAAAACACCCCAGTGGCGCAACCTCTCTGTACTCACCCGAAGTAGGTTGTTGGGGCTGTAGCCACTTCAGCTCCCAAAGACTGGGGATCACACCAGCTTGTTGTCTGCTGTCTTGTGGGGTCCCCTCACCTGTAACTAGCAGGGGAGGGCTAGGGCTGAAGTCACCAAATACCCCAACCACAGCAGCTTCTGGCATTGATGAACTCAGCTCTCTGTCCTGCAAGAAGCCCCCAGCCTTGCACCATTGGCTTGTGAAGCAATCCTTACTTCAGGGACACATGGGCTTTGAGGCAGCAAAGGATGCATCTTCCACCAAGGAGGAAAACTGATCAGGTGAGCCACCTCTGCTTCCGGCCCCCTCCCCTACAGATAGCCAAACTCTGAGGCTTCCTTCCGGTGAGTAAGCCATGCATTCCAAAGTCACACCTTCCTCCCTGACTCTCATTAGGACCCCAGCTGCTTCCTCACTTGCCCACAAGATGAAGACGGTGACGGATGCATATGTGAGCATAAACAGACACATACCTGTCACTCACACCCACAGCACAGCCACCTACAGAAGCCCCCTGTGTCTCCAGGCCAACTGGGAGTGTATATACACGGTGCTCAGAACACAAGCCTGGGCTGCCCTTGTTGCCCTTGCTGCCCTGTGACTTCAGGCAAGCTGTCTTATTTCCTTAGGCTGGCTCCCTGGGGACAGAGTAAATGGGTGCTTAGCTAGGTGGGCTGTGGGTGCTCCTCCCAGCTACGCCACCTCTCCAGGGCTGCTCGCTGGTCAAACCACCTTCTTGCCAGAGGGTTGCACTTGGTTCTGAGTCCGGCACACTGTGAGGTTGCTGTCTGCTGAATCTCCCACTTACAAAACAGGCCCTTCCAGTCCCCAAATTGGGTCCAGGAACTTTTACTTCTATCTGTTTGATAGAGAACTGTTGAGGTGTTCTGTTCTTCTGGGAGCCCTGTTTCTCTAGTTTCTGATGCATTCATCTGCATTCTACAATGTGGATATACAGTTGTATCACTAATACCTTTCTTTGGTATTTCTTTTTGCTAAAAAAAAAAAAAACAATTTTCCATTTATTTATTTATTGTGTGTGTGTGTGCATGCCACGGAGCTTGTCGAGAGGTCAGAGGACCACTTGCAGGAGGCGGTTCTCTCCTTTCATCAAACGTGGTGCCCACGTTTGGCAGCAGGTGCATACCGCGCGAAGTCCTCTCACTGCTGGTTGCCTTGCATTGTTTTATTGGCATGTGTCTACAGATCTAACAGTGACACGCTGTGCCTTCCCTACCACAGCTGGAAGAGTTCCACAGGCCCCAAGCCCTTCTATGTGCTCAGTGCTTCCCTAGGCCCAGCCATTTTTTCTTCTCTCTGGCTTTGCCTTTCCAGAAGCCTGTTGGCTCTGGCTTCTTGTGTAAGAGAACTGCATTTGAGATCTGCCCATGGCTGTGAGCTGTTAGCACACCTCCCCCCCCCGCCCCCTCCCCCTGCTATGAGCATTCAGCTACTGGTCAGTTGCAAAGGTAGCTTCCAGCTTGGATCGGTTAAGTGCTATGAGGTTTTCAGCACAACCTTTGGGTAGTTAAGGGTGACAAACAGTTCCATGTTCTTTCACAGAGGCGTCATAGTCTCCCCAGGAGTATTTGCTCACTCTTTGCTGCACATTTGTCTGGATGTGACATGTCTGTTGGCTTGGTTAGTAACGGCTTAGCCATTCTAGTGGGTGTGCAGTTGGAAAACCTGGGGTTCTCATCTGCGTTGGCTTGATGGTAAGTGATGATATCTTCCTGTCACTTCTCACCCGTGTATTCTCTTCCGTGCTGTGTTTGTTCAGATCTTTAGCCTATTTTAAAATTGGGTTATTTGTTTATTGTTGAGTTCTGAAAGTTCTTTATATATCCTGAATAACACCCCTTTATCTGATAAATGGTTCATCCTCTGTCACCGTGGCTTATTATCTTTTAAATCTTCAATCACAACACCGATCTCTACTACATTTTATTTCAAGGAGTTGTTTTTTTAACTCTTGATTTTTATCTTTGTTTTTCAACATTCTTGGGACCTAACCTACTTCTTTGACCTATAAGTGATTTTCAAAGATTGAAGCATAATTTAAATAGTGCAGTTCAGCCCTTTCAGGCATCCAGCGCTGAATAAATGCACTAGGCATGCATTCAGTTGCTAGCCCTCCCCCACACCAGCCCTTGTGGCCTAAGGCAGAGACCACATTTCCAAGTCCTGAGGCGTTGTCCTCGCTGCACAGTGTTTGGAACTGTTTCTCCATGCTCCAGTCTGTTGTGGTCACAAGTCTGCGGTGTGTATGCTGTGATCCTGTTCTCCATGCTTTACATTTATTACGACCTATTCAGTAGTGTGTCTGTGTCTTCAAACATGAAGCGATGGTAACAGGACCATGCAGTGTGACCACATGCCCCTGCAGGACCATGCAGTGCCCCATGCCCGTGCAGGACCATGCAATGTCACATGCCCGTGCAGGACCATGCAGTACCACATGCCCTTGCAGGACCATGCAGTGTGACCACATGCCCATGCAGGACCATGCAGTGTGACCACATGCCCCTGCAGGACTGTGCAGTGTGACCACATGCCCCTGCAGGACCATGCAGTGTCACATGCCCGTGCAGGACCGTGCAGTGTGACCACATGCCCATGCAGGACATGCAGTGTAACCGCATGCCCGTGCAGGACAATGCAGTGCCCCATGCCTGTGCAGGACCATGCAGTGTGACCACATGCCCGTGCAGGACCATGCAGTGCCCCATGCCCGTGCAGGACCGTGCAGTGTGACCACATGCCCGTGCAGGACCATGCAGTGTGACCACATGCCCGTGCAGGACAATGCAGTGCCCCATGCCTGTGCAGGACCATGCAGTGTGACCACATGCCCGTGCAGGACCATGCAGTGCCCCATGCCCGTGCAGGACCGTGCAGTGTGACCACATGCCCGTGCAGGACCATGCAGTGTGACCACATGCCTGTGCAGGACCATGCAGTGCCCCATGCCCGTGCAGGACTGTGCAGTGTGACCACATGCCCGTGCAGGACCATGCAGTGCCCCATGCCCGTGCAGGACTGTGCAGTGTGACCACATGCCCGTGCAGGACCATGTAGTGCCCCATGCCCGTGCAGGACTGTGCAGTGTGACCACTCGTGTTCTGTAGCTACCCACTTACAATGCCCGCCCTCCAGCCCTTCTCCATCAGCCCATCTGTCCCTCTGCACACCGCTCACCCCTCTCTCCACCATCCACCCCTCTTCTGTCCCTCCATCTATTTTCTGCCCATCTCTCCCCCTCTCTGTCCCTCCTCCTACCCTGCCACCCATCCCTGTCTACATCCGTCCAGCTACCCTCCCTGCATCCTTCTAGTCACACATTTATCCTGTCTTCTTATTTGCCCACCTACATCTCCCTATATTTATTACTCCTTCTCTCCATCCACCCACCCGTCCATCTGTCTCTTCTTATTAAACCCCAAGGCAACCCCAGTGTCTGGTGCTAAACAAGGCCTCTGCTCTCAGTCCGCCATTCCTCAGCAAGCAAAGCTGGGAGAGTCAGGAGGGAGTGGAGGCTTCCTAAGGACACAGGCCTGACAACCCTCCAGACCTCAACAGCTGTTCAATCATCTGGGCTCTAGGCCTTGTTTCCCACACCCTTTGCCCCAAACTACCCCCCAACAACAGCAGCAGCAGGAAGAGGGGCAGGATCATGCCCAAGTGCATTGGATGTGCCCAGGGCCCTGACATGGATGAGTTCATTCATCTGTGTAGGAATTTGTGCTTCCGGAGCAGCAGTGAGTTAGGTTCAGGGGGTGCTGCCAGGCTGAAGAAAATGAGGCAGGTAGCTGGCAGCACCCACTTTGAACTTAGGCCACTTGGGCTAACGTTCACTGCTGAACCTTGGAAACCAGCATGAAAGAGGAGGCAAGAGGCCTCTCCCTAGTAAACGGCAAATAGCCTGAGGTATGGGGGGCTCTGCCTGAGGTAGGTGGGGGTCTGTTTGTTCACTTGTTTGAGCGAGGGTCTTGCTATGCAGCCCAGGATCTTCCTGATTCTACCTTCCAGGTGCTGGCATTATAGGCATATGCCACCATGCAAGGTTAGTATAGTTTCTTGATATAGAGACACCAGAAACCTCAACCAGAAAGTCTCTCAGGCCATGGTGACAAAAATTCTCCCAAACCTAAGCTGGTATGTTCTAGGCCCCTGGGAGTGTCAGAGCTCCTGGCTTATGTGTCCAACAAGGGCAGGAAGGCAGCCAGAAGGGACTGGACACCTTCTATTCAAACCTTTCCCACCGGTACAGGGATATTCAGTCACTGTGCTCTGGGCTTCCTGCCCCATCCCCCCAGGGTCACCTCTTGGTCCACTCTCCTGACAAGCCCTAGTACCTGAACAAGGAGACACATCCCATCCATAGGAGTGGCTGCCGGGCATGGTTGTTTGAGCATGCTCAGTGAGATTCCTGAAGTCTAACAGGCCCTGCTGGGGGATGTAGTCTCTCAACCAGTGTTTAGCCCCCCAAAGACCTTTGACTGGCTAAGATACCTACAACCCCTGCTCGGGGAGCTCTGGTCTTATGCCACTTCTTCCTAGGCCAACCATGAGCCAGCTCTTCTTTGGTCCAGACTTGCCAGCTTCTTCAGCTTCCATCTTCCCCTGGGGACAAGGAGGGTAAGCAGCCGGGGAGCACTCACCACTTTGCCCGTATATTCATTGTTGTCTTCAGAGCTAGAATTCAACTTTAATAACTTACAGGAAAATGCTAATACACATCAATAATATGGAGGTCACAGGCTTATGAAAATTGCAGAGGGTTTCTGGCACTTTCACACAGGCACCAAATGAAGATTATGGTGACTGGGTTCCTAGGAGAGCAGCTGAGCAGACACCCATCACTGCTGTGCCCTCCTCCAACACACCACAGTGGGGAAAGGGGAGAGATCTCTCACTCAAATAACTATTTCTTTAAAGACAGAGTCTCACCATATAACTCTAGCTGTCCTGGAATTCACTGTGTAGACCAAGCTGGCCTCAAACTCACAGAGATCTACCTGCCTCTACCTCCCTGGGATTAAAGCCATGAGCCACCAGGCCTGGCTTCTGAGCAACTTTCTTTTTTTCTTTCTTTCTTTCTTTCTTTTTTGTTTGTTTTTTCAAGACAGAGTTTCTCTGTATCTTTGGATCCTGTCCTGGAACTAGCTTTGTAGACCAGGCTGGCCTCAAACTCACAGAGATCCACCTGCCTCTGCCTCCTGAGTGCTGGGATTAAAGGCGTGTGCCACCACTGCCTGGCTTCTGAACAACTTTCTATATGCCTTCACCAAATCCTGGGGGAGGGGGGATCAAAATAAAATACCAGAGAAGGAAAAGGAGGACCAGGGTGGAGGAGGAGGAGGAAAAGGAGGACCAGGATGAAGGAGGAAAAGGAGGACCAGGGAGGAGGGGGAAAAGGAGGACCAGGGTAGGAAGGAGGAAAAGGAGGACCAGCATGGAGGAGGAAGAGGAAAAGGAGGACCAGCATGGAGGAGGAGGAAAAGGAGGACCAGGATGGAGGAGGAGGAAAAGGAGGACCAGGATGGAGGAGGAGGAAAAGGAGGACCAGGGTGGAGGAGGAAAAGGAGGACCAGGGTGGAGGAGAAGAGATCATTTGCATGTACATCTCTCATCTAGTAACTCCTACTTCCCTTGTGGGGACAAGAAAGAGCTGTGAGGACACCTCATCTTCCTTCCCCTCCCTCGTGTGACACCAGTTCTTTCAGGGGGGCAGGTCCAGCACTTAGACTGGGAGGTCACAGACCCTGCCTGCTTATCCACATGTGCTGACCCCTAATAGGTATGGAGGTCCCAGGGTCACCGTTGCTCCTGGCATTCTCCTCTAGAGGGTCATTTCACATAGACGCTCCAGGTCTGATTGAAGATTCCGCCCACCCACAGTTCTGCATCCCTGTACACGAGTGAGCACTGCAGCGGCCAGCTCTTGGCCTTTGCTCTACCAAGTCCTGCTTGTTGGCCAGCACTCCCTGGAGGCTCTGCTGAGTCTCACCTCAGTTTCCTCTAGCCACTCAGTCTCTGCAAGTCCACCGCAGACACCACCATCAGTCCTGCAGCTTCGTGGGTGTGGGAGTGCTCAGCGGTCTTAGCTTCTCTTGATCCCCAACATCATACGCTCGGAGGATGATTCCAAGAGACCCTGCCAAGGGCACTCTGAACTCAGTCTTGAAGCCTTAGGTGCAAGCATTCTGACGGAACTATTTGAACTTGGGGCAATAAAGGAGAAAGGTCTTTCCAGCCCAGTCCAGCCTGATGACACAACACAGAGAGCCTTCCATTAACTAACTGTTCTCCTAGTCGGCTACTCAGCCTCGCCAACTCCAGGAAACTCCTTTGCCACAGAGCACTCTCTGTGTCCTCATTTGTGATCCCAAGAGGCTGGGGTGGTGCAGAATCTGTTTAGATTTCCAACCGTGGCCTGCCAGCCTGCCACCTAGTGGCTATGACAGTCCTTGCATCTCCCCATGGACTAGCCGAGGGTTCCCGCTTGGCCCGTCTAGTTTCCCAAGCCTGTACGGGCCTCAGGAAGCGCGGTAAAGAGCACTTTTGAGCGGGCCGGAAGCGAACTGTGCCCGCCCCGACCCCACGCCTGCTCACCCGGCTTCCAAGATTTGCTTCTGTACCCAGTACGTCAGTGCTCCCCTATCAGCTCTTCCGTAGGATCACAACATCCCCACCCCCACCCCCAGACACACGCAGACCTGGATAATCTGGATATTTTTTTTTCTTGAAGATAAAAAGAACTCTTCAGGCTTCCGCGGTTCGGGACACTTATTTTCCCGTCCCGGAACTGAAATTTACTGCTTCTTCTGGCCCGGATCCAGAGAGACCTTAATTCCCTCCCTCCCACCTCCCCATGCCGCTCACAATTCAGTCCCCTCTCACTGGAATTTCACAGTCCGCTCCACGACCCTCCCTCACTTCCTCCCTGCTCCACACGCATTAGGTCCCCGGCTTGGTACCTCTCCGCCTCCTCCGCCCTGTGGGCAGGTTCTTGGCCGCTGTCTGGCAGCCTGGGGCCAGAGCCCGCTCCCACCCACACCCTGCAGGCAGTGGAGCGCGCCGGGGCCTGCCGAGGCTGCAGCGGGGGAGTCCGCATCCCTGGAGCGAGCCTCAGCAGGTAGGGGCAGAGCCTTGCCTCCGCCTTCGCCGTCTGGAGCGAACCTGCGTGACCCGCTCCGGCTTCCTGCGCTTCCAGCTCTGACTTCCTGCGGTTCCTGCACGCGCGCGACTGGCAGACCGCAGCTAGGTATCTAGGCAGAATTGCCACGAGCGTGCAAAGCCCTTGCCTAAGTAGTTTTTGCCCAGTAACCCGACGAAATACGGATTGCTATTGTTCCCACTTCGCAGATTCAGAAATCCAGATGTAACACTTTCTCACCAAGACGCACCTCTCCCAACATTCCCAACATAGGGTTTTGCAGGGAAACGAGTTCTTCGTGACCTTGGAGACTGTAGACTCCAGTCTCACGGATCTGCAGCAAGGGGAGGGCAGGACAAGACCAAGAAGAGGTGAGATTCCAGGCTGACTCGCCAAGGGACCGGCTCTCCATCCCCTCCCTAAGAAAGAAGAGCCTGCTAAGGGGCTCTGATGGGATAAGATAAGCCTGACTCCCTTAACCCCAACCAGGTCCAGGAAGCAGTCTTGACTCTCTCCCTCCTAGTAATCCAACTCTGCCTGTCATTGGTCTCATTGGAGACCCTCTGAGCATGTTTGCATAGGCGGCTTGAATTGCGGGTGGAGGGGACAGTTGGGGCCCTGAAGAGATGTACACAAACCTTTTCCATTCTCCTGGGCCAGCATCCTCAGAGTCCCTGCGCTCACTGAACAGAGCATCCATCTATGCCAGGTGGGGGTTACTAAACCTCACCCACAGTCACCAGAGAAAGCCACGGGCAGGTCCAGCCCACCTCTTACCTCAAGTCCCTGGGCTTGAATGGTAGCTATCACGGACACTTTACCAAATGGTCTGTGTCTCTGTCTCCCTATCTGTGCAAAAGGTTTTATTTCCATGTCAGGACGATTCCTAGATCTGGACAGTGCCTGATAACTGCGTTAGTCTCAGCTTCTGGGAGCAAAGCTAAGGCCCACAGGAGCCCCCTTACAGAGTCCCCTTTCCTAGCCTCCTCAGCACCTGCTCAATTGATCCCCCATGATGCTTTGGGATCTGAGGGCAGAAGGTGTCCAGCAGAGAGAGTGTGGACAAAGCTAGGCATTCGTACATGTGCTCATTCATCCATCCATCTCCCCCGGCACATGGACAGGGCCAGGGAAAGCAGAACTAAAACCTAAGTCCATACTGTGCCACCAGGGGGCGCCCAGATCCAGAGACAAGGTTGGGTACCTTGTCCTAGAGTCAGAAAGGGCTCTGGTCTCCAGCACCACAACTCAGGGAGGTAGTATTGTGATCCCATTCCCCGGCCCAGGACACAGGGCAGAGAACGGGAGCTTAGGAGTGGAAGATTTGGGTCTCTAAGATTTTTTTCAAGTCCACCTTGAACCTGCTGTTTTCTTCCAGCTTGCTGTGTGAGTCAGAATGCCGATTGACCTCTCCTGGTCCTGTTTCCTACCTGCAAAATGGTGGTGGTGGTAGAGGTGATGGTGGTGAAGGTCGTGGTGGTGGAGGTGGTGGTGAAGGTGGTGGTAAGCCACACTTGGGTCCTGGACCACCCAGCAGGGGTTTCAAGGTTGTGGTCTACAGGCAGGAGGAGGGTTTGCAAGACTTGACTACTAGAAGACCTCTCGGGTGCTCAGGGGGCTGTAAGGACGCTGCTTTCATGCAATCACCTCCATGCTGGCAACAATTTATCGTAGGCTGTGGGCACCTCTGAGCAGGTCCTAGTGTACCAGGACCCTGTGTCCATGCTCTGTAGAACGCCCACCCTCTCCCTACTGTAGCCCGGACAGCATAGGAATGCCTATCGAACTTCAAGTTCTCCCTGCAGCGGTCTAGCAATATGGAGCCCCTTTAGCAACCAAGAAGGGGCAAGGCCGCCGACTGGGCCTGGCAAAGGCTGCCTGCCTCCCAGGCAGCTGGGGCTGAGCGCTGGTAGCACGGTCGTTCCCACGCTCCGTGATGCCAGTCTTGTCACTCCAGCTCCGCCCCACCCTCGCCTGCTAGGCCCGGGGCACCTGGAATGTGCCTGAAGATTCTGTCCCCCGGGGCCACGGATTCCTGTCTCAGTGGGCGAGGGCGGAGGCCCGCTCTTTCCGCCCTTTGATCCAGGCCAACTCAACTAGCGGGCCACGCCCCAATCCTGCCAGCCTGACCCAGAAGTAAGCTAGGGGCGGGGCTAGCTCAGCTCCCCAGCCTCCCGGAGCTGCGGGTTTTGAATCTACCCAGGGGTTCTAACACCAGCAACAATCCCTTACTACTTAGTGTTCAGCCTGGTGCTGGGCCGGGTTGAGCTAGACAAGTAGATCCGAGACTCTTCTAGCCCCGGGTCTCCAGTAGTCCCTGTGAGCCGGGTGGTAGTGTGCCTATTGGCTCCATTCGCCCTCAACAACCAATTCTGGAACCTGGGGTCGACTAACAAGAAGGGGGGCATCAGGAAAGCTAGAGCAGTAGTTTCAGACTCCCCAGAGGTGGTCCCCAGAGGTTATGGGAGCTCCTGAGATGCGCGGCCATCTAGAGAGTTCTCTTGCCTCAGTGTCCCCAAGTGCCTTTTAGAATGACAGTAATGAGCATCCCATTTCCACACTTGTGCTTGGGTGGGTCTAGTACTGCTTTATCCTTCTGAATGGCCCGACTCCGCTTTACTGGCGGACACGGAGCCACCGGGCATTGCCTGGAGCCTTGGAGGGCCGGGCCTAGGTGGTCCTGGTTTCTTTTGTGGGCTACCTGCCAAGTGGGTACCCATCACTACTGGGCAGTCATTACTGCCAATTTCTGCCTGACCACCGAGTGTCGGAGTCTTGTGTTCTCCGTTCACAACAGAATGTCTTCTTGTGGAAACTCAGAAGAGGAACTCCACAGGGTCCTTCGGTTCCCAGGTTAGGGGTGAGAAGGGCATAAGGGCTCACAGACAGGGAGAAGAAGGGAGCCTGGAAGGGACCACTAGATGCAGGAAGTTTCCCAGGAAATGGAAAGACTGTGTGGCGACTGTGCCCTTGAGCTATCCAGGACCCGCGAGGTCTCTGACAGGATGGAGTAGGGGGAGAGGGATATGACCACAGGCAGATTTCAGCAAGGAGATCAGACAAGCGCGCGCCTGCGCGCCACCCGCCAGGTGCGCTCAGATTGGGGGCAGGGCGGAGAGGAGGGGACCCTGATCGCGACACACCCCCAATAAGAGGGAGGAGGGGCCCAGAGAGGCAGGCGGGACACCGACAGCGTGGGGCGGGGAGGAGGGGTGCGGCGGAATGCGCCTTTGTGAGCGCGGTCCTTGAACTTGTTCTGGCGGGCCCAACCGACTGCGCTCCAGGGTCCGCCCCCGGCCCGGTGCATACCTGGCGAGGCTGGGGTGCTGTTGGAAAGGGCTCGTGGGCTGTCTCAGGCCTGTGTTGTGCTGCTGAAAGCTGAAGAGGTGGAGGATCCCTTCAGTAAGGACTGGAGCCCCTGCCAACATCCCCTCCGATGGCTATAACCCCAAATTCAATTCATGCTCGAGGTCCTGGCCAGCAAAGTCATGGCTACCGATCATGATGCAACGGACTGAGATCCTCAGAAGAGTGGTTAGGCTGGCCTAGGCTTCGGGGGCTGATCCCCAAACGCTTGGGGTGTCTAGAGCCAGGTGGCAGCTACAGCTGGTGGCGATAGAAAGCCACCAATTGACCGACTAAGATCACTGCTGAGTAGAAAGAATCAAGTTCTCTCTGCAGTTCTGAGGGAAGAGGTGTAGGTAGCTCCTGCGCATAGCCTAGGAACTCAGAGGTTCCCGCAGGGGGACACAGGCTGTAGGGAAGCAGGCCCGAGTGGCAGGTGCTGGGAGCCACTTAGGAAGCTTGGTGATTGAAGAGTCATATTTTAGGAGTGTGATCCTCATCCCATGTGCTCACAAACCCCTCCAGAGCCTCCATTATTCACTCGACAAGTTGTGCTCACCCTGCTGTGACCTGGGGCAAACACACCCAGCCTCGCTGCTTCAATGGGCCTGAGGGCTCTGCTGTAGGAACACTGGTAAGCTGGGCCCCAGCTGTCCCTCCTTCCCACAAGTTGGCTGTTGCAGGACCCATCTGCCTGCAGGCTCAGGTGCAGCACTGAACAGTCAGTAACTCCTCATTGGGACCCTTTAACAGGCAGCATGGGCATAGGAGGGCACAGAGGAGGGAGAGGCAGGAAGCACACATAGGGTGTGGCCTCTGGGTTGGTATTCAAGGCAGAGAATAAAGAGGAACAAGGGTGGGCCCCAGGAAAATGTATGGAATCCTCAGGTAGAAAATGGGGTGCAGGGTGGGGTCTGGGTTTCAGCAACTTGGGGAGGCAACAGGGAGCCATGGAGGTATCAGAACAAGACGGGATCTGAGGTTTGGAATGATCACCTTGGCCAAAATGCAAGCATGGTTTACATTCTGTGACCTCCTGGCTTCAGGATGGATGTTGTCTGTGAGAACAATCCTCTACTGTTGCATGTTGGGTGTTTCCACAGTCCTTCAGTGGTCTGCAGTGAGTCTCACTGTTCATTGCGCACCAAGCCACAGAAGCCAGTCTCTAGAATAACGGTTGCTTGTTTCCGAGGCCGGGTCTCACGCAGCCCAGGCTGGCTTCAAACTCACTATGGTTTCAAGAATGACTGTGAATTGATCCTGCCTCCATCTTCTGAGTGCTGGGATTAAGGGCATGGGACACCATGCCAGCTCTGGAGTCCCTTGAAGTACATCTACTGATGCTGGTGAAAGGTGAACCTTCACACTCATGCACACTCACACGCACACACATGCACACACACACATGTACAAACACATGCATGTATGCACACATGCATGCACACACACACACATAACCATCACAGATACCCTCTTAGTTTGTTGACTGACTTTTAAAATGATGGTTTTATTTTGAAACTTGAATTTCCTGGAAAAGTAATGATCATGAACCCCTGCACTTTGTGCTTCTCTGTGACTTTGTGTCTGTTCTGGTGAGCGATCCACCTTGCTGAGCATTGAGTGTGATGGTGGCCAGCTGTGTGCACCCAAGCAGCCAGCATCCTCAAAGGGTCTCACCTCAAGAAAAGTAACAGCATGCCCACTAACTCAGAGTCCTGCCCCCGAGGAGTCTCCTCTCCCGTGGGCATTGAGTGTGCTGGTGATAATTCAGGAAGGAAGGACCCAAGGCCTCAGGCCTCTGCAGTTGGAGCTGCTTTCTAGAAGCCCGGCTCTGCACCGTCCATGGCTCCAGGAAGCTTGCAATGAGTGGACACAGCAGCTGCTGCAACCCTGCTGTCAGCATGGCTCTTCTTTACAGGCATTTGCCCGCAGGCGTATCCTCTCATGTGTTCCGACTGGCCTCCAGTGTTCTGACAGTCACGGGGTCCTTCCCGTCATGGTCTCTTCTCCAGGTTCCTCTGTGAACTCTTGGGGAACTGAATTCCCGTATGCCTTCCTGCCTGACTCTTGACTAACTGTCTTCTCATACCCGGTCTTCCGCATCGGCTTAAACAGATGTGGGACCTGTCATCAAAGTGTAAGAAAGGGGCAGGTGTGGCTGGGCTCTGGCCCTCACTGGCTGTCCCAGACTGTGCTAGCATTTGGGACAAAGGGGCTGCTTAGACAGTTATTGGGAATCTGTCTCTGTGAGCTGCAGACCTGTCTTCGGACAGACCTACAGCCTCTGCCTCCTCCACCTACATCGGGCCCCTCTCCACCCAGCTGGTGGAGAGACATGGACACAGTCCTCATGCATGTCTCTGTGGCCTGCTGGACTCCCAGAGAGTCTTCCTCCCCTCATCCTTCTCTTCCTGCAGCAGCTTCTCTCCTGGGCCACCTCCCCTAGACGCTCTGCTAGGCCTCAGCTCTGGCCCCACCTTGTGCTGGCAATGCTCATACCTTTATCCCCAGCTTCCTCCTGACCGGTAAGTGTCCAGTTGACTTCAGACTCTCCCCGACTGCACCTCGTTCTCACATCTATCCAGTCCTCCCTGTCTGAGGCATCGCTCCCAGACCTCAGACAACAGCCATCTACCCTCCCTTCCCTGTCACATCAGTCTCCTAGGCGGTTGTCCACGGAGCACCTGGCCCTGTCTTACCTGTCACCGTCCCTCCTGCTTCCTGATCCTGAATGTTCACCACCTTTTCAATCCCGCTTCCATTTTGGAGCCTGCTTGCCACAGCCTCACTGGAGCATTGATCTTACCATGCCCTCCCAGGGGCTACCTCATTCCAGAATTCAAGCCTAAGACTGCGCCCCATATGACCTTCCTCCAAGTTCCCCAAAATCCCATGCTCTAGCTCCACACCTCCTCACTACCCACAGCCCAGGTGTATAAAACAGCATAGAAACCCTCGGCTCTCTGTCTTACCCTTGTCTCTCTGTCTGTCTTACCCTCATCTCTCTGTCTGTCTTACCCTTGTCTCTCTGTCTTACCCCCATCTGTCTTACCCTCATCTCTCCGTCTGTCTTACCCTCGTCTCTCTGTCTGTCTTACCCTTGTTCTCTGACTCCTCACTATCTTTATGTCCCATCTTCAAGCTCAGGAAAAATCCTCTATGTCCCCAAAGCATGGCAGGGAAGTTCTTGTTGAAAGTCTACAGAATGAGAGCTGTCTCAGGGCCCTGTGAGTGGGATACAGCACCCCCAGAGAGGTTAAGTGACAGGCATTGTGTCACAGACTTATCCAGGACCAAGAGATTCAGTGGGAAGGAGGAACCCTTTGGAAACTGAAGACAGACCACTCCTTTCCTGCCTAGGGAAGAGCTGGCCTTACTGACTGTCCCCCAAACGCACACACATTCACGCACGCACACACTCATGCACGCACACATGCATGCACATGCGCACACATGCATGCAAAGCTAAGTACCTTGTCTGAACCAGGCAGAAGGCATGCCAGAGCATGCCTTGAATTCCCTGCCTGACGGGCTGGGAAGAGCTCAGGTAGGCCTGATCACCACCTGGTATCTCAGGAACTCAGGCCACAGAGGGCTGGACAGAGGCCCCAACACAGCCCATTGGCCTGTGAGCCGGTATGCAAGGCAGGGACATGCCGTTCACTTAGTCTCAAAGCCCCATGGCAGGGACAGCCTAGGAACGACCTGGAAGTGGTAGGTCTTGCAGCTCAGGTGGAAATGGTTGAACCCAGCCATAGGAGCCCCGGGCTTTAGGACAAATCACTCCAACGAGGCATCTTGGGTCAAAGGCAGACCCGTGGCACCAGAAGTTTTCTTGTTCCCAAGTCTGCTGCTCAGCCCTTCTTCCAGGCCTCCAAAGCCACAGGAATTTGGGCAGAGAAGCTAGCACACTTGGCTAAGGCAACGCAGCCTGGAGTGTATCCTGGCAACCTGGCCAATTCTCTGAGGAGGCAGAAAGGTGCTGTCTGTTCCAGCCCTCCGCCGTGGGCCTGGACAGAGATTTTTGGTTGTTTGTTTTGGTTTTACATCAATGACTGTATTTTAAGCTTAATTCCTTAATATTTCACATTTGTGGTCTTTCTGGAAACAGAATCACATGTTTTAGTTTCACGTGCATTTTAGTGCATTGAAGTTGGTTGACTTCTTTGAATTTGACAACCTCACTGATGCTGCATTAGGCTGATGGGTGGGTGATCTGCTGGTTGCTCGGGAACTGTGGAAGCTGGCACAGTAACTACAAGATCAGTAAACACAGTGTGCAACTTTGTCTTCCTTCCTGGTTCCTAAACTCCTGATTTCTTCTTCTTGTCTTGTTGCATGGGCCAGGACGTCCAAAATGATGCCGAGCACTGAATGTAGGATCCATGTACGCCCTGTGCTGCTGGCCACAAGTTCAATCCATGGAAACATTCTCTCCATTTCCTATTTTCTAGGGTCCCTTTCAAAGTACCATGTATGGATTATGTCATCAAATGTTTTATTCTTCATTGGTGCAATAGTTTTGTTACTTTCCTTCTTGAATCCGGTTAGTTGCTATGTGATTTTTATAAGATTTATTTTATTATTTTTAACTGTGTGTGTGCGCATGAGTGCAGGTGTCCACGGAGACCAGAGCTGGCAGACCCCCTGGAGCAGCACCTGTCACCATCACTAGGACCTGAACCCAGGACGTCTGGAAGGGCAGCCAGTGCTCTTAACCACTGTGCCTTCTCTCCAGCCCAAGTATGAGCTTTTCCAAACAGCCATAGACTGGTTGGCAGTGTTGCCATGTCCTCCTGGCTCTGGGCTGGCTTTGTAAAGCGGGTTCTGCTCTCCTCCGTGGAAGAGTTGATGTGTTGTATATACACTATCTGCTGACGAGGGCTTGGTAAGCGACTCCCACAGGGCTGGGGTTGTAAGACATGCTGAGTGTAAGTGTGTATGTCTGTAAGTGTCTGTGTGTGCCCCTCTGTGGTGGGAGCGAGTTCACTTCTAACTTAGCATCTTAAATGATTGTTAAACTCTGTATACTTCTTGTCCTAATTTTGGCATCTTTTTACCCTGAATTTTGAGATGGGGTTTTACAATGTAGTTTGAAATCACTGTGTAGCCCAAGCTGCCCCTAAACTCATAGAAATTCTCCTGCCTCAGTCTCCCAAGTACCAGGATTATAGGTGTGTGCTGCCATGACTGACTCCAAGTTCAGTGTTTTTAATTTTCTTTGACTCTGTACTTTGCCCAAGTTTTCGAATGTGTCTGTGTGCAGTTGTTTCTAACATGTTGTCTGAGTTACTGTTCTCATGGCTCTGTCTCCTCTCTGCCCTGGATTTTGTCATTTGTTTTCTTTTCCCCGAGACTTAAAATAAGCTTTTAAGATCTTTAGCTGTGCACTATTTCTCTTTTTTTTTCTCAATTTATGTCTTTTTTTTTCTTTTTTTTGTATTGTGTGTATGTGATGTGTGTATGATGTATGTGCGATGTGTGTGATATGTATTGCTGTATTGTGATGTGTGTGCCGTATGTGTGATGTGTGTGCTGTATATGTGATGTGTATGTGATATATGTGAGATGTGTGTGTGATGTATGTGTGATGTGTGTGTGGTGAGTGTATGATGAATTTGTGATGTATGTGATGAATGTGTGATGTGTGTGATGTGTGTGATGTATGTGTGATGTGTGTGATGTATGTGTGATGTGTGTGTGATGTATGTGATGAATGTGTGGTGTGTGTGATGTATGTGTGATGTGTGTGATGTATGTGTGATGTGTGTGATGTATGTGTGATGTGTGTGATGTATGTGTGATGTGTGTGTGATGTGTGTAATGAATGTGTGATGTATGTGTAATGTGTGTGATGTGTGTGATGAATGTGTGATGTGTCTGTGATGTGTGTAATGAATGTGTGATGTGTTTGATGTGTTTATGATGTATGTGTGATGTGTGTGTGATGTATGTGTGATGTGTATGTGATATATGTGAGATATGTGTGTGATGTATGTGTGATGTGTGTGTGGTGAGTGTATGATGAATTTGTGATGTATGTGATGAATGTGTGATGTGTGTGATGTATGTGTAATGTGTGTGATGTGTGTAATGAATGTGTGATGTATGTGTGATGTGTGTGATGTATGTGTGATGCGTGTGATGAATGTGTGATGCGTGTGATGTGTGTGTGATGTGTGTGATGTATGTGTGATGTGTGTGATGTATGTGTGATGTGTGTGATGTATGTGTGATGTGTGTGATGTATGTGTGATGTGTGTGATGTATGTGTAATGTGTGTGTGATATATGTAATGAATGTGTGATGTATGTGTAATGTGTGTGATGTGTGTGTGATGTGTGTGATGTGTCTGTGATGTGTGTAATGAATGTGTGATGTGTTTGATGTGTTTATGATGTATGTGTGATGTGTGTGTGATGTATATGTGATGTGTGTGATGTATGTGTGATGTGTATGTGATGATGCATTGCGATGTATATGTGATGAATATGTGATGTGTGTGATGTATGTGTGATGTGTGTGATGAATGTGTGATGAATGTGTAATGTGTGTGATGTATGTGTGATATGTGTGATGTGTGTGATGTATGTGTGATGTGTGTGATGTATGTGTGATGTGTATGTGGTGAGTATGTGATGTGTGTGTGGTGAGTGTGTGCGTGTGCATGTGGAGTCCTTATCTTTTGAGGTAAGGTCTCTCACTGGACCTGACATTCACCAACTGGCTTACCTGCCGGTCAGCAAACTTTGGGGTTCACCTGTCTCCACACCCCACTGTTGTGGGGTTCAGAACGTAGAACCACATCTACTTTTTTATGCAGGTGCTGGGGACCTGAACTCGGGTTTTTCCCCCTTTTAATATGGTAAACAGGGCCCTTTTCTGATGTCACTCTTGCTCCTGAATCCTCCTGTGTCTTTGTTAAAGATGCGGCTGCTCTCGTCCCAGTACAGAACTGCGACGTATCTGTAACAGACTCTCAATGCTTTTTGCGCTTTGCAGGGATTTAATTGGATTTTTGTAAAGAATGATAGCGCATTTCCTTCCTGCTTTTTCATTTGTTTGTTTAGTGGGTTAGTTTGGTACAGGGTCTCTCTATGTACTTCTGGCTGCCCTGAAGTTCATTATGGAGACCAGGCTGGCTTCAAACTCGTGGAGATACTCCTGCCTTTGTCTGCTGTGTGCTAGGGGCATGCGCCACCATGCTCAGCCCCTCCCTGCTTTTTGTGACATTCACTTCTTTCCCTTTTCCAGCTGCATGAATATTAAGTAACAGTGACACAGCAGGTGCATTTCCCCTGTCGATGTCTGGATCATGGCGAGAGAGGATTCTGTGGAGAATGCATGTGGGTGCTGACCAAACAGAGTGTATACTGACCACCCTGCCATGAGAACTGGGGACTTGGCCAGGTGTGTCAGGAGGTCACTTATAGGCTAGACAATGGAGTACGAGGCCTGTGTCACCACAGTTTTTTATCTCTGGTGTCCTAATGGAAGACACTGGAAGTCAGAACAGAATTCCTACTAGTAGAAGTGGAAGAGAAGGGCTCTCTCTAGAATTAGCAAGAGCTTTATAGAAGCCTAGGTGTAGGGCCCTTGTACAGAAGCCTGTGCATGGCACCCCTCACAGAAGCCTGTGTGTGGTGTCTTCATCCCACAGAAGCCTGCACATGACAACCCCCCACAGAAGCCTTACATGGCCCCCCCTACAGAAGCCTGTGCATGGCACCCCACACACAAAAGCCTGTGTGTGGCGCCCCCCTACAGAAGCCTGTGCATGGCACCCTTCCACAGAAGCCTTGCGTGGCACCCCCCTACAGAAGCCTTGCGTGGCACCCTTCCACAGAAACCTTGAGTGGCGCCCCCCTACAGAAGCCTTGCGTGGCACCCCCCACAGAGCCCAGCAGACAGAGGGTGAAGGGGAGGGACCGCACACCACACAGTACCGTTCACCGTGGCCCTGACTGGGGAATCTTCAGCAGCCAGGTGAGAGCTGGTTGGAAATAACAGTCATGCTCAGAAAGGGCCAAATCCTATACCCACCCTCATAAAACCTAAGAAGCCAGCCTGGGCAGCAAGACCGCATCTGGAGCCTGGGCTGTGCTCATGAGCACGCCAACACAATACCTAGTCATCAAAGGCCCTTTGCCAGGAAGCTGAGGAATAGGCGAGAGAGCCCTGTTCCTGCATGGGTTTGGCACCATAGACATCCACCCAGCAGGAGTACCCTATGCTCGCTGGCATACTCCAACACACGCAGTGGTGACTGTGGGAATTTCCAAACAGGGGAAAGAGAGACTGTGTATCAGCACCCCAGCCTCTCAGAGACCTCCCCTGGACTGGGTGCTAGCTAGCTTGTCTCAGGACTGATGCAAGTTGGTGTAACGCAGCACCCTGGGCCAATGAGAATTGAGACAGAATTAGCAAAACTAAGCAGTAAATGATCCATTACAAATATATCTAAAGATATGAGATGTGTAAGAGCTACAAAGAGCACATGAACAGGAGACCCCAGTAGGGAAGGGGAACCACACAGTCAGACTAATGGGAGCCCAGCAAGAGGCACACGCCCAGCACTTGGGAAGCAGAGACAGGCGGGTCTCTCTGGTCTACACAGCGAGTTCCAGGACAGCTAGGGCTCCTTAGTGAGACCCTATCTCAAACAGCAAGACTAAATGGGGCTGTGTGTGGTCGTGCACACTGTGGTCTTGCCATCGTGGAGGTTGAGTTAGGAGGAAGGCCAAGGCCAGCCTGGGCCTTGTATACACAGCAGCTTGCCTTTCTGTTCCTGAGTGCTGAGATTAAAGGCACTGTCAGCAAGACCAGAGCTAAGAATTAGAATTCATTAAATAAAAACACCCTTGGGTTTTTTTTTGTTTTTTTTTTGGGGGGGGGGGTTGAGACAGGGTTTCTCTGTGGTTTTGGAGCCTGTCCTGGAACTAGCTCTTGTAAACCAGGCTGGTCTCGAACTCATAGAGATCCACCTGCCTCTGCCTCCCAAGTGCTGGGATTAAAGGCGTGCACCACCACCGCCCGGCTCACCCTTGGGTTTTTTAAGACAGGGTTTCTCCATGTAGCCCTGGCTGTCCTGGAACTCGATCTGTAGACTCAGAGATCCTCCTGCCTCTGCCTCCCAAGTGCTGTGGAGGTGGCTCAGTGGCTAAGAGCACTGACTCCTCATCCAGAGGACCTGTGTTCAGTTCCTAGCACAAAAACAACCACAAAACCAACCTGTAATAAAAAACTCTTACATACATACTGATCAAAGAGTTAAACACATTTTATGGGGATGAGGCACCCACACAGTGTGAAAAGCTCTTACAGAATCCTAGGTAGGCAAGGCAGCAGCTTATCTGAGTGGAACACGTGGCAATCATGTGTCTCATGCTAAGCTACACCAGGAGCACAGTTTCCCACCTAACGAAGACATCTGCCCTGGATCCACTAATGACAAAGCTTTAGACCAATCCAAACTGAAAAACACTCTTGGAAGCATCTGACGCCTTTCAAGTATCAAGGACACAAAAATCAAGTAAACACATAGAATTTGTCCGGAGGCTGGAGAGATGGCTCAGCGGTTAAGAGCACCAGCTGCCGTTGCAGAGGACCTGAGTTCAACTCTCAGCTCCCCACCCAGTGACTCACAGCTGCCTGTCACTCCTGCTTCAGGTGGATCTGATACCCTCTCCTGACCTCCACAGGGACCGGCACACATCCGAGGAACATACATACATGCCAGGCGAAACATTCATCTGCTTACAGTAAACAAAGATACAAAATTAAAGAAAAAAAAAAAGAATTTGTCCAGCAAGAAGGCAGCGATGGCAAAAGGACATCTGGCGCAGGAGGGATCCCAGACAGGTCCTTGCTTGTACAAGGTGGCACTGGGAAATCTGATAGCCCTTGAGTGGGATCTGAGGACCAGAGCAGTCGTGTGCCGTGTTCTGACAGTGTTGAAGATCCTTGTACCCTGAATGCTTGCAGGTAAGGAGACTGAAACAGCCACGGACCCTTAAACGGTTCAGGGACACACTTAAGCCTTCCTGACACCATAGCGATGTTCAGAAATGTTAATGTTTCTCCATTTGACCTCATGCAAATTTCACCTCACAAAAGAACACATATGTAAGAAGTTTTCAAACATCTCTTTAAGCATATTTTCTTTTAGGATTTATTTATTATGTATACAACATCCTGTCTCCATGTATGCCCACACGCCAGAGGAAGGTGCCAGCTCTCATTACAGATGGTTGTGAGCCACCATGTGGTTGCTGGGAATTGAACTCAGGACCTCTGGAAGAGCAGCCAGTGCCCTTAACCACTGAGCCATCTCTCCAGCCCCAAGCATATTTTCTTTTAGTGAAGCAGTGTCCTTCTCTCCTTGGAACTGTCCCCACTCATCCACACTCCTGGGAGCTACCCCCACTCGTCCACACTCCTGGGAGCTGTCCCCACTCGTCCACACTCCTGGGAGCTGTCCCCACTCGTCCCCACTCCCCGGGGGTGATTTCTCTCCCGTGTTACTTGATCCTGCTTCCCCCTATGTTATTTCATATTTTTGCATTGAGGTTTATCAATGCAAAGTTGTATAGTATTGTTGTACGTTTTAAAAGTTTTAATCAATATTTGTCAAGAAATACTTTAAAAGTTGAGTGTGATGGCACATGCCTTTAGTCAACGCACTCTGGAGACAGGGGAAGGTGGATTTCTGTGAGTTCAGTCAGCCTGGTCCACACAGTGAGTTCCAGGACAGCCAGGACAATACAGAGAGACCCTATCAAAAAAAGCTTAAACTATGCAGAGCTCCTTACTGCTGTGTATTCTAAATAGTAACACTCCATACTGTAATAAGGTTAGCCATCCTTTACAATGTACAGCATTCTGGGAGCCAGAGAGATGGCTCGGTGGTTATGAGCAGGTTTCTGTTCCCACAGAGGAACCGAGTTCATCTCCCATTGCCCAAGTCAGAAGGCTCATAACCACCTGTAATTCTAGCTTCTGGGCAACCAGCACCTTCTTCCGGCCTCGGGGGGCACCTACACACTCAGGCACACATGCACACACACATGAACACACGGACACACACACCATTTAAAAATAAATACCATAAGAATATGCAACATCCATGTGAGATTGTCTGGTCTGATGCGTTTTATGGGATTTCTCTTTGCAAATGACCTGCTTAATTGGTATGCTTATATTTTTAGGTAGCTTCATACATCTGTTGTCATAGAATCATGATTTTTAATTGTAATATGTTTCTAGAAAAATTATCTGTTTGAGCCAGGCTTTAATTGTTTGCTTGGCATTCAAAATGTTCTCTTCCAATTAACCTTTTTCTCTATCTATGATTATTTTCTTCTTTTATGTGTTTTAACATTCCTCTTTCCTTCATTGGGTTTTCTTTCCTTTTTTTGATTTTTGTTCCAAATAGTTAGCTCTTAGATTTGTTTACCAGTTCTAAACATTTTTTTGTCTTCAAATCTATGCGTTTTCTTTTATCTCTACTGACCGACCTTTTTTAATAAAATCTTCCCAGTGTCCCCTTGCCCGCTTTGGTCCAGTATCTCAGGCGCATTGATCCACCATCTGTGATAATATGATAATAACTCAGCCCCCGAGGCTGCATACTTTATAAAGAAAAATAGTTATTTAGCTCATAGTTCTGGAGGTTGTGGTTTGGTTTTGTTTTATAAAATAAATTTTTGACATTTGTTTTTTTTTTTTTTTTTTTTTTTTTTGATTTTTCGAGACAGGGTTTCTCCGTAGCTTTTGGTTCCTGTCCTGGAGCTAGGTCTTGTAGACCAGGCTGGCCTTGAACTCACAGAGATCCGCCTACCTCTGCCTCCCGAATGCTGGGATTAAAGGCGTGCGCCACCATCACCCGGCTTGGAACTAACTCTTGTAGACCAGGCTGGCCTCGAACTCACAGAGATCCACCTGCCTCTGCTCCCGAGTGCTGGGATTAAAGGCGTGCACCACCACCACCCGGCTGACGTTTGATTTTTTTTTTATTAATTTTATTTGTGTGTATGTGTGTTTCATCATGTATGCCTGAACCATGTTGTGCCTGGTGCCCACAGAGGCCAGAAGAGGCAGTTAGATGCCCTGGGACTGGATTTACAAACAGTTGTGAGACATGTGGGTGCTGAGAATCAAACCTGAGCCCTCTGGAAAAGCAGCTGGTGCTCTTAACTGCTGAGCTGTCTCTGCAGCCTCGTGTGATGGTCGCCTGGGAAGAGGGTCTAGCTCAGGTTTTCCATGAGGTGTCTGGGAGCTGTCTGGTTGTGTCGATGATATAGGGATGATGAGCTGAAAGTGAGTGGCGTCATACCCTGGATTACTACAAAAGGTTCCTGGATTCCACAGAGGAGAAACCCGGAGCTGAGCGGTGGGCACGCATGCTTTTGTTCTCTCTCTGCTCCTGACTCCAGACATAGCAAACTGCCTTGACTTCCCCACAATGACGGGCTGTGCAAGGGACTAGATGCTGAAGGAATAGCTTCTCTCCCAAGTTTCTTTTTGTCTGGTATTTTATCACAGCAACAGAAATGAAGCCAGGACAGAAACTGAAAGTTCAGGGTCAGGCAGTGCCAGTGTGAGGGTTCACTTGGTGTACTGTGTCATGGGGGCAATGGGACATGGAATGGGGAAGGAGAGGAGATCACATCATCAGACAGAAAGCTATAGTGAGAGACTGGAACCCCATGAGAACTGCGACAACCCCTTCACAGGGCATATTCCAAATTACCTAAGACCTCCCACTGAGCCCCACTTCCTAAAGGTACCACTACCTTTTAACATGGCCCCTGAGAACCAGTCTCCCAATTCATAAGCCTTTGGGGAATAGCCCATACCCAAGCTCTGTCCACTCCTATTTGTTCCCACCTGAAGCACAGCTACCTAGCTGTCAGTATGTCAGGTGTCCACACCCCTACATGTTCCTCAGTGTCCCTGGAATCCTCTTGGAGCAAAGCTGGGCTGACTCCTTTCTCCTGCTTCTGACATCCTTCTCCAATGGCCATAGCAACCCTACATCCCTAGCAACTCACCCTCACCCATGGAGGTCACTGGCAACCAAGAAGAAAGATGGTAACTCTAGCTAAAACATTGGGCGAGGGGGGGGGGAGAAGGAGGGAGGGAGGGAGGAAGAGAGAGGGGGGAGGGAGAGGGAGGAAGAGGGAGGGAGAAGGAGGGAGGGAGGGAGGAAGAGAGAGAGAGGGAGCACTCCTGTACAGAAGGGCCCCGGGCCCACGTGTTCCTTCTTCCCTCCCACGCAGCCCCATCTTCTAACCCTATAAATGGCAAGCCTTGCAAAACTTTTGATGTGGAAGGCTTCTTTTCCCGAACTAGGTTTGTACTTATCCCCCTGGGACATGCTGGGATCTGATGCTAATTGCAGGTTTGAAAGCAGTGAGGGTGGCAGTGAGGAAGTGTGGGGAGGATCAGCAGCACCTGCTTGCAAAGCAACTGCATCAGGTGAGGTCATCATGAGGTCGTCTGACAAGCCAGGGCAGGCTGGGGGCTAGGGAGGCGGCGGTTTTGATGCCTCCCTCTGGCTCTCACAATTCTGGAATCCCATTCTGCCAGTCAGTACCCCAACTCTCCCAAGGGACTGGGGAAGATGTGTGTGGGTGTGTGTGTGGGTGTGTGTGTGTGTGTGATCAATCTGCATCCCTCCTGCATGTGCCTCTGGGGCACAGGGGCTCAGCAGCCTTGAGCTACAGTGACTACAGGAGCGTGCCTGCACCAGGCATACCTCAAGCTAAGCGTTCGAGACTCCGATGGCATCACTGTACTTCTGGATACTCAGCGCAGCTCAGCAGAGCCAGCTGGGCTCTGTGGTCACTGTCCTGGGCTCTCATCACCACCTTCGTGGACGGTCATTTAGGTCATTGCCTCACCACTGCATGCTGCGGGCTCCAGAAGCCCAGCCATCTGCAACCAAGACCAGCCCTAACCTAGCTCATGAGTGTCTGCAGTCATTTCTGGCTGCACTCACTGGAGCAGTTAGGCTTCAATAGGGCCTAACACCTGGCCTCGCAGTGGCCCGTGACTGCTACACAGGACAGAAGGGCCCAGGCTAAGATAGGGAGGATGGAAATGAAGAGCACCATGCTTTTCATAAGAATAGGGCTTCAGCTGTCCCTCAGAAATGACCAGTCACAAGCCATTTCACCTCCCGTGAATGGGAACCAATCTTGTGACCAGCCTTGTGAAAAAGACGCATTGGAAGGACAGCCAAGCAGCTGCTGCTTTGGTGCTCGCAGGGGCTGGCGGCATGTGAGCAGGCACCAGCCAGACCCAGACAGAAACCCCAAGGCAGCCCAGTGCAAGAACCAACCGCAACCCACAGACATAGTGATAGAGAGCAGAAGCGGCCGTGGGCCTCAGGTGAGCCCTGGGAGCATCTGAAGGTGCCTAAGCCCTCGTCCTCAATCATCACCCCACCCGTGCTAGGGTTTCAGAAAGGGGTGCAGTCTCACCACACCCAGGTCCACACTCTTGGCTTTGCACTGTCTCCCACCATCAGGTAAGCCCAGTTCCCCACTTCTTGAATCTAGTGGGTGTACCCCAGAACTTCATAACAAACTTCAGTGGACGTGTCATATGCCAGTCCCAAGCCTGGGCCCTTTAGGCAGGAACATGCACATACAGAGAACTACACATTGATGGAAGAGGGGGTTGTTATGTAATGGTTTCCTCAGATACTGAAACATTATAACTTGCAGGGAAGTCCCTTAAGCAGGAAGGGCAACAATTCAAAATAGCTTTCGGAAGTTCCTGAAATTGATCAGAATCACTAGAGCCCTTCCCTACCAGAGTAACCAATAAAAGCTGAGCGTTCCCCTTACATTTAAGCGAAGCAAAGCTGAAAAGAAGACTCTCCGAGCACAGCAGGCTGCCCAGAGGAAGCAGAAACCAGCCGAGCTGCCTAGAAGAGGTGTAGACCGGCTGAGGGACATGGAAAGGGCGTTCAGCCTGTTGAGCCACCTGCAGCTGTGTACTGGGCTCCAGGTTGTGAGCTGACACCCATGCCGGGGTGTGCTTTGGTGATGTAGCTATCTTTGTATTGTTTCTGCTCGTGCAAGTAACATCATTACCTATATTCCCATAAGTAACCCCGTGAAAACCCGCGGTTCCCCAAGTTGAGCTTTGGTGGTAACCATACTTTGTGGATTCTCTATCTGAGGTGAGTAGAAATGTGTGTAGCATCTCCCCATGAAAGTTTTGCCACACAGCAGAGGCAAAGGAAAATGTGGGCGGGAAGGGACCCCACATTCACGGATTGACAGGTCAGTACTGATGAGGCGGCATGAATACCCACCCGCGTTCACCTGCAATGCAGTCCAACAGTTCCCTGCTCGCTCTTTTTATTTGTTTTGATTCCTATATAAATTAGCCACTGATCCTAAAATTCATATGAAAGTGCCCAAAATATGCAAAATGAAAAAAATGAAACAGCTTTCTGACTTTAAAACTTCCTATGCTAGGGGCTGGAGAATGACTCGGTTGGTAAAGTGCCTGCCCTGCACGCGTGAAGACCGAGTTTGGGTATCTAGCATCCATGTAAAAATCTGGACATGGCAGCATGCAACTGTAATCCCAGGAACGGGGAGGTAGATGGGGTCTAGAGCTCGCTGGCTATTAGTCTAGCCAAACTGGGAGCTCCGGGATTAGTTAGAGACCTTGTCTAAAAAGTAAGGTGGAGAGCAATTGAGGAAGACACCGAATGTCTTCCTCTGGCCTCTGTATGCATGTGCAAATATGTGCGCGCGCACACACACACACAAACATATACATGCATACCACACACATACACAAAATTTACTATAGTAAATTACAGTAATCAAATACAATGTGATCTTTGCCAAAATTAGATCCATGGACTAGAATTAAGAGTCTGGAAATAATCCTACACATTTGTGGTCTACTGATTTTCACTGAAGAATACCAGCTCACAAAATGGGAGAAATAGTCAAGTCACTGTCTTATAAAGAACCTGTATCCATAACTGTGTGTATACCATACAACTCAATGATAAAAGGCCAGGAGCTAGAGAGGTGGTTCAGCAGAACACTTGCTGCTCCTGCAGAGGGTCTGGGTTCACTTCTCAGAACTCAATTCCAGTTCCAGGACAGCCAACATCCTCTTCTGGCCTCAAGCACTAGACACCACACACACACACACACACGGTACACAGACATACATGCAGGTAAAAACTTGTATACATTAGATAAAGAATAAATTTCTAAATGGCTAAACTGGATGTGGTGGTATACACCTTTAATCCCAGCTCTTGGAGACAGAGCCAAGCGGATCTCTGTGAGTTCAAGGCCAGCCTGGTCTACAGAATGAGTTCCAGACCTGTCAGGACTATTTAATGAGACTTAAAATAATGAAATAAAAATGGCCAACAGATATTTCTCCAAAGTACACATGCAGATACTTTTCCAGTGGCAACCTTAGTAGAGGAATGCGGATCTAACCCACAGTGGGACACACATTGCACACAGGAGGAATGGCTGTGGAAAGACGGATAGTGAGGACTGGAGAGGTGACACGGAGACACTTGTGTTGCTCGTGGGGTGTGAAGGCACAGAAGCTGCTCTGAGGCCGTCTGTAGACCCTTCGAATGCTACGCACAGATTTTCCCATGGCCCCATGACCGCGCTCCTAGATGTTGGGAGAGGAGAAATGAACTTCTACGCTGACATAATCTTGTTCATGAACATCCATAACTGTTTTCAATGACCACCCACGCTAGAAATACCTCTTTGCTTCTCCTGGGGATGTACGAGGTCTGATCCACTACACAGCGGCATCCAAGGTTCTGGTCCTGGTACCACATATCACTATGTTGAGTGAAAGTTCTACAGAATGTCCAGAAGGCAACTCCAGAGACAGAAGAATATTTAGTGATTGTGAAGATGGACCCAAAAATGACTGTCATGAGCAGGCATGGCCCCTAGCGTGTGGAGAACGCCTAAAACAATGAATTTTGTAGTATGTAAAACATACATCAATAAAGCTGAAAAAGTAATCAAAGAAAGAAGAAAAGAAAGAGAGGGAGAGAGGGAATGATGGAGAACCTAGCAGCCCTGAAACTTCCCTCTCTCTGCCTTGATCAGCCCACAAGAGCAAGCCCAAGCCAATTGGCTGGAGGGCGGTTGAGGCAGCTGAAGGCCAGCCGACTCCCAGAATTGAGATAGGGTCATCCTACATAAGGTCACAAAGGTCAGCCAAGCCTGGCCCAGATCAGCAGCAGCACCTGGCCAAGCCGTAACCCTGTGCTCAGCCAGACGTGCTTATCTTCTGCGTAAAGATAAGGCAGTCTGTTACACTGCTCCGCGGGACAGACATACCACACTGACTGCTGATTGCAGCTCTTTATTCCAGACACTTGAAGATGATGGCTTAGGTGACTGCAGCATGATGCAGGCTAGCCAGGTGGTACGACATGCGAGTCTAATCGATGAGAACCACTCCCGAGAAGAACAGAGTCTGACTCCATTTCTGATGTTTACTGACCATGTCTGGTCCCTCTCTTCCCCTTTTGGCCTGGAACCTGAGTAAGCTAATTCAAGAGATCCCAACTGTTGAACCTTCAGCAGGAAGTTAAAGCCATACAGACTCCAGTCTGAGAGAACTCACCCTGTTCCAGCATCAGCTCCCCACCCTCCAGACATCAGCCCATCTAACTGCTGGAGTCATTCTGAATTCGTGCCTGCCTGCTTCCTGGTAAAAGGCATCATGAGGCTGGTCAGCCACTGCGTGTGTCTTGGCATGTCCTCCCTGGTCAGTGTCACTACTGACACCGATGACATGTAGGCAGCTATACTGTCGGCTGGATTCTGCTCAATATATAACCAGTGCTCCTTCCTGCTCGGCCTGGTGTAGAGGGATCAGGAATGACTGGTCCAGAGAGTGACACCAAGTTTGTGCAGGGCTCAGAAGGCCTGGACTTTCGACTGTTGGCAGCACAAGGTCTACTGACCTGAGCTAGTTGTGCCCACCGATGCACAGCCTCTGCAGGGAGAGGGGAGTCACAACACCTTGTCCTGTGAAAAGTGAGTCAGAGCCTAGCTCTTCTTCCAGCTCCTGAATTCCGGTCCAACACAAGGGCACAAGTACACAGAGGCCGGCAGGCCCCTTGGTGAAGGGCACTTGGATGGTATCTACAGATTCCCAGACCCTGGAAGCCGGTGAGTGCGGGTGAGACACTGGCAGGCTGAGCACAGGCAGAGGAGGGAGAGCACAGCTGACCCCAGATTTCTCCCTGGCAATATTCAGAGCTAAGGCACTTGCTGCCTCACGTTACCCTTCTTAAACAGGCTGTGATTGGCAGGGGTGAGTGGGAGGAGTAGGGGGTGTCAGTGCATAAGCTTAACAAAGTTAACATAGTCCGGTTCTGAGACATCCTGGGTTGCATTGGTCACATCCTTAGGACACGAACAAAACAGGGCTGACCTCAACATGTGTGACAGTTATTCTTTTGTTTGTGTGAGAAAGTACCTTCTGGGAGTCCAGGCCCACGCCTCACCTGGGCAGAGCACGGTGGCCCAGACTGGCCACACGTTCTGGACCATGCGTCCACAGGAAGAAGGTCAACAGCGAGGGACATCAAAACAAGCTGCTTGGCTGTGGCAGGCCAGGGAAGGTGGGGGGGTGAAGGGTGGGATGGAGCTGCATTTGTGCTGCCCGGGCCAGGCTCTGCCAGAGCTGCAGGAGCTAGGGAGGACAGAAGTAAGGGTCTTCAGGCTAACACAGGACTCTTGGAGGATTTAAACAGTGTAGAAAACCACTGGAGAATTTTGTTATTTCTGGAGAAGGTGAGGGTTAGAAGAGGAGGAATGGGGAGAAGAGAAAGTGGTATCATCAAACCAGGATGATTACCCTGAGGGCAGGGCCTGACTGATTTGCCAGCCTACTTCCCCAGCTTCGTGCCCCTAAGAGCTGAGTGGAACTGGGCCTCCCAGATGTAGGCTGGCTACTGAAGGGGACTGAGGCACACGGAATTCCTGTTGTGTGGCTGTTACAGTGAGAAGAAAGTCTCACACGGTCCATCTTGACAGGGCCAAAGGCCACCTAGCTGTGAAAGTCAGGAGGGCAAGAATGTGGATGGGCAAGTCGGCCATGTGAAGGGAAGAGGGAATCCGTGGTCTCCAGGCTTGCCAGACATCCCAGCACTCGTGTGTCTGCCTACAACTGGCTGCACTCAGACCATGCACACGGGGACGCTTTCCTGGCACTGTTCAGTCTTGCTGATGCCCAGCCCTGTTGATGCCCAGCCCTGTTGATGCCCAGCCCTGTTGATGCCCAGCCCTGTTGATGTCCAGCCCTGCTGATGCCCACCCCTGTTGATGCCCAGCCCTGTTGATGCCCAGACCTGTTGATGCCCCACACTGTTGATGCCCAGCCCTGTTGATGCCCCACACTGTTGATGCCCAGCCCTGTTGATGCCCTGTTGATGCCTGACCCTGCTGATGCCCAGCCCTGCTGATGCCCTGTTGATACCCAGCCCTGCAGATGCCCAGCCCTGCTGATGCCCAGCCCTGCTGATGCCCAGCCCTGTTGATGCTTAGGCTCCCACAGGACTGCTGGGGGGTAGGTGTAGGAGGCTTCCATGGCTGGGAACTCTCCTGTGATGGGTTCTGACTGACTGGCTGAAGAGCTGGGCTCTGCTGTATGCAAATCAGAAAACATTTTTGGAAGCAATTTGGCAGCATGGATTCTAAATGCTCTGTGACCTGCAACCCAGCAATTTAGTGTCTAGGAATTTAAACAGCAAATTGGCCAGATGACTCAGTCCCCACCTCCACCATCAACCAAACCCAGGCTGTTTCTCAAAAGCAGAAACAAGAAGAGGAGCTAGCAAGGCTGAGGACACAAGGTTGGTGAGGGGTGGAGGGTCAATGCCGAGAAAGAAGTGGAACTGGGAGTGTCCCATGCCCACGGCAGCAGTGGGCTCAGCATGCACAGTGAGGACGTGACGGATGAGCCCTGCCTGTCAATGGGAACCACAAAGTATGAGCCGAGCATTCGGCGCAGGGTGGGACTGCGTGATCTACGCCATGTGACTTTGCATGGTAACAAATGCACGTAAAGACGACAGAGAACCAAGCATTGGGGAAGCCCGTGCCAACTGCTCTTCTTTCTGTGTGGTGGGATGAGAGTTCCACCCCCAACATTCAGAACAGTTTCTGTACTTTTCTGTCTTTTCACAATTCTCCCCAATGAACAAGCGTCACTTTATAATTGGAAATGAGAAAGCTGATTTTAGAATTGATGACATCAAGGCGTTGCTGGGAGAAAGCACAAGAGTCCCAGTGAAGTACTGACCAAAGCTCACTCATGGCTCAGAAGACACTCGGGTGGATCTGTGCCGAACGCTGGCCCACAAGATCCCAGCAGGAGCTTCAGCCTCTCAGGAAATCAACCAGACGCTTCTCACAAAGCCAAACAGGAACTTCCTCCTACCAGCAGCAAGGCACTAACCAGAAAGAAGCAAAACCATGGTCCCAGAGCTGGAGAGATGGACCCTGAAAATCAGGACTCCTGGAGCAGAGGCTTCAGACCATGGCAATGGGGAAGCAGGTTGCCAGCAGCTCCCCCAAACAGTCCCCAGCCAGGTCTTTCCTGGGACCTACCAGGAGACCCCGTTTTCATGATTTTTTTTTTCTCCTGAGGTTCACCAGGTTATCAGTTTGTGATGTTGGGAGTGGGGGAATCATTGTTATAGACCCCCTGTGGGGGAGGGAAAGGAGCCATTTACAAAGCCCAGAGTATTGGGCGTTCCTGGCAGTTCCCTCAGGAGGCAGCTGTCAACTAGGTAACAGGAGAGAAGTACCAATTCGGCCCCCAGCCCAGGATCATAGGCTAAAATGTTGGTCACCAAGGCCAAGGGCACTTAACTGCACTTGCTCTTACCTGTTCATCATGGCCAACTTTGAGCAAGACTGACAAGCATGTCAAAAGGCAAAGCAAAGTCTGCAGAGGCAGAGGCAGCCTCAGAACCCTAGTCAAGGGTGACGGAGGTGCTGGAGAATCAGACAGGAGCTCCTGTGCAGTGGTCAAACACAGCTGAGCAAAGGTTCTCTGAGCTCAGGGTCATGACAATAGAAACTGGAAAGAAGCATTTGTGCTGGTACCAGTCACCCCAGTGCCTGAGACACTGAGGCGGGGGGGATCCAGAGTTCTGGCCATACTGGGCTAAACAGCAGGATGGGGGTGTGGAGGGAGGGAAAGGGGAAGAGGAGGGGAGGGGAGGGGAGGGGAGGGGAGAGGGGAGGGGAGGGGAGGGGAGGGGAGGGGAGGGGAGGGGAGGAGAGGGGAGGGGAGGAGAGGAGAGGAGAGGAGAGGAGAGGAGAGGAGAGGAGAGGAGAGGAGAGGAGAGGAGAGGAGAGGAGAGGAGAGGAGAGGAGAGGAGAGGAGAGGTCCTGTGATACGGCTCAGTGAAAGAGCTCACCACAAACCCGGATAACCTCAGTTCCATCCCTGGGACCTACATAGTAGAGAGAAAGAACCATTTTCCCCAAGTTATCCTCTGGCTTCCTTACATGTACACCCCCACACACAAACACACACACACACACAGAGGAAGACAGTGAAAGAAGAACAAATAAATAAATGTAAGAGAGAACTGGCTGGTTTTGTGTACCAACTTGACACAAGTTAGAGTCATTGGAGAGGAAGGAGTCTCAGCTGAGGAAATGCCTCCATGAGATCCAGCTGTAAGGCATTTTCTTAATTTGTGATCAATGGGGAGGGTCCAGCCCATGGTGGGTGGTGCCATCCCTGGGCTGGTGGTCCTGGGTTCTTAAGAAAACAGGTTGAGCAAGCCTTGAGGAGCAAGCCTTGAGGAGCAAGCCTTGAGGAGCAAGCCTTGAGGAGCAAGCCTGTAAGCAGCACTCCTCTATAACCGCGCATCAGTTCCTGCCTCTAGAATCCTGCCCCGCTTAGGTTCCTGTCCTGACTTCCTTCAGTACCGAAGAGCAATATGGAAGTGTGAGCCATATAAACCCTTTCCTCCCCAACTTGCTTTTTTGGTCATGGTGTTTTCATTGCAGCAATAGAAACCCTAACTAAGACAGAGAAAGAGGAGAAGAACTTAATAAACAGTTCATCCAGGAACTTTAACCGCCCCAAAAGTGTAACACCCACACATGAGGGACAGATAGAGGAATAAAGGAAGAAGCAGAGGAAATATCGGATGCAATAGTAACAGAGTTTCCCCAAAATCAATGTCAACTAACAGGTCACACTTCCAGGAAGCTCAGAGAGCATCAGACAGAAGAAGGGCTGTCTTCGTCTCAAAACCCCACGACTAACACACCTTATGAAAGGAAGCCTTTGATTAGCCTATGGCTTCAGAGTTTAGAGTCCATGATGGCTGAGCAAAGGCAAGGCAGCAGGAACAGCTGAGAGCTCACATCTGGATCTGTAAGTAGGGGACAGAGGGAGCACACTGGGAATGATGGGAGTCTTTTGAAACCTCAAAGCCTGCTCCCAGGACACACAACCTCCAACAAGTCCACACCTCCTTAATCCTTCCCAAATAGTTCTACCTGCTGGAGACCAAGAATTCAAACATATGAGCCTATGGAGGTCATTCTCATTCACGCTACCACAAATGCCAAGAAAAACAACACCTTCATTAAACTTAAAGCCTCCTGCTCTGGGAAAGACAGTGTTAAGAGTGTGGGAAGACAAGGCAGATGGTGGGATGGTGTATGCAAAAGCCATGTTTGATAAAGAATTGTTGCCTGAAATACATGACTCTCTCCTCTCTCTCTCTCTCTCTCTCTCTCTCTCTCTCTCTCTCTCTCTCTCTCTCTCTCTCTCCTCTCTCTCTCGCTCACACACACACACACTCAATAATAACAAAGAAATTGTCCAAAGACCTGGGCAGACACTTGTATGAAGAAGACAAGTGGCAGGCGGCATGTGGAAGGATCGTGGGCCCCCATCACTGCTGCTGGTGAAACTTGGGGTGCATGCTTTTGGAGAATGAAGCAGCTGACTCCCGAACACATGTTCACCCAGACCCCGAACATGAATGTTTATAGCCACCAGTTTTTAATGACGAGAACCTGAAAGCAGCTGAGGTATTCTTACAGTGTAATGGATGAATAAGTGTGGTCCAGGGGGCGGCGCGCACGCCTTAGTAGGAAGAAACGAACCATCCGTCCATGGAAAGACATGGGGGGAGGGAAATGTACTTGACTAACTAGAAGAAAGTCTGAAGAGACTAGACCCTGTGGCTACCCAACATGATATCCTGGTGAAGGCAGAAAACACTCATGAAATCAGTGACTTCTGGGGTAAAGAGGGGCGCCCAGGGGACTAGAACTGGAAGTGGTCCAGAATGACATAGCTGGTGTCTAAGGATGGCAGGTCAATCACTGAAAAGGAACCTCTGGGCATGGAAGGTGCCAGAGGCTGAGGGGTCAGGGAGTCTACAGGAAGTCTACTTTCAGCTTAATTTTACTGCGACCCTAAAGCTATCCTAAAAATAAATCTTACAAATTTAAAGGAAAACGTAAGGGTACCCTTACCTTCCACCCCAGCGTTTCTGCTCTTGGACGTTTGTTCCCGAGCAGGGAGAAAGCACACTCACACCGATGTCTGCTCGGGGTAGACAGGCGCTTTATTTGTAAGTGTCTGGAAGAGGAAAAAATTTGTGTCCTTTAACAGCTAAACAAACCTCAGTAAGTCCACATAATGGCATAATATTCAGAAGTAAAGAAGGGACATGCTGTTGGTGTGTGCAGTAATTTGGGTGATTATTAAGGACTCACAGAAGATAGCTAGTCTCAAAGGTATTTTATTGTATAATTTAACATATCTCTAAAATGACAAGATCATAGAAACTGTCACTGTGACTTATAGGAGGAATTTGGCTCAGGATTCCAGAGGTTTCCACCCGTGCAGGGCTCTGTTGCTTTTTAGCGGCAGCATAGAAAGGGCATGTGGCAAAGGAAAGTCAGTCTCCTGTCAGCCAGGAAGCTGAGGGGGCAGGCAGGGACAAATGTCCTCTGCAGATGCACACCCCTGTGACTCACGTCCTCCAGCCGCCCCAGCTCCTGATGGCTCCGGTATGAGCTCTCCAGTTCCTTAGCCCACCCATGAGCCAGTCAGCTCACAGCTGGACCACACAGAGCCCATCGGGGTAGGTACTTCGTGTCCAACCAATAGCAGAATGAAGAAAGAATTAATGGTTGTCAGGGTCAGATGAAGGGGTGGAGAGTGTGACTCAGGGGATAACAGTGGAGTTCTCCTGGGCGGGGGGGGGGGGGGGGGGGGGCTGTGATAACGCGCTGACCCAGGATTGGCTGACTGACTGGACACTGAAGACGAAATGTCATGGAAATACACAAATGTGGGCCAGGAGACAAGCTGCAAACACTGGTCCACAAGTGAAGCCCAAGTGATAACTTTTGACAGTTTGAGTCCTGGCTTTAAGGAGGCCTGAGAGCTGCGCAAGACGCCTCCATGGAGGATGCCAGGCCTATGCTTGAGACGCCCAAGAGCTGTGCAAGACGAAGCCTCCACTGAGGATGCCAGGCTTAGGCTTGAGACGCCCGAGAACCGCACGAGACACCTCCACGGAGGACTTAGGCTTTGCTGCGGCTTCTTATGAAACATGATTATTTAATTGAAATATGGGAATTCAATTATTTAATTGAAAATTAAAAAGAATGACAAGGAGTTGGAGCAGCAGGTCAGTGGTTAAGAGCGCTTCTGTTCTTCAGTTCCCAACACCTCCAGGGTGGCTCCCAACCATCTATATTTCCAGTTCCAGGGGACCCAGTGCCCTCTCTTGACCTCAGAACATATATAGCATGCATACACCCATGCAGGCAAAACACTCATACACATAAAATAAAATAAATAAATCTGTTAGAAAAAAAAATGTAAAGTGACAGTTGTTTATTAGGGATAGAGAATGGCAAGTTGACTTGAATACTCACATAGAGATGTAAAGGACCTAGAATGGCCAGAACAACCATAAGGAACAAAAAACCAATTCCAAGACTTACAGTAAAGCTGAGGTCATCAAAACCATGTGGTTCTGGCACAGAGGGGAAACACTGATGTGTAAAGTCAATTTGGTGGGAAAAGGGTATTCAACAAAAGACACGACAACAAGCAAGTCACTGTTTGTTACAGACAAAACTAACTCAGAATGGATCATGGACTTTAGGGTTAACCAAAACCTACCACAAAAAAAATCTAATTATAAAAAGAGAAAGCTGGGCATGGTGGCACGTGACCTTAATCCCAGTACTTGGGAGGCAGGTCTCTGTAAATTCAAGGTCAGCCTGGTCTACAGAGTGAGTTCCAGGATATCCAGGGCTACACAGAGAAACCCTGTCTTGAAAAACAAAACAAAACAAAACAACAACAACAAAAAATGTAATTCAGGGCTGAAGAGGGGGCTGAGTGGTTAAGAACACTGGCTGCTCTCCCAGAGGACTTGGGTTCAACTCCCAGCACCCATATGGGAGCTCACATCTTAACTTCATTCCTAGGGGATTCAGTATTCTCTTCTGGCCTCCACAGACACCAGGCATGCACATGCACAGACATATGTGCAGGGAAAACATCCATATACATAAAATAAATAAGCACTTTTTGAGACAGATTTCTCTGTGTAGTCCTTGCTGTTCTGAAACTCACTCTGTAGAGCAGGCTGGCCTCAAACTCAGAGATCCTCCTGCCTCTGCCTCCTGAGTGCTGGGATTAAAGGCATGCGTTACCACCGCCTGGCTTAAATAAACATTTTTAAAATCAAAATAGCTTTGGAAAAAGGAACATGTGATGGCAATTTGTGTGTATAAACACACACACACACATGCACGCATGCATGCACGTGCACACGCGTTCTACTCCTTAAGAGAAGCCCCACTTCTGACAGCAGGAATGTCCCAGAGAAACAGTGTCACCAGGACGTTTCTGTTCCCCAGACCCATGGACTCTTGGGATGATTACCTTCAGGTTCCTCAGCTACACACAGCTCACATTTCTGCTGGCTGAATGGTATGAGAAAGGGATCCTTCGTTGCCCAGCACGGTCTTCTTAAGTGTCACAGGGACCTGAGGCTGTTCAGAAGAGTATCAGACAGCAGAGGGATGCAGACTCCAGAGTCCCAGGTAGCCTCACTAGAGCCTCTAGGCTGCCATGTGGCACTTGGGGACCTCAGAGTGGCTCTGGCCCCTCATGACACATGGACGCCTCTCCTGCTGTCAGTACCCCTACTCTTTTTCTTTCTGGAAGTTAATGCAAAAGCGAAAGGAAATGAAGTTTTACATGCCTCTGCTCTTGCTAGATGATTTAAGCCCTGCTGTACAAATAGATTGCCAGGAAATGATAGAAGAAAATTATGTGCAGGTGGTTTGTGAAAAAAAATAATTTTAATGATCTGACTGTGGTTTTCTGTATTTATGGTTTTATCTTCATATAAACTTATGGAAGCCAATGCCATGTTCAAATAGCTTGTTGTTACAGTTTGGCGCCAGGTTTGGTGGTGGTGGGGTGTTTGTTTGGGCCTGAAACTCACTATGTAGCTCATGCTGGCCTTGGATTTGCAGCCATCCTCTTGCCTACGCAACCAGAGTACTGAGATTACAGGTGTGAGCCAGCACACCCGATTCAGATGGCGTCAAGAGAAGCTGTGCCGTGAGTTTGATTGTAACAGCTTTGGGGATGTGCAGATGCCAGCCTCTTGCCTGCATGAAGTGTAAATTGGCTAGGTTTGTCGTGCATTCACAGAGTTGAGCAATACCCTCGATTATAGAAGAGCTCTCTCTCTCTCACACACACACATACACCCTGCCTGAGAAGGAAATCTTGTACCCAGTTACTATTCCCTGCTACTGTCTCCACCCTTACCTGTCTTTATTCTTTATCCTTTTACTTCCTATCTTTACACATCACCCCAAGCAGTTCTTGAAGGACCATCTAGTCTGCTTCTTGCTGCAGGTTGTTGTGTCCTTTGCTTCTCTGATGCTGTGATAAGACACTGATTAAAGCAGCCTTGGGGAAGAAAGGCTTTCTTTGGCTTACAAGTTGTAATCATCGTGGGGGAGGCCAGGGCAAGAACTCAGGGTAGTAACTTAGAGGCAGGAGCTGAAGCAGAGCATAGAATGCTACTTACTGGCGTGCTCGGCTCAGCTGTTTGCTTGCTTGCTTGTTTTTCTTTCTTTCATTTTTTTTTTTTTGTTGTTGTTGTTGGTTTTTTTTTTTTTGTTATTTGAGACAGGGTTTCTCTGTGTAGCCTTGGAGCCTGTCCTGGAACTCCCTCTGTAGACCACAGAGATCTGCCTGTCTCTGGTCTCCGAGTCCTGGGATTAAAGGCATGTGCCACCACCGCCTAGCTCAGCCTGCTTTATTATATGTCCCAGGACAACCTACCCAGGGGTGGCGCTGTCCACATTGCGCTGGGTCTTCCCACATCAACATCAATCAAGAAAATACCCCACAAACATCCCCACAGGCCAATCTGATGGAGGAAGTTCCTCAGTAGAGGTTGATTCTAGTCTGTGTGACTCCATTTTGTGTCACGTTGGCAAAAGTAAACCAGCACAAAGGAATCCTTGCCCGCGTAGCCCTTCTCCCTGGCTGCTTTCACTAAGCACAACTTAGCCACTCTGCAGCGTGACCATATATCTTCATTCCTCTTTCCGGTTTATTCCACTTCTGGATACACAATGTCCTCCTTGTTTGCAGGAACAGCTTCCAAGACACCAGCAACTGTAGACAGTATTGATTCCAGTGCAGATGTTTTACACCTCTGTATCGATGACAAAGTTTAACTTGTTAGGCACACTTGAGATTAACGACAGCAGTAACAGCGTTGAACCACTGTAATGATGCACTGTGGTAAAAGCTGTCTAAAACTTAGCAGTTGTTTTTTTCTGAAGTTTTCCACTTACTGTCTTCAGGCCATGGTGGACCGTGGGTACCAGGAGCCACAGATGAGAGGGTCTGAGTCATTATCTGAAATGTGGTGATACAGCATTGTTGTGGAATTTAGTTTTTAAGATGTGTTACATTTCTTTGTGCTGTGGAATATTTGTTTAATGATGCAAAGATGTGTTGCATTCTTTCATGTTGCATTTGTTTAGCTCTGTGAAACTCTGTTACTTTGCTTGCCTAAAACACCTGATGGTCTGATAAAGATCTGAACGGCCAATAGCTAGGGAGGAGTGAGAAATGGGCGGAGCTGGCAGGCAGAGAGGATAAATGTTAGGAAAAATCTAGACCTGACAAGAGGGGGAGCAAGAAAAGGAAAAGGAGAGGAGAGGAGGATGCTATAGCCCAGCCACCCAGTCACAAAGCCAGCTGCGGAGTAGGAAGGAAAGAAAGGTATACAGAATAGAGAAAGGTAAAAACCCAGAGGCAAAACGTAGACAGGATAATTGAACAAAAGCTGGCTAGAAACAAGCCAAGCTAAGGCTGGGCATTCGTAAGAGTAAACAAACAAACAAACAAAAACAAAATAACCACACAGTACTTACTTATTTGGCACCAGCCGAAGTTCACAGTTAGGCATTTATTTTCCTCATAGATTTACCACCTATGCTAGGCTCTTCCAGGCCACCCAGTGTGCCTTGCATGTGCATCAGCCACTGAACTGTTTCCTTGTCTTCTAAATATCATTTTACTGCCAGGTGTGGCGGTGCACACTGTTAGTCTCAGTGCTATAGAGGCAGAGGCAAGTGGATCTCTAAGAGTTTGAGGCTGGCCTGGTCCACATAATAAGTTTCAGGCCAGCTGAGGCTACGCCGTAAGACCGTGTGTGTGTGTGTGTGTGTGTGTGTGTGTACACACACATATCACTTTACCAAACCCTTCTCCATAGTGCATAGATATGGGTCCCTGGTCCCAGCTGCAAACATCTGCAGGGAGTTCATGTGGGTCTGGGCCTGGCCATTAGATTCCTCTCTCCTGCTTGTTGAGAGATCAGCTACCTGAAGCTGCTCACTGGCTTCTCCACTGTACATTTCTTTGATAATTAGATTGAGATGACGATGGTCTTTAGAGGTAAAAGATACCACATTCTCCTGAAGGCGGCAAGGAACTAGAAAGAGGCAGGAAGGGTTGGTGAGCCTGAGGGTCACTTTGACTGCAGGTGACAACCATTCTCCAAGAGGAGATTTGGGTGCTGGGGTTAAGCAGTGGTTTGGGATACATTCCTGGTGGCCCATGGGTTGGGTATGCTGCCTCCACAGGCTTCACCATGAGTCCACCCACCTGAGGACGGTTCTTTCTAAGCCGAGTGCTCTTTAGGCAGGCCCTTGCTCAGTTTTTTTTTTTGTTTGTTTGTTTTTTTTGTTTTTTGTTTTTTTTTTTAAATAAGGGTTCCATATCCTTCCTAGTCTTCAGATTGGAGGTCCCAAGGCACCTGAAAACTTGCGGTAGCCAGAGAGTAATCTGGGTCATCCACAGAAACAATGACATTGGATGGATGCCACCACGCCAGAGTTCTCTTGGTATCCTCCAGGCCTGTTTTCATTATTTTATTTAATTTGGGGGGGAGGGGGGAGGATGTTTGTTTTTTTTTGTTTTTTGTTTTTTTTTTTTTTTGGTTTTTTGAGACAGGGTTTCTCTGTGGTTTTGGAGCCTGTCCTGGAACTAGCTCTTGTAGACCAGGCTGGTCTCGAACTCACAGAGATCCGCCTGTCTCTGCCTCCCGAGTGCTGGGATTAAAGGCGTGCGCCACCACCGCCCGGCCAGGATGTTTGTTTTTGAAACAGGGTCTCACTGTGTGTAACCCTGGCTGTCCTGGAATTCACTCAGTAGACCGGGCTGGCCTTGAACTCACAGAGATCCCTGTGCCTCTGCTTCTCAAGAGCTGGGATTAAAGGTGTAAAACACCATGACCAGCCTCTAGGCCTGTTTTAAATTAGCCTCTCCATCCTGGGTTTTCTCTTCCATGGGCTATTTCTAGGCAAACTTTTCTGAGCTAACACCAGTTAAAAACTAAAGCCCTTAATCTGATGGGTGAGCCCACGTGCCACACAGCCAAGCAGCCCCTCCTAGAGGAACCTTGGGTTTTTTCTAGCCTACAGCCCCTTGGAATAGCCCCTGTTTAGTACTGCTCACTCCCTGCCTGCTGCCTTCCTCGGAGAGCACATCCCTTGGGGCATCTCTTCCCCGGGCTGTACCCTAGCCACCTCTGCCACAAGCTTCTGAGTCCTCAGGGGCCAGAAACCAGGAAGGACATTGCAGGGCAGACCTCTACCTCACGCCTTTCGTGTCTCCGTTGACTACTGGCATAACCCAAGTCCCAGATGCTCTCAACCTGAGGTCTCCAGGACCCTGCTGACCTGGACTCCTTGGATGATGTAGGCCAGGGACTGATGGGGAGATGTGAGCCCAGCTGCATTTAGGAGAGATGAGGTCCACCCTGAAGCGACTACAGGACCAAGCCAGCTGCCTACAGCTTGGCCCTCAAGGGTTAATGGCCCAGCCACCCTGGGACTAGGTTCCCACATAGATTCTCCTCACTGCTCCCTGAGGCTGGTTTCTTTGGAGATACAGCAGTCAGGGCTGTCACCAAGCAGAGTCAACTGGTGCAGTCCCTGGGGGCAAGCGTCAAAGCAGCAGCCAGGAGGGCAGCCTGCCAGCTGCTCATGACGATGTGAGAGTAAGCACGAGAGGCATAGATTCACCACCTCAGAGCTGTCCTGCACCCACATCAGCCTGCCAACCAGGACTTGGTTCCCTGGGTCAGGATGGCAGCTGGGATGTGCCCCAGGATCCAGGATCCTGATACCACTTCCTGTTCTGACTGTCGGGGAGTATAAGGGCAGTTTGACCCCGGCTCCGAGGAGGATTATGTTTCGGGTGTTGGGCTTCAGGCCTTGCCCCTGCTGTCTAGACTGCAGTGCCAGCCACGGGGCACAGGTCACCCCACCTAGAAACAGTGGGGGGAAAGGATGAGGCTATATGTCCTCAGCTGCAGAGGTGAGCACCTATACTGCCTACACCCCAGTCAAGAACTCCTCTGGGGTTTTGCTATCCACCTCAGAATCCAGGCCCTTAACCGTGGAGTCACACAGAGCACACCTGCTAGGACACAGGAAGTCCCTAGCCCCTCAAAGTAATCCTTGTATGTTCAGCTGCCTGGCCCCACACCTGCTTCTACACTGTGCCTGGCTCATGTGTCCCTTCCTGGTGGCCATTCTGACCACAGCCATCTTCTCTTAACTGCACAGCATTTGGTTTCTAAGGGGGAATGAGAGGGCCATACCCTGCCGGGACGTATAGCTTCCAGACCCCAGTTGGAAGCAGGTCTAAAAGGTGAGGTACAGACAGACTGTGGGTCAGCTCCAGGGCATCTGCCTGATGTGAGACTGTGGAGCATGCCTTCCCCCATCTTGCCCAAGGATCAACGCCGTCTTCCCCATGTTCCCAGTACTGCTGATATGTAGGATAGGAGAGAGGAGGGGCCTATAGCTTCCCAGTTGCACAGGCCACAGCAGGCTCCTGGCAACAAGCTGGCTCTAGGGTAGAGAGCTGGTAGATCTGCAGCAGGGCCACAATCCAGTCCCAGATTTTTGCTTTTCTCCATCTGGGCAGCAGATCTGTAGGTAGGGAAATAGGTGCACTGTCCCCAGTCAGACGGTCAGCTTGGAGGCTGTGACAGTTCCAGAGAGAGCCACCGGTTTCTCCTCAGTCAGGGAAAACCCAGGCGGTACCAACCTCAGGGTGACAGTGCACAGCAGATAGCTGGACACGAGTCAGTTTCCCCTTGGCTGGACTTGCTGAGGAATCACCACTACAGAGCTAACTATTCAGCTCTCCAGAGGGAATGGCCTATTGTAGGGGCAGGACGGCCATAGGAACACAGCCTGGCCCTGGTTATTCCCCTAGAGTCAGTGGCCATGTTAAGATGGGCCAGCACCAGAAGCTAAGGGAACTTATAACCCAGCAGGGACTCCAGATCAAGAATCAGGAGTGAGCCAGAAGATCTGGGCCTGGGCCACTTCAGTATAGTATAGCTATCAGCATGAGCTGATAGCCAGTCTGTCCCCATCCCTGCTGAGTACCAGGTTACCTGAGTGGAGGCCAACTCTCAGCTACTGACCAAGCCAGGCCTAAGCAGGAATCTGGAATCTGAAATGTGTTTGGGACACTGGACAGCAGACTAGGAAGAACAGGCCTGCGCACACATGCACATACAGACCTCTATGGAGGCCCAGCTCCGCTCACGCAGTTGATACACACACAGCATGCACGCCACTTTCCCTTTAGCTTCCAGGAGCACCTTACCTTGGGCAGGCATGAGGTAGACTTCGTCCTGTGAGCCCCTCTGGTCTATGGAGCCTTCCCTGGCACCAGTCAAGCAGTTGTGAGCATGACATGCAAACCCTTTTTTTTTTTTTTTTTTGCTTTTTTTTGTTTTGTTTTTCGAGACAGGGTTTCTCTGTGGTTTTGGAGCCTGTCCTGGAACTAGCTCTTGTAGACCAGGCTGGTCTCGAACTCACAGAGATCCGCCTGCCTCTGCCTCCCAAGTGCTGGGATTAAAGGCGTGCGCCACCACCGCCCGGCCATGACATGCAAACCCTTTAGGAATGACTCAGCAGGGGAGACACACACCCTCCTGCTCCTCCTGAGACTGATGGGGCTCTCCTGGGACCAGACTGCCACCACAGGCCCTCTTCCAAGGGCCCTTGGCTGCCGATGCCATTTCCATCCTTTGTCCCGAGCTGCATCTGGACTGTGTATGCGTGCTCATGTTCATGTGGAGGGAGATGGCTTGTGTGTGTGCATATGGGTTTGTGAATACACACAGAATGGAGGTCAACCTTGTGTGTCATTTCTCAGAAGTCATCCACCTTTAGTTTGAAGCACGGTCTCTTGGCCCAGTACTTGCAAAGTAGACTAAGCTGGCTGGCTAGGAAGGCCCATGGATCTTCCTGTCCCCCCAGGGCTGAGATTACAAGCATGTGCCACCACACCTGGCTCTCTGTGTGGCACTAGCAATGGAACTCAATTCCTCATGCTTACACAGCAAGCACTTTGCCCACTGGGCTTTCCCTGACCCCTGGACTTCTGAGGATCTTCTAGTTCTGCAGTATCTGCTGAACTCACCTGACGGTTTTCATCTGGGGTTCATTTCTACAGGTTCGATTCTTTTCCAAGCCCATAAAGTTGTCACAAGTTTTCTGACCTGTCAGTACTTCTGAGCCATCGTCCCTCACTCTGTGGCTGATGGCCGAGAACCCATGCATGGTGCACGCAGGTGCCTCTGCAGTCTGTCCTTCAGGCTGCTGATCACAGGGCCAGTTTTTCTGTGGGCCTGGGCTTCTTGGCTGTAGTCTGCTCAATGACCCTGAAAAGTCATTTATGAGCTAGGTAGACTGAATTCTAGGATGAGGGTGGTCTATATTTCTACTGTGCGCTTGAGGACTTCAAGTATTATCATTTAAGAAGAAACTTGAAGCCTAGGGGACTTTTTAGCCAGCACAATGGTAGGAGGGTAAGCCTCGTGTCTTACCAAGTCATGAGGCCGACCATGACCCCTCAGGGTAGCCTTTCGTCTGGACTGCCCAGTGCCTTCACATCTATTTCTGCCAGCCTAGAAGTGCTTTGAAGATGGTGGGAAGACAAAGCAGGCACCATGGAGACACTCATCATGTGCACTGCAGTTACAGAGGAATGGCACAAGGTATCCTGGGAAAACAACCAGCAGTAGCCAGGCTAGTTTGTTTACCCAGCAAAGAGCAGGATGAGGCCTCCCTCTCCAGAACTAAGCAATCTTTCTGCTCCTCACAGCTCTGAAATCTGGCTTTTCTCTTCACTTTGTGCCAGCCTCTGTCCCTCAGAGGGATAAACTGCTTGTGCATGAACTATAAACTGGCAGGTGGCCCCAGAGCTGGCTCCCCACACTCAGCCCTGAGGCCACCATAGCTAGTTCCCCTGTTCCTATATGAGTTATGAAGACGAGAGGGCACTGGCCAGAGAAGTCTACAGCTTCCTTCTCTCAAACTTTACCTCTGGTTTCTTAGATCTTGTGAGCTCATCACTGAGAGCAGTCTCCTGTTTCATAAAGCCTTCTCCATGTTTAGAGGCTGGAAGCCAGGCACCCATGCTCTCCATACCCCACCCCCAGGAGGGTACCACTAAACAGGTGTCAACTACTATAGGGCTCCAGCAATGTTTGAGGGCCAACTCACCCACTGCACGGAGGTCAGGACCATCTGACCTCCAAGATCCCACATTAATATGGCCCAACACCCACGTCATGCCCCACCTCTCCCTGTGCCCCAACTATAAGCAGAAAAAAAGGAACATCACCCAAAGAACAGGGAGGCCAAAACGTTTAAGTTATTAAATCAAATATACAGAGTGATTCATTTAATATGTACATATTTACAGAAATGCACTTTCACAAGGAGGGTGGCCGGGGCCGGCAGGTGGGCAGTGGCCTGGTGCCCACGGCAAACGCTGACAGCTGGGAGGGGGTCTGTGTGAAGGCACTTGTCACAAGCTTCAATACTGCCGCCATCCCGGGAGGGAGACCGAGCAGTTGGGAAGGGCACTTCTGAAAGCACAGTTGGAGATCTCTGGAGAGTTCTGGGCAGGAGGAAGCAAGGACGGCAGGCTGGAGGGGCTAGCCAAGGCATGGGCCAGGTATGCTTGCCAGCCTTAGGCCACACCAGTGACCCCCAACCCTACTGACGAAACCACAGGCGCCACCAACAGCTATGGTAACCAGCATCACACGGGCCACCACAGGTCCCACTGACAGCCACAGGCCAGCCCAGCAGCCACTGACAGTCATGAGTGTCACGACCACAAGCCAATGGCCACAGATGTTTCTAACAGCCACAGGTCCCACTGACAGCCACAGGCCAGGCCAATTGCCACGGGTGCCACGGATAGCCACAGGTCCCACTGACATCCATAGGCCAGGCCAATTGCCACGGGTGCCACGGATAGCCACAGGTCCCACTGAGAGCTACAGCTAAGACAACAGCCACAGTCCCGCTGACAGCCTCAGGCCATACTGTCAGCCACAGGTCCCACCGAGAGCCATGGATCACACTGAAAGCCACAGATCTCACTGAGAGCCACAGCCCAGCCCACAGGTCTTGTGGGCTTTTGGGCCTCAAGCCAGAGAGAAACCCAAATGAGGAATAAAAGAGAAGATTCTGTAAACAGCGACAGCCTGTGGTAACAAACATTATACGATTTGGTGAGAACACAAACACGCCCTGCTCTCCTGCCACAGTGCGTGCGGACACGGAAACGTTACAAAAATAGCAATGATCCGAGAATACTCCGTTGTTTTCTGCCTGACAGCCATTGAATAATTTATACAAGGTTAAAGAAACGTAAAAAATAAACATTTGTTTTTTGTTTTTGGTTTTGTTTTTTACACAAAATAAAGAAACTATGCACACGGCCTTGGCCTCCTATGGTCCGGCAGGCATCGTGGTGCCGGCGAGGGTTCTGGGTGCTAGCCTGGCAGCTGGCCTACTCCCTGCCAGCACAGTGTACATCCTTGGTGCTTCTGACCGCACGGTTGTCCACTTTGGGCCCTGGAGCCCAGCAGGCTGGCCTTCCCAGGGAGCAGCTGGGGTCTTTGGTGAATTTGTGTGAGAGGAACTTCTCTGCCTCCGGAGAGTCCCCATCTCCACGGCCCAACTCCTCATCCTCCTCGTCCTCCCCAACAGCCCTGTGGCCAGCTGGCCCAGGCAGTGCCTCGCCTGCCCTGCGGGGTGGCGGTGTGAAGTTCTTGCACTGATAGAGTACGTCCTTGTGGCCCCCAGTGCCCAGACCACTGCTGCCTGGCCGCTCAATGGGGTTGCGGATGGGATTGAGCGGGGCCCACTGGTTGTTGGCACTCTCATCCCGTGGTAGCCGGCTCCTCTCACGCTCTTTCCTGCGCTTTCGTGTCCACCACACGCAGATAACAACGCAGGCAAGCCACAGCACACTGAACACACTGCACAGAACAGGTACCAACAGACCTAGGTGGAAAGAGAGGCAGTAAGCACCCCAATGTCCCTACAGTTTGGTTTCTAGAAGGGAGCTAGATGGCAGCAGGAACCTCATCCCTCTGAGAAGCGTCTACCTGGCAGATTCCCACTGGCCTGGAGTCTGGGAGCCCCCCACTTCCCCAGCTCACCTGTGGAAGAGCCTCCCAAAACAACTGTTTCCACTTTGACCTCGGTGACGGCCAGCAGCAGTGAGCTGTTCCCTCGCTGAGTGATGGCAGCCACGATGGCATGGGCTGTGCTCTGGATCAGGCTGCTGTCAGGCAGGTCCTTTGCAGGGCTGAAAGACTGCAGTGGGGAATGACACTGGGGACAGCCCAGAGGTATTCTCCCGGGCGCCTGCCATGGCCACCGCCCAAACCCTGACCAGTTCCCAGCCAGATGCACAGAGGGCTGCCGTAGGGAGGACTGAATGTGCGCGAAGCCACACATGGCAAGGACCTCAGAGTCTGGAGACCAGGAAATGGGACGTTCACTGAGGTCGGATCTTGATGCAGGATGCACCCACAAGACACATTTAGGGAGTGGCCCAACCCTCACTATCAAACGCCTGTATCCTGCATGGGGACAGCTGACCTTACTCGGACCATTCAGCTCCCAGATCTGCATGCTCCTAAGAGCTACAACAACAAAACCGGCCCCCACTTCTACCTCTACCTGTGTGCCCCCACCTCTACCTCTACCTGTGTGCCCCCACCTCTACCTCTACCTGTACGCCGCACACCTCTACCTCTACCTGTGTGCCCCCACCTCTACCTCTACCTGTGTGCCGCACACCTCCATCTCTACCTGTGTGCCCCGACCTCTACCTGTGCGCTGCACACCTCCATCTCTACCTGTGTGCCACACAACTCCATCTCTACCTGTGCGCTGCACACCTCTATCTCTACCTGTGTGTCCCACACCTCTACCTCTACCTGTGTGCCCCCACCTCTACCTCTACCTGTGTGCCCCCACCTCTACCTCTACGCTGCACACCTCTACCTCTACCTGTGTGCCGCACACCTCTACCTCTACCTGTGTGCCCCTACCACTACCTGTGTGCTGCACACCCACCCTGGCACCCTACCTGTACCCAAGGCATTTCTTTCCTCTCTCCCTGAATACTGTGCCCCTTCATCACCACACACCACAAGGCTACTCTGATCTCCTGCCTCACCCTCCCCTTGGCTAACAAGCACCCCTGCCACCTCAAGATGCTTCTTTTAGGGATAGCTCCAGAGCATCCTCTCCAGCCTCCTTCCACAAACCAGGGATCCTACCCGAGAGCCAATGTTTGCAGCTTCAGAAGCCAGGCAAAACAAACCCTGATCATGCAACTTCTGAAACTCTTACTTCCCGCTTGTCTAGTCCTCGTCTTGTCATTTCTGCCTCTGTCTCTGCCCTGGGCCTGTCAAGGCCTTTGTCCAACCCTGCCTTCCATACCACACAGTCTGCACTGCCTCACCTAGACAAACTCCCTGTGGGCCCCACTGGGCTCTAGAGCATTTCTCCTAAGAGAATCCCATCTCACATTCCTGATGCCTTTCCTGTAAGCAGCTGAGCCCGTGGACCGTCTGACCACAGACCACCTCCACACCCTGGTGCTCTTCTCTCCTACAGCTCTGACCCTGCTGCTCTGCTGCTGTCCAAGTAGATGCATTTCCCGCGTGGCCCCACTCAGCGCAGAGGTGCCCAGGGGTGCCAGATCTGGGTCCTTCCTCAGTTCCCCTGCTCCTTGTCTCCATTCTGCCACGTAAACGCCTCTTCTCCTCACACTTGCCACTGAGGGCTTAGAGGCCTGCTCAGGACAGGTCTCCAGACATACTACTCACCACAGCCACCTCCACAGCAGTGGCCCCTGAGGACGCACGGTCACAGAGCAGCAGCAGGAGACGGTCGCGTGCCACTGCCCTCGTGGCAGGCAGGGCTCGGATTCCAGAGCAGATGGCGCCCACGGTGGTGCCCTGGGAAGACAAGCAATAGGTTAGCGGAGCCCAAGGGCAAGATCTGAAGTCGCTCATCTCTCTCTGTTGGTGGGGGCTCCCCACCCCATTCTTTTTTTTTTTTTTTTTTTTTTTGGTTTTTCGAGACAGGGTTTCTCTGTAGCTTTGGAGCCTGTCCTGGAACTCCCTTTGTAGGCCAAGCTGGCCTCGAACTCCCAGAGATCCGCCTGCCTCTGCCTCCCGAGTGCTGGGATTAAAGGCATGCGCCACCACCGCCCGGCTCCCCACCCCATTCTTATCTGGAGGTAATGGTAGGAGCTTAGGGGAAAAGCAGGGGTTGACAGGATGGGCATCATGGGTTCCAAGCTCCTTTGTTCTTGGAGACAGGCAGAGTATCTCTAAACAGCCAGAGGACAAGGCTGGGACACAACCAGAAACAGTCTACCAGGTAAAGTAGAATGGCCCACAGCACCCCTGCAGGCTAGGTCCCTGGGATGCTGGATAAGCAGGCAGCCCAGGCTAGACCTTTACTCTCCCCCTCTTACCCAATAGTCCCTGAGCTCAGTGCTTCCATGTGAGCCTGCTGGTGGCCATCTGGACAACCATGGGCTTCTGAACTTACGGGAGCTGAGCTATGATAAGGCGATCACTCTAGAGGTAAGTTCTGGAATCCTGGGTCCCCCAGAGCCACTTACCTTAGGTACTTGGTCATGGTTAAAGTGCAGTGTGAGGCGTGCACAATTGTTGTCCAAATGGGTGGTCCGTGGCAGGCAGGGGGTACTGGGTAGTGGGGGTTCCTCAGCTGCACACTCCCCCCAGTTCTCACAGGGTGGCTGCAAACACTGACCCAGGGCCTTCTCCTGGCACTGCTGCCCCAGTGGGCACTGGGCATTCAGAGCATTGGGCTGGCCAGACAGCAGACAAGGTTTCCATCCACACCACACCTGGAAAGACACATGGGAATGTGGAATCACAGGCAGGTACAGGCAGCTCATGAAGGTAAAATATGGTTGAGTCAGTGCGTCTCCAGTGTCTCCACCACTCAGGGTCCCTAGGGAGGCAAACAAAACTCCACCCCAGAAATGACTTTCTGTCTAAGCAGAAAGAGCTAGGCAGAGCCTGGGATGGGCTCAACTTCCCTAAGTGTACAGAGAGAGAGGTAGGCCCAAGGACACCCCCCCCCCCGCTCCAGTTTATCCCCCTAAGATGCCCCTTATCTGCCTACACTCCCACCTCCTGCCCCAGCCTCTTGATAGGTCAGAAAGCGAGAGGGGTAGGTGAGGGGCTGGCCCACCTTGCTACAGTCCCGGTGGCCGTCCAGGCAGCGGCAGCTGTTGCAGTCTTCTGTCCAGGAACTGCCATGTGGGAAGGGCATGCCCCGGGACCAGCAGGGCCTCCTGACTATGACCACTGTGGTGAGAAGGAGGAGGCTGGACAGAGTATCCGAGCACTGGAGAAAGGTCCATGCCCTGACCACCACAGTGACAGCCGGCCTACCTTCCTGGCACCTAGGGCCTGAACGACCTGGTGGGCAGTTGCAGCGGTACCCATTGATCTCATCCACACACGTGGCTCCGTAAGCACAGGGCGAGGACTGGCACTCATCAATGTCTGCAGGGAAAGTGGCTATGTGTTTCCTAGCGCAGGCTAGCACCCCACACAGGGACCAGGATGTGGGAGCCTCAGGCCACCTGACCCACAGTCATTGTCATTCTGCCAGTCTAAAGCCTTCTAACCTGCAGCCCTTACCCTCCTCCGTCTGCCTCTGTGCGCCACTCTGAGAGGTGGCCACACCCACAGAAACATCCTCACAGTCGAGTGAGCATGAACATTCCAGCCTGTAGTAGCCCATACTCCTCCTCCCAAGGTACAATCAGCTCTTCAGGGAGGAGCTAGGAACCTACAGGATAGGGCTGTGCCCGCGTAGTCTATCAGGATAAGGACGTTCATGTCTCCCAGCTCTTGATACCGAGGCTGGCTGGAGGGGCCCCAAGATAGATCCCCCCAGCCCACTCCTTCTATCCACCTAGACTGCTTACTGATACGGCAGTCGGGGCCCGCAAAGCCAGGTGCACACTCGCAGCGGAACCAGTTGACACCATCAACACAGATGCCTCCGTTGTAGCTGCAGGGGAGAGGGTGTTCATAAGGGGGATCCCCATTATGGGCCCTGCACCCCTCCCCCATCAGCCTCCAGGTTGCCACTCACCAGGGCAGAGGGTTGCAGTCATTGGTGTCTGCATTTGAGGGGAAAGACAGGGTGGTTAGTTCAGCACACATGTGCCCAGTACACATCTGCAGCAGATCTGTGTGCCTGAGGCTCATGGGTAGACACTACCCTGTCCATGCCAGCCTGGCAAAGCCAGCAGAGAAGTGCCAAGAAGGTTCAGAAGCCCCGGGCAAGCCACCGGGAGGGGCCCTATAGCTGGAATGGGACCTATTTCTCAGCATGAGCCCCAGACTGCACAGTGGCAGGTCAGGGGAGAAAGACGGACTTTGCAGATCTGGGGTAGGGGCTGACTTAAGAATGGCAGAACAGGTTTGAGTGTGAATGGGTGAGGTGGACAGGTGGAGGAGTATGCCTTCCAGGCAGCTGTAAGAAGGGATGAGAAGCTGGGTGAAGCTAAGCAGGACCCACCGGCCTCCCCCACCTGAAACCCCTCCAGCTCACTGTGTGTGCAGGTGCGGCCCTCCCAGCCATCCCGGCAAATACAGGAGAAAGAGTCTCCACTGCCCACACAGGTGCCTCCATTCACACAGGGATTGGGCAAACAGCTGCTGTTCTTGGCTGCAAGGAGGGAGAAAGGGCTTCTTGTGACGCCTAGGCGGACCCCAAGACAGGTAAGAAAGGCAGCCTAGGGCCCCCCCAAGTCATGCTGGGCTGGGTAGGAACCTCACCAATGGTGCAGGTGCTCCCCTTCCAGCCTGGAGGGCAGGCGCAACGGAAGGTGTCGCCACTGTCGTAACACGTGCCACCATTGCTGCAAGTGTAGGCGTCACACTGGAACTCACCTGCAAGCACATGGCTGCTCAGCAGGCTGGTCACACTGACCACAGCAGGGTCCTGGCGGGCAGCCCCCTCCACTCATTTGCAGGGACCCAGGCACTCACGGGAGTGGCAGGTCTTGCCCTTCCAGCCATCGTCGCAGGCACAGTAGAAGTCATTGACCAGGTCATAGCAGCGGCCGCGGCTGTGGCAGGGGTCGGGAAGGCAGTCGTTGGGATCTGGGGGGAGGACGCCGGTCAGCAGGGGTCACCGGCGCTGGGGAGGGCTTCATGGAGAAGAGCAAGAGCTGGGCCCAAGCACGTGGGAGCCTGGGATTCCACCCCATGACTTCAGGCCCATGCATATAATGCTGAGTAGGTCATAGGGGTGAAGCCAGGCCTTAGCCAGTGGGGCAGTCCGGGGAAGGCAGGCGTGCAGGAGTGCACACTCACTGATGTCACAGAGTTCGCCTTCCCAGCCACTGGGGCAGAAGCAGCGGAAGGAGTCCACTTCATCAATGCACGTGCCCCCATTGCGGCAGGGCTGGCCCATGCAGTCGTCAATGTCTGTGGGAGAGGATGGTGAGCTGTCCCCGTGGCTGGCCAGCTTGTCCCCACCCCACCGACTCTGCATACCACTCACTCTCATGGCAGTAGGTGCCTGTGAAGCCGCTGTCACAGATGCAGGAGAAGTTTCCCCCGGGCAGGCTAACACAGTGCCCGTGAGGGCCGCAGATGCCAGAGGGCGCCACACCATGTGCCCTGGACCCTACCTCAAACCCGCAGCCATCAATCACTGTGGGAAGGAGATGGGCAGGGATCAGATCCAGCTCCGTCTGGGTTCCCACCCCGCCTGGGGCTGTGTTCCACACCTCTGCATGCCCCGCCAGGGCATGTCTCCCTGGGCACCGAGCAGTTCTTTCCACCAAAGTCTTCTGGGCAGGCACAGTAGTAGTCACCCTCAAGGTTGTAGCAGCGAGCACCATTGAGGCAGGGGCTTGGCTCGCAGAGATCCACATCCGCCTAGAGGTAAAGGAGGGTATCCAACTGTCAGAGTCCAGCTCTAGACGGAAGCACTTTTCAGTGTGGACAACCAGGCCTCAGCCTCACACCAGACAGTGCCAGGCCGAGCTTGAAGTTCCCGCCCACCCGAGAACGGTCAAGCACCATCAGCTGGACGGAAACACCTGTGAGCCTCCAGCCCCCTCCTGCCGCCCTCGCCTCCACAGCAGCCAAGCTTCCTCTGCCTCCCACAGGCAGCATCCGGCCTTGGCTCCTCCTGCTGGCAGGAAGACCAGCTTCTGACCCCCATGTTGCCAGGCTGCCCTCAGAGCCAAGAGAGGTCCTTCCCACAGCCGGCACCACCACGCTCCCTGGACCTGAAGCTAGGCCACTGCCACGGCCTCCTAAGAAGTCCACTGAGAAGGACTTCTTTTCACAAAGGTCAGAGCAAAACCATGTATGGCTCAGGACGAGAAAGATCACCCAATAGGAGAAAGGCACCCAGTCCTTCCTAGGCCCACCCTTGACCATGATGACTCCACATAATCAAATCCTTGATTCTACCTTTGGGGATCTTCTTTCAGGCCGCTTCCTTGTGTGGTCCCATTAGTGGGAGCAAAGCACACGAGACCGCGACAAAGGACGAGTCTGACTTCGGTGATACTGTGAGCCCCCTCCCAGCCTGGCTTCTGAGGACGGCGTGGGCGACACTCCCTGCACACCATAAGGTAGCTCCCACTGAAGCCCCTCCAGGTCACTACCTCACAGAACAGCCCAGAGAGGCCCCGCGGGCAGTGACAGCGGAAGCCATCCACCAGGTCCTCGCAGATGCCACCCCGGCGGCAGGGGCTGCTGGCACAGCTGTCGTACTCTAGTTCGCAGTGCCGGCCTCCGAAGCCCCGTGGGCATACACACTGGTACCCATTCACCAGGTCCTAGGTGCGTGGACAGAACAGTGGGCGGCTAAGCTTCATGCGTCCCCACCCCGTTCCTCCCCAGCCACATTCCGCCCTTCCCAGTCTCGGCAGGGCATATGGCAGCCTCCTTACCTTGCAGGTGCCACCGTGCTGACACTGCCCGTGACAATCGTTGATGTCTAGGGACAGAAAGGCACATGGCAGGGTCAGAGGGGCCCTCTGTGCGCCCCAGCCCCACCCACTGTGCCACCCACCCATACTGACTGATGTGGCAGTTGATGCCCTTCCAGCCCGGGAGGCAATCACAGTAATAGCCGCCAATCAGGTTTTTGCAAGAAAAAGCATTAAGGCACGGCTTCCCTTCACACTCATTGGCGTCTGTGAATGAGACAAGGGGAGCTGTGGGGCTCAGGCCCCACTTACCCACTGTGCCCTGCACCTGGCACCCGCAGCCCTAGCAGTACCAGCAGCAGCCGCCGCATGCACAGCACACAGTTCATGCATAGACGGCCCCCCAGGGAGCCCTTACCCAGCTGGCAAGTAGCCCCCACCCACTGCTCTGGGCAGATGCACTCAAAGCCGTCCACCTGATCCACACAGGTGCCGCCTGCTGCACATGGATTAGAGGCACACTCATCAATGTCTGTAGGGGTAAAGACAGGGAGAGAGAGAGATGTAGGGGTGTGGCCAGCAAGTAGGAGGGCGCGGTGAATGGGTATGGAATGGGCAGTGAGTGTGGGATCATTTCCAGTTAGTGTAGATGCTGGACTGTGGGTATGGGGTATGGTGGCATGGCCAGTGAGTAGGAGCATAGCCTGTGGGGGCTCAGCCCGCAGTAGGAAAGCTTGGACCCACGTAAAGGAGCAGGAACCTGTTTCGTTTGGCCAGTGTCCACAGTACAGTGGATTCAACCACTCCATCCCAACCCCTTGGGCGCTGCCCACTCTCTAAGTGGAGTCCCCAGACACTCACCAAGTGCACAGGTGGGTCCGCTCCAGCCTGACGGACAGTGACATTCAAAGCCAGATGGCACTTCATGGCAAGAGCCCCCGTTGGCGCACGGGTTGGAGGCACAGGCGTGCTCAGCTGCAGAGTCAGAGTGTAAGTAGCGTGGTACCCACCACACCCAAGCCCACAAGACCCAGAGTTCACGAGGGCACAGTCCGCTCAGCCAGGCTCCCTGAGGAGCAGCATTCCAACGTACCCCGCTCGCAGTTCTTGCCCAAGTAGCCGTCTGGGCAGGCGCAGAGGTATTGGTCAGGCTCAGCGTTGATACAGGTACCCCCATTGACACAGGGGTGGTGGCTGCCACAGTAGTTCAGGTCTGGGCACAAGGGTAGGGCTCTCAGGAACAGGCCCAGCTTCAGAGCTTAAGGCCTGGCCCTGCCCACTGCCCACCATCTACCTTTGTCACAGAGCAGGCCACCCCAGTTGGTCTCACAGTCACAGTGCCAGGGCTCCACACAGCTGCCATGCACGCAGCCAGGGTAGGGGACACACTCGTCACAGAACTTGCCCTGCCAGCCATAGCTGCACCTAGAGGACCGAGCAGTGAAGCTATCAGCTAAGCAGATGAGTATGCGGTTTGGGAGGCAAGCACAGAAGTGCCGGCCACCCCCGCTGGGCCTCGGCCTTACAGAACAGTCCCGAGCCAAGCAGGGGTTACGGCCTGCCGGCCAGCCTTACCATCACGGGCATTCCCGGCCACTGGCCGAGACGGTCAGCCCAGCTGTCCCATCATTCCTCCCTGAGCTATTCTAGGACTCAACCCTGGGCCAGGCCCCACAAGCAGGCGCCGGGAAGGAAGGCCCAGCCGGGGGAGGCCCAGGGATATAGTACCAGGTCCTGCTCACTAGGTGCTGCTGGGGCCACAGCAGCAACCAGGGTCTGAGAAGGATGAGGTGACATCAGGAGAGGTCCTGGCCACCCTGGTCCAAGGGCTGTGTGACCTTAGTGATGCCCATATCCTCACTGGTACTCAAAGGCAGAGGTTTCTCTTATTCCCAGGAAAAGTCCAACCCATGGGTTGCCTAGCCAGCCCTATGGCAGGGCCACAGTGAGCAGGGTAGAGTCCAAAATGTGAAGCTGAAGATCTCAGATGAGGCCAGAATCTTAAGATCTGACTCTGCCCATACTGTGGTTAGGTTCCCTCTAGGACAGGCCCTCAGGATGTAAGTAGGTGGCCAGCAGAGAGCCAGCAGGTGAGAGGACAGGGCTCCAGTAGGCTGCCCTCTGGGTCCTGGGCAAGACTCTGGGGGCTCCTTCCTTGAAGGCTAAGGTCCTGTGGGGCAGGAATGACGTGGAGGCCACGTCACTTCCACGCTGACACCCGCCACCGGAGCTATTTTTATAGAAGGAAAAACCACAGCCCTTCCTGAGCTGCCCTGGAGCCACGCACACAAGCAGTTATCAGCTCAGCTCACCCAGGCTCACATAGGGAAACTGAGGCTGGCTCCAGGATCCAGCCCAGAATGTCCAAGGCAGGTCCACTGCAGGCCACCCATCTCTACTTGGAATCCTCTCTCCAGGTGATATGGGAGTTGGAGGGCAGGGTGGGGCTGACCAGCCTTGGGTCATCCACCAGGGAGCACCACAGCTAGTTCAGAGCCCAGACCCTGTGGAGTCCCAAGGGCGAGGTCTCCACCCTGGGCGGGCCATCCCACACCAGACCCCACCTTGTGGCTTTCCTGCCAGCAGTTCCAGGGCCTGGAGAGGGTGGCAGGAAAGCCCAGCCATCTCCGCAGTAGCATCCGGTTGGGGAGGGGTGTCCTCTGCTGAAACCTGAGCCCTGGACAGCAGGAGGCCATTTGGCCTCACCCTCTGGCCCAGGGAGAGGCGGGTGGCACTCACCTACTGCCCCCTACCCTGGCTTTCTATCCCAGCATGTCTGTCTGTGTGCTACCCACAGTCTTTCTGCATTGTAGGGAAACTGGCTTATCTTTCATGTCCTCCCACCCGGCACTGACCACACAAGGATGCTGGTACAGCCGTCGAGGTAATATAATTCACCTTGGGCCAAGGAGTAGGTGTGGGGTTGAGGGCAGGCTCCTATGTCTACCACCAGCGGGCCACATCTGCCTAGAACTCATGCCCAACTCCAGCACACTGCTCAGAGACAGGCTGGAAAAGACTACACCAGGCAGAGAGCTATCCCCACGGTCAATTTCTGCCACCCATCCCACCCTCCCTCCCTCTTAGGATGAAGTTCCTAGAGAGAGGTACCGGCCCATCCTGGGCCGGGTACTCCGCACACTGCCTCAAATGTTGCTAACACCGAAAGCACAGTGCGCACAAGTGACACTGGGGGACGCTCCACTGCACATCCATCTTTTTGCCCTGGGACCAGCCTGGCTGCTGTTGGCATCACCACCCAAGCCAATGCCACCACGCCCCTCCCGAGTCCATCTCAACTCCCCACCCCCTGGCCATCTTGTCCAGACTAGACAGCATAGGCCTGCATAAGTCCCTTAACTCCACGCGCTTCACTGCCCCCATCTGAATGGCACATGACGAATACCCATCCCTCAGAGGTAGCCAGGGATGAGACCAGGGCAGCAGGAGGGCCCAGGCAGGCCTACTACCATGGCTCCACTAGTCTGAGAGTTCCTCATCACCCCCTTTTCCTACATCCTCCAACACCCTGAGCCACCTCCCTAACTCAACACCTGAGAATGCCAACTTTAGCTCTACTCTCTGCCCTCTAATTTGACCTCCTTACCCCCACACTGCTTCACAAGCCTCAGAGGGCTTCTACTGTCGAAGCTTCAGGACCCCCTTATGGCGTCCCTTTGACTCTAAGTCCCTTGTCAGACCCCTTGCCAGTACCCGTCTATGTTCCCAGCCTCTCCCCTCCACCTGACCATTGAGCTGTAAGTATAACCTAGAATCCACACGCTCTACTGCCAGAACACTTTTTTTTTTTTTTTGATTGACAGCTCTGGCTGTCCCGGAACTCACTCTGTAGACCAGGCTGGCCTCGAACTCACAGGGATCTACCTGTCTCTGACTCCTGAGAGCTGGGAATAAAGGGCCACCCTGCCCCGTCCAAAACACACTTTTTTACACACACTGGCCTGCCTCCCCCACAGCTATCCCTACCTCAGCCACCACAGCTGCACCGTTCAGTAGCTCAAGCTAGCAGGTTTGCAGGTCCTTCTCCACCCCAGTCGTCCTCTGACCCCCCACCAAATCCCAGCCCCTCAGCATGTCCACCCTGCTTGCCCAGCACTCTCCCGTTGTGGCCTCCCGTGCATCTTCTTCCTCACTGGCACCTATGAGGTTCTTCCCACACGGTGGTTGTGTGATCTCCTCCTAAGCCTGCAGCCCTCCCTCTGCAGCGCTGTGTCAGTCTCTCTCACTGGCATGCCATTGTGACTCCTCATGCTTACGCCACATTTGTCCACACATACACCTCTGCCGTCTGGTGGTGGGACCACCTGACCATCCTCTGTTGTCCCCTTCTAGCTGCCCTATGGGGAAAATGTCACTCTACATACCACACGCTCAGGACAACACTGCCCCCTTCACGGCCACAAGCTCCGTAAGGGCAGGGTTCTAGTTCTGCTCCACAGTATCTGACTTCCTACACGAAGCACCATACTCCATGGCCCGCTAATGCCTGTAGGTTGCCCCAGCTGCTGCAGGCTCAACAGCAACTCGGGTAAAGAAGGGCAGGCGTGGTGCTCACCTGCACTCCCCAGGCACGGTGCATCCCCCGTGGAGCAAATTACACCCTTGTTTACACACGGCTGGAAGAGAGGGGCAGAGAGAGAGGCACAGCTGCAGCCAGTCATGCTGGCCCTGTGCATGCCCACTTCCGCCCCACATGGGGCAACCCTCACCTTCTTTGCACTCCTTGCCCATCCAGCCATCCATGCAGGCCTTGTTTCCATACTGGTCGCAGGTGTAGTGGCCGAAGAAGTCGTTGCGGGGCCGGCAGAACTTGTTGCAGGTAGCACTGTAGTAGTTTTCGTCACAGCGTACTCGGATCTGAAGCTCCAGATGGGCCACGTGGCCGCTGAAGTGCAGGCTCTTCCAGCGGTCCTCAGGGTTGATCATGCCGGCATGGGATACCCGCTCAATCAGCAGCTCCTCTTTGGGAGCAGCAGAATCAGCCAAGCAGCATTGGCTACCCGTCAGTCCCCAGGAACACAGCATAGGCCTACCAGGCAGCTTTAGGGGCAATGGGGCAGCCAGGCAGAGGAAGGCTGCCACCCCTGCAGGAGCCAGGAACAGAGGGCAATGGAGACACTGTCCTGGCCCCCATGGGAAGGCTGGGCCAGAAGCTCTAACCAAGGGCTCGGAAAGCTAGCACTCCCGTTCTACCATCACAAAGACAGGGTGAGAAGGGCTGCAAGTTCTAACTTTCCCAAACCCACTGAGTACCACACCAGTTTGGGTTACCATTCTCTCTTCCTTCCTGTACTGCATCCAGCTTCCAAAAACACCCTAGTGATCCATCTTAAACAGGATTCTGGGACCCATTCACAGGTCCTGACCTGCCTGGCAGTTGGACCTCCCAGTACACGGAAGCACTCCCTGAGCAGGCTAGAGAGCTCCTTCCACTGTTGCCTGGGATTTCTATGGCAGCTGCTCACACAGCGCTCCTGTTCCACTTTCCCCGTTTCATTAGTACAGGTCCAGCTGGGCACTCAGTGCCCTAAGCTAGAGCTCTCCTAGTGGGCCCTATGTTTGTCATGGCCCCTGATTGCCTTCCTTGGGCCTTGGCTGACCCTGAGCTCCTGATCTCCCTGTTCACATATCCTTGGCAACATCCCTGGTGGACCTGGGTTTCATCCCGATCATCACGCATTGCTGTGGAAGGTCTCAAGGGGTACATTTGACCATAACCGCAGGTCCAAGCCATCAGTCACCCTGTGCCTCCACATTCGAGAACAGCCAGAGTCCCTTAGTCCCTCAAGCTGCCTGTTTCAGCCTCCTTGTCTTGATACACACACCATCCTCTTTGCTGGCCTCAACTTTGGCCTTGCAGACTCTGTCCACATTGCAGCCTGAACAATCCATCCCCAGCAAAGAGGACAGCATCCTCGCTGGCCCCGAAGTCTGCTTGATCTGATCCCCTCGTCCCCCCAACCGCAGGAACTCCACCTAGATCTTCAGATCCTGCCTCTGGGCCTTTGCAGTCTGTTTACTCTCAGCCTGAGATGCTTCCCTATCTGACAATCTCTACTTCATCACTAAGGTCTGAGATGACCCCCACCACACATACACACCATCACGGGACAGTCAGTCGCCACAAAGGCAGAGAAGCATTTGAGGCTATCCCATTCCACTGTGTCTTCCAACATGGGCACCAAAAGAGTACACTGAAGATACCGGGAATAAAGGGACTGTACACACAGCTCTGCAAAGCCACAAATACGAAGAGCTCCTTACACCAAAACCATTGTATGAGTCATTGCCTCCAACAGACAGAGAAGCACAGGCCTGGCCACAGGCACTTTGGACCAGTGGGCCAGTTTCCCAGCATCTTGGGGAAAGTCTTGCTGACAGCTTCCCTCCACCTACCCACTCCCCCCAGTACAGGGCACACTCACCATCTGGAGTGGTGTCATTGTCCCAGTCCCAGGCCTCCACGATGAGGGTGAAAGAACGCTGCAGATATAAGGGTAACTGGTCAGGTGCCTGAGGCTCCTTCCCACCTGCTGCAGTTCTGGGGGCAGGGTGCACCCCCCAGACCCGTGGGGCTCTGGGCTGCTCAGGCCTAGCAGAGGACCTTGTCCCATGGCTCTGTGGTTCCCTTCCATCCCTATCCCCATCCACCAATGCTAGCTCATCTGCCCTACAGATCCCAGATATCCCAGCTCAAAGGCTGAAGAGTCTTCCTGGCTGCACCTCTCAGGAACCTCTGACTCCTTGATCTTGGGCCCCCACAGCCCAGCTCAGCCCCACCTGTGCAAGCTCCTGAAGTCAGCAAAGGGTGAAGGTTCAAGTACCTGTGGGGAGAGCACTCCCATTGAGAATGCATCACTGAGGTCTGCCCTGAGGTTGGAAATACGTGGTCCTGTGTATTATAGGCCCATGTGAGAGACAGTACGTAACAGTCCTCTCACCAGGCACATGGAGGTGCTTACCCAAAGGCCCAGCAACAAAATCAGCAGAGTGCATTCAGTGAGACCCATAACTATCACCCCAGGACAGAGATGAGGGGGTGTTCCTTGCTGTATAGGTGGGGGATACTGAGGCTCAAGAGATGCTGTGCTGGGTTCAGCCTCAGCACCATAATCATGGCCAGCCCCACAATCTGTCCCTCCTGCCCCAGGCCATGATGATGAGTGCTGCTGTTAGTTGTCACCTTGGCAACAGAAGACCTGCCCCTGTGAGGGAGTGGCCTGAGCCCACCATGCCTTGTCCCTTGGGCAACCCTTTCTCTGCAGCCGGGCTACACTGAGGAAATTCATGATTTTCTGGATGGCCGAGACTCCCACTGGTCATTCCTTGGCTCCCAGACCCTCCCCTCAGACCCACTGGAGCCTCCCATCTAACCTGGTCTAGGCCCTAGGCTTTCTAGAACTCCCCATGCAGCCTGCCAGACCCAGCCTACTGGACAGACAGGAGAACCTGTCCTGTTCCCTGTCTGCTGGCACCTCAGCATGGACACCCTCCCTTCCTACTCTGGCACCTCCTCTGAGCACCTGTCCATAGACATAGGGCCCATGCCACTGTGAGCAAGGCCAAAAGCAGAGTGCCACTGGTCCCCTCCAGAAATCTTCTTGGTTCCGCGAAGCCACTACCAGGTTTTTCAATGTTATCACTTAAGTTCTCCTTAAACTCCCTTCCCCATTCCCACTGTGACTCCCATCCCAACTGCTCTTTCCACTGGCCTCTCGGCAACCACTGGGCCTCCCAGTCCTATCCACAGAAGCCTAAGAACCCCCCACGTGCTACTCTCCTCCGCCAGGATGCAGAGCCTTCTCGCTTCACTCCAGCACACAACCCTAGCTGCCTGGAAAACCATCCTCAGGGCCGCCATTTATCCAAGTCTACTTCCCTGGTGCCAAGCTGGGCTCCCAGCCCCTTCCCAGGCCTTCCCTACCCCGTTTCTTCAGTTTCCTTCACCCACCTACTCATTCGCCTGCAGAGGACAGTGCAGAAATGTCTACAGACGGAGCCAGAGAAAGTAAGCGGCAGGCCAGGTCATACAGCCCTGAGAGAAATACAACCCAAGGCAGGAAGCACAGCAAGGAAGAAGAATGAGGGCCAGGAAGGGGGCTAAAAGGAGGGGAGGCAAGGCAGTGAGGGCCATAGCACAGGGCACCACAGACCCCACTGCAGAATCGTCACTGACTCCCTCAAAACAGGCAGCCAGTGAGATCGGAGGCTAACAGGTTTATTCTGCTCCTGGGTAGGAGCGAGGAGCTGATGGGCTGAGAGAGGACGAGGCCAGGCTGGGCCTGAGATCACGGTCATCACTGCTACAGGTCAAGCCCACCAACTAGAGGCTCTAACCACAAGGCAGACAGAAAAGCCTGGGTCTGGATTCCCTGCACACACCTGGGTTTCAGATGCACCAGGAGCACTCCCAGGAAACCCACGCCAGCCACACAGGTAGGGTTACCACCACCTCAGCCTGAGCCCAGGGCTCCAGTTACCTGCTCCCGCAGGGACACAGCCGGCCCGCCACCCAAGAGGGCCCATCGCCCGCCAGCTGGGCTCCCTACACCTGCATGGCAGGAAGTCATCCAGGGAGAACCTGAGCCAGCAGGCAGGCGGCACCTTTGGCTTCTCCCCACCTGCCACAGTACCCCCCCAGCTCTTCCCTTCCCCCAGCCTGTAGCACCGCATCCCTCACTACAAATGGTAGTGTGCATCCCTGCCTGGGAAGTCAAACCCTGCGGTTGACAGAGGAACAACGGCGCCTGGGCTGGAAGCCTGTGGGAGCTCGGAGCCTCAGAGTGAGTGGGGGCTGGGAAAGTTGGGGGGCTATGGGAAAGACAAAGAGCTACCACCTGCCCAGGTTCTCTAGAAGCAGAGAGAAAATCCAGGCCCCTCCTTCTAGGCCGCTCCTCCTGGGCCACCTGCCATGCCCCCAGTCGCAGTCCATCACCGTCTGGTCAAGCTCCAAGCCTGACTGCAAGCCCCTCACCTAGCCCTCAGACAGAGCTAAGAGGTCAGCAGACAAACACAGGAAAGGTAGGCCTGAGACCAGCTGTGCCATACCCCATAGCAAGGTACAAGGCTTGTTCTACCCAGCATCCAAATGGGGCCCTGACAGAGCACTTGCTGGCAGTGACAGAAGCCTGAAGCACAGCCATATTTCCTAAAACCAGAGCTTTTTTGGAGAGGTCTAGGCCTCTGTCACCATTGTCACCCAAGGAGTTGCAGGGAATGGCAACCTCTTCCAGGTCTCAGGATCACAGGAAGAGACAGTAGGCCACCCCATGCTGGAGCTTCGACACCATCAGACCACAGCCGAGGCCTTGCCACTGGTGCCCACCCACACACTGCTGGAGGACCCAGGCTCCATTGTGAAGAGGGAAAAGTCAATGAGTCCACTCACTCCTCATAGTCATCTGGGATCGCAGCTAGCCCAGGGTCAGGATGGGACGTGTGAACAGGGGCCAGTTCAAGCCTTCGGTCTGCTAATAAGAATTCTTTCTGGGTGTTGGAACTAAAGTCCCTCATCTCCTCATACCCAACTACCTCCAGCTCAAGCCCTTGCTGGGCCTCCCCAGGACCTCTCTCTGGCCCAGTCCACTTCCCATCCCATCCAGATAGCACAAGGACTCCTGAAAACCACAGTGACTTTCCTGCCAACCCAGATACACAGCCTCCATCCTCCTCTATCCATCACACTATAGGCCTGTTTTCCAATCACTCCTGTGGGCCAGGACCAAAGGCCCCATCCACTTCCACGTCTAAATCCTCCACTGGCCAAGTTAGCTCTTTCCACCTCCTGGCCCCCGTGTTGCTGGCTAAGAGCCCTACTTCAGCATGTACTATGCAGCCTTGAACAAACCCCCCCCAACCCACAAGGGGCAAGGTCGGGTATAGAACAAAGAACCACCTGCTCTTAGCTCCACTCAAGGAGGATGCTGGGTCTCACGGGGATGATATGGGAGGCGATGGGACTTAGGATGGGTATAGTGAGAGGCCAGTGTCCATCCCAGCTCCAGAAGACACAGAGGGCAGCATGGACCTTTGGTATACATGCAAGACACAGATTCCAGAAGAGCCCACCTGCGTCAGATGGAGCCAGGCCCTGTGTCCACACCACCAGACCTGCTCCGGTACCCTCAGTTCTGACTAGTCCCAACAACTTCCATGCCTCCATCCTAGTGGGGCAGACTTCATCTGATCACCTTGTCTTACCACCCTCAAGTACACCATGGCCCTCACACATCTAGTACACATTTGGCCGTGTGCTGGGCAGCCAGTAGGGGGAGAGGAAGGACTTGGGCAGGACGGAACCGCATTGGAAACTTCAGAAGAAAACAGGCTGGGTATCCTACAGCCTCGTCTAGCTTCAGGAGTCCCAGTCAAAAAGGCATCCCATCCATCTCAAAGGAGAGGAGCCAGGTTATAGAACTACTACCATCTCAGCAGTTCTGAGCCACAGACCCCACCTCACGTTCACACATGACCCCAGATGGGCCATCCAGCTGGCAGATGTGACAGTGCATACATCACTGGTATGCTACCAAGGAAGCAGACTGGAATAGGTCGCACCCCCGGGCTCAAAAGGCAAGGTGGTCAGGCAGAAGGCCTGCAGCAGAGACATCTCCTCTTCCGGCAGCCTTCACGAGCAGAGCCCCACCATACAGGCCAGCAACCACCTTGCTCCTCATCAGTCTTCCTGGAATGGCCATCCACCAGACCCCCAAGGAAATCTCGCCATCCTCTCAGAACCTTCTACTGCCACCTGCTCAACCCACAGAGCTCAAGCATGTGTGGTGAACACGGGCTCCCCGCTGCTAGGTATAGGCAGGCACCAGAGTCACTCCAGGGAAAACACATCTCCTGGGGCCATCTACGACACGCACAACCTGATGGGGGTTGCCGCACCTCTTCACATCTAAGAATCCACTCAAAGAGGCGCCACCACAGGTACACACTGCAGGTACGCTCTGTTACAGAGCCACAGCTGCACCCAGGACAGAGGGGGACCCGTGAGACGCCGGAGCTTGCTCCCATTCACCTTCCACACCGGCCCATCTCTCCATGAGGGCCTCCTGACACCAAGGAACCCGGTTCCCAGCTGGCCCTCACTGTTCCCAGGATCCAAATGCACCCTGGCTTACGGGACAGAGCTGAACTTGTGGCAAACCAAACAGCATGGCCTCGGGGCTATTGCTGAAGAGCGGAAATACCAAGGAACTGGCATCACGGCACCACCTCCATGCCTGGCATCAGGTCATGCAGCGAGAGGGAAGAAGGGGAACCAGAACTGTCCCCCAAACACGGGATACCCTTTAACCCCAACCCTCCATCCAGGGTAGAAACCTGCCCACTCCTTGGGCATTTGAAGGAACCAGCTGGGGACAGAATGAAGGAAGTTAAAATGTCCTCAACACCAGGTACCCAGACTCCAAAGAAGGCAAGGGCCTGTCCCATCCCGTACCACACCAACCGGCTGGACAGCAGGGCAAAGAGCCACAAGGGACACGCGTTGGCCCGCCACATTCCTCCAGGCCCTCCCTGCCCCCACACCCACTACTGCCAACTCGAGCAGAAAACACATCCTCAGGTAGCGATTTGGAGCCACGCTGGCTTGGGCCCAAGTACAGATGACAGGCTGTTGGCCCTGCTCAGACCTGCCTGCTGTGCTGCTGTGGGGGCGAGGGGGGCAGGGCAATAGTAACTGCCTAGGGCCCCTCCCATGCCTGCCCGTGCCTTTTTCATTTCAGGGACACATTTCCTATCACGAGCCCCCAGGGTCAAGGATACCTGACTAGGCATGGGAATGGAGGATACCCTGCATATGGAGCAGGAGCCCAGGAAAAGATAAAGATGGAGGCACATGCTGGGTGGCCTGGGATGAAAGGGATGTCCAGGGCTCAGAGAAAGGGCAGAGCTGGCCCCCAGCTCCAAGTCTCTTTCAGGACCACGTCACTAGGCAGACACATTCCCATGGCTCTTGGTAGCTGAACACCCAGGAAAGCTCTTCAATCACTGCCTGATATCCCACTCCATTCCCTAGTCACAGACCTGCAGCTCGACCCACGCCAGTTGTTCTTGACCTGGTTCTCCAAGCTATGTCCACATTCACTGCCCCTACCTAATTCCATACCTGCAGACAATCAGGTGAGAGTATGAGCTGGGACCAGAAAGTGAACAAAAGCGAGCACCATAACGCTCCCGGCTCCCAGGCCTTTCTGCCACAGGCACGAGGCCTGTCTCCCCCTGTTGCTGGATCCCCATCACCCTTCTTAGCATGCCCAGGCTTGGGTTCCTGCCTGACCTGGCCACCCCTAAGCTGAAACTAACAAGCAAAATAAAACATCCACAAACAGCGGTGCCACAGAGGGCTACAACTTGGAGCCTAGTTAGTGTCTCTTCCCTTTGGGAGGGGTGGTCTTTCCATCTGTAGCAGCTTTTGCCAACACACACACATCAGGTCATCCCTGCGCAGGTCCCAGGCGCCTGTCCGTGCCCCCCGGGCATCCAGGAAACTGCAGGGCAGGAGCAGGCTGGCCGCGGGCCCGGACGGCTCCGCCAGGGCCTGCCCCAGACCAGCCCCAGCACGCGCAGCGCACATGCCTGCGCAGCCTGCCGGGCCGCAGGCGCCTCGCACCTCCCCACGCACAGACACGCGCAAAGCAACGTAGGCACACTCCGAAGACAGCCGAGCACGCAGACCCTGGCCACCCCGCCTCGCCGCGACCCCAAGTCCTTCGCCCCCACCCCCGGGTACCCCGCGCGCCCACGTGGCTAGGCGCGAACCTGTCCGCAATAGCACGCACCCCAGGCCCGCCCGTTGCGCGGCGCCCCCTGCCGGCCCCGCCCCGTCTGGGCGCGCGCCGCCCGCACCCGCGCGGCCGCAGGTGCTGAAGGGACCGCGGCGGGCGCCGAGGCGCGCAGGGAAGCTGAGTGCGGGGGAGGGGCGCACGTACCGGCCAGGCGAACTGAAAGGGAATGACGACGAGCCCCGGGTCCTGGTGGCCGCCGGTCCGAGACCGCGCCCGCGCTCGGTCCCCCGCAGCGCCCGCCGGCGGCAGGTAGAAGGAGTTGCCACCCAGCACGGGCGTGGCGCCGTAGCCGTAGCTGCAGGGCCCCGTGGGCGTCACCTTGGCCTGGTACTCCTTAAGGCACACGCGCACGTACGTGTCGCACTCGTCGCGGCCGCAGCCCCCCGCGCGCGTCGTCCGGCCGTCACCGTCACAGCAGGCGCCGCTCAGCAGCTCCCCGTTCACGTTCCGCAGAGCGCTCAGCTGCAGCTCGAAATAGCCCATGGGCCGCGCCGCCTAAAAATAAGGCAGCGGAGAGTGCAGGGAGGCACGGGCCGGGGTCGCCTAGCCTCCGCCCCGCCCCCACCCTCGCGCAGTTCCTAGGGATCCGGGCGGCCGCTTGCGCGTCGCCCGGCCCCGAGGAGCGGCCCGGTGCGCCCCGTCCGCGCCCGTCGCCGCCGCGCGCCCCGCTCACCTGCACGCACAGAAGCAGCAGTAGTAGCAGCCGCCCAGGCAGGCGCCCCCAGCCGCGTGCCCGCATCGCCGCCTCGACCCCGCCCGCGGCCCCGCCGCCGCCGCCGCCGCCGCCCGCGCCCGCTACGGCCGCCGCGCCGGCCTCCAGTGCCCGCCCGCCCTCCGAGCCCGGCGGCGCACAGGCGGCAGCGGCCGCACAGGCGGCGCGGGCGGGGTCGAGCAGTGCGCGCGGGCTGCGCGGCGGGCGTGCAGGGGAGGCGGCGGCTACGGCTCGCTACGGCCGCGCTCCGGCGGCCGGCCCGGCTCCCACCCGGCGGCGGCGGCGACGGCGGCGGCGGCGGGTCCCGGCCTCGGCTCTGCGCGCCCGCGCTCCAGGCACCGCAGCCAACAAGTTCGGGGCGAGACTGACAGCTCGCTCGCCCATTCGTCACCCGCGCACCTGCATATTCATGAGGGGGCGGGGCCTCGCCGTGGGGTGGGGCTGTGGGGGGGTGCTGGGGGCTCCCTGGGCTTTAAAGGAGGCGAGGGCGCGGTCTGCGCGCCGCGCGGCAGGGCGCGGGGCCACCGAGCTGTGGCTTCTCCTGTGCCCAGGCTCGCTGAGGTGTGGCCTTTTCGGCTCCAGAATTCACGCTCGGGTTAGCAGCCTAGGAGTGGGGCGCCCCCTGAGGTCACCGTCATGGTCCCCACCCATCAGAGCGCAGCTAGTCTCGCTCTGCCCTTTGGTCCCAAAGGAGATGCTGCCTGCTGAACGCATCAGGATTTTGCCCCCATGCAGGGCGGGTGGGGCCCTGGGACCCGAGTAAGCCCAACTCCTGGTGCGCCCCCTTCCCCGAGGAATCTCCTCCGCTCCTCAGCCTCCTACCGCTTCCATGCCGGCTACAGGGGGCGCTGCTCCCCTCCGACGCCCAGCCCTCCCCTCCTCCAAGCGCACAGGTTGAGTAGTCAGTCAACAAATGTCCTTCCTGCAGGCTGTTTCCAGCTCGAAGCTGAGGTGAAGGTGGACATCGTCAGACTCTTATCTTCAAGAACTCGCCCGCCAGAGGTCCAAATTTGGGGGGAAGGAAACGAGAAGAAAGACAGTGGTCCATGTCAAGAGAGCTACCCAAAGAGGATTTTCCAGCAGTTTGGGAGTCTAGGTCACAGAGCCTAGGTATTCCACCCCTCCACTACCATCTCTTGAGCCTGTACCTAGGTGAGCACCTCCTCCACATGTCAATACCAAGGGTTCCTAGTCTACAAACCGCCTCTATTCCACTCAGCTGAGCTCTTTCCAGTGTCAATGGTAACCCTAGTGATTAGAAATCCCTGCCCTTCAAAACCCCACAACAGCTGGGTTGGCCTCTCTCCAAGGCTGCTCTCCCAAGTTTCCCCTACTGGACCAAGTCACTGCCAGAGGATCCTGGGGAAGGGGGAAGTTCTGATACAGGTGAACCAGAGGCGCAGTAGAAGCCGGCCAGGAGTAGTAGCCTCCTTCCTGGACATTGCCTGGCAGCCCACACAGGGAGCCAAGCTCCAGTTCACCTGCCCGACCACTAACGGCTCTCCAAGATCTGCAGACGCAGCAGGCCTGAAAGGATGGGCCAGCATCCCCCATACTGGCAGTGCTCCCACCCCAACCTGAGCCCAGGGAGCCAAAAGGCAGGTAGGCTAGTGTGGCGGGGGAGACATTAGCCAGGCCTGGCTACACAGAGACCCCCACTAAATAAGGGGATTGGAGCGTGTTAAGAATCTTCCTGATGTTTGCATCCTTCAAGAGACACTCCCTCTGCAGATTCATCCTCATCTTCCCTCTGACCTGGAGGCCACAGGGGACACAGGAGCCTTAGCTTCCAGTTTGCCTGTGTTCACCATCTCTCTGGGGCACCCAGCCAGGCTGTGAGCTAGGCAGCCACAGCCCTGGCCTAGCTACAGGGACCTCTGTCTAAAGGTGGATGATAGCTTAGACGTAAATTGTGACCAGCAAACCATAAGAGTGTAAAACCAAGTGCCTCCGCCCCCCACCCCCTGCCATTGCTATGAGACCCAGATGGTGGGGCAGCAAGGTAAGGAGAAGGAATGACATGCCAATGTCCTGGGACCGAAAAGAACCTGACAAGGGCTTGTGGGGACCAAATACCCAAACCAAGTGGATAGCAATGCTGCAGACTTCCTGCAGATACCAGTGGAAGTCACAGAGAGCCTGGCTGGGCTGTATCCCACATGTCTTACATTTTCAACAAGATTCCTGGTTGTGGCATAGAGGACGCAAGGGGAGGTCAGGGGGATGTCATGGTGCTGTTGAGAGTCACAGGTGTCTAGGGCAGTATCTAGGGTATCTAGGCAGTGTAGGGGTAAAGAGAGGGAGTTCAGCAGCATGAACTAGAACCCAGAGACAGCCCTGCAGTCCATCCCCGTGTGCCTCCCTGTTTCCTGCTATCAGGCAGCTGTGGGAGGACAGGCCAGCAGGCAGAGCCACGGTATGCTGACATGGGTTCCTGGGTGACTGCCTGACTCAGCCTACCCTCATCCCCACCACCCCTGCTCAGAGCTGAGGGTGCAATGGCCCAGGGAAAGATTCTTCATCAGGCTAAGACACAGGACTCACCTTGTAGGAACACAACATGCCTTGGGAAGCAGGGAGATGTGGATTAGCTCTCCCCCTCTCCTCTGTCTATCCAGGCCCTTTGTGAGTGAGACCTGGGTCTCCTTGGTTAGAACAGCTGGTGAATATTAGGTAGTATATTCAATACCTGGGTGACACCTGCCATGACCAGGTGTCACCACCACAGTGGTGACGACCTCCTGACCTCCTCTTCCTGACTTCTGGGTGCCACCACCTTACCAGGAGATGCTGAAGGTATGAAAGGTGGTCACTCGCACTGAAGTCCCCTCCCTACCCAGATTTCCGCAGCCCTCGGGCAGAATTGCCAGGGGCAGCGAACCTGCATGTGGAGAACTGTTCCCTCACATACCCTAAAAACCTTAGGCTTGCCTTCATGCTGCTCCCAGCATACTTAGGGAACCCTGACCTGACCCTGTAGGGTCAGCTGCTCTGCCTGTTCAGGAAGGCCTTCATCACCCGTTGGGCATGATACCCTTTGGCCTCCCACCTGGTGGCTCTCTCCGAGATCCCTAGCACTAAGGGTCTGGGCATGTTCTGAATGGGTGCTTAGCTTGAGCTGGAGAGGCAGAGAGGGGCCTCAGGAGCTGGCTGAAGGATGAGGCAACCCAGGATTTGGACAGAGCTGGCTGGGCTTGGGAGTGAGCTATGCTTCCGCCTATGTCCTGTGATGCTAAATATAGCGGCCAGGGAGGGGAGTTTCCGGTTACAGTCCCCCACCCCAAGCTGGGAAATCAATGCCAGCTCCATTAGAGGCAGCAATGGTGCCTGCTGACCTGCCCGCCAGCCTGCAGATCAGAGTGAGGGACTGGACTTTACCCAAGTCCAGGTGTCCTGACTCCTAACCCATCCTCCAGACTGCCAGAGCCCTCCCCTACTCTGCCCTTCAGAGAGCGAACATCCAAGGGTAATCCTGAGGGTCACAGGATTCTGATGGTGGGCATCAGGCATGGCCGTGGCTGGATATACTCCTGTCCTGGGACCATCAGGGTGAACCTAGGTCACTATGCCCCCCACCCCCCTGTATTTAGCTCCTGTGGCTGCTTGTCTGGCTGGGCCCCACCTAAATTGCTACAAACATTTGCATACAGGTGGTGTTATCTGAGCAGTCCACAGTCACAACCTCCTCAGGGTGGTGCCTCAATGTCACACCCACCTGGGGCAGAGGGGCAGGGTGAAGCCGGTGCCCTCCATCCTCCATGGCAGGACAGGGGGCTGTAAGAGGACAAAGGGCCCCTCACCCACCTCAGCATCCCTATCTCAATGTCTACATTAGGATTCCAGCACTTCAGCTCCTGGCCTCATACAAGGGGACATTGGGACACAGAGCCCCAGGACATGCTCACAGACGTCATTACCTGGCTTCATTGTACTGAGTTAGAGAGGGGAAGGGGGCCCTTCCAGGGCCATGACCTTGGCTGACCCCCACCCCCCCAGGACGTCATAGAAGATGCTGACTCCCAAGACAAGCCAACTTACAGAACCCTTAGATGTTGTACCTTTTGCGGGGGGGGGGGGGGGGGGCGGGGCGGGGCAGGGGCGCTATGTATGTGCCTGTGGTCCAAGCAGCTGGCTAGGTGGGACAGCATGCCATTTGTCCATGTTAGGCACCCTGGGGACCTGGAGGAAGACTCCGTGCTCCTGCGTGCCTCTCACGTAGCCCCAACCTCAGGCCACAGAGCAAGGCCAGCAGCACTATAAGCCATCACATTCCTAAGGCAGTTCCACGCAAGACCAGGCCACCCACACCAAGATGACCGCAGACATTACTTATGTCCTGCAGGCCAAGTGAGGTCACATGGCCCCATAAGTCACAGAGAGGGCACTGGAGACACCAGATACAGAGTATCCCTGGCAGTGAGTTCCTGGACAGTGGCAGTGCAGTTTGAGCCCAGGCATGGCAGGGACCCTGTATGTTCCCAGATCAGGCAGTACACACTCTTTGGAATGGGCAGCACTGTGCCCATTTCCTTTCAACTGAGGCCAGGCTTAGTCTCTACTGCAGATACAACTCATGTCGTGCACAGTGAATGGTGACCCCCCTGGTCCCCTCCTGAGTTGGCTACTCTACCTGACAGTATCCCAAGCTTGTTGCACCAGCCCACCTACAGCCCCCTGCCTCCCAGAGCATCCACTTGCACAGTCTGAGGAGGAGCAGAGGGGTTTGTAAGGAGATAAGGAGGTTTTGCTACCCCTCAAGACACTGCTCCTCACCCCAGGTCATTGTGCTAAAGGCCAGTGGCCATCAGTGAAAATTATACAAGCTTTATTGAGTGTTCAGAGCACAAGGACAAGTGGGTGGGATCAGCCTGCCCAGTCCCAGGGTCTCATTGGAGACTCAGGTGGGGAACCACCTGGCTAAAGAACCAAGAAATAGCAAAGATAACACCAAGAGTCTTGGGGATATTGGGGTTGTCTGCGAAGGCCTGGGCATCATCCAAGTTCAGATGTACCACCTCGATGAGTTCTCCTTCCTCAGCCAGGCCTCCACCAGGCCCACTTCGCTGGGCATCTGTCACTTCCGCGTAGAACATGGTCTGCCTGGAGCTAGTCAGTCCTACTCCAGACCTGTCGGGTAGAACAGGGAAGGCTGAGACACCACAGTGACCCTGCCAGCTACGCTGCTTCCATGCTTCTTTCTCTGGCTTTCTGATGGGCAGAACTCTGAGTGGCTTCACCCTTCCCAAATACCACTCCTGGTGGGTGCATCCATGTAATTTATGCCTCTAGAGCGGGGGCACCCAATGCATGTTGGGCATGCCTTCTGTCACTAGGCTATCATATGGCAGAGGAGGGGGTCTCATGCCAATGCAAAGAGCACTGAAATGATTTTAAAGACAAATTTGATAAGTGGGCTGGAGGTGGCTCAGTCACCAAATGGCTAGGCTTGCCATCAAACTGTCAAGACGAATATCATAACTGACATTTAGGGGGAAATGTCAGAGGCATCTTACAAAGATCATGAACCCAGGAGCCTGCTTGGCTACCTGACTGAATTCATCCCAAGGGAGATACCTGCGTAGGTATCTTCAAGCTCAAAATTTGAGGAAGTCTGAAACTCTCTGCTAACAGAGATCAGAACAAGCTGCTGTGTTGTAAGGGGGTAAATAGCAGGAGCCTGCAGGCATCACTGAGATCCGAGAGGGTTCCAGGGTAACAGCCAGCCAGGAAGTGGCCTCTACCCCACAGCCACAGGAGTTGGAGTCTGCTATCTTTGCACCCGGGTGGATCGTGGATGTGGCTGGCAGCCCTGGGTGCAGCTTTTGAGACCCTGCGTGGAAGATCAAGGACCCTGGCTGGAGACTAGTTACGCAGAAGCCATGAGGTCCTAAGTAAGTAGTACTAGAATCTGTGATAGCCCCTTAGACTCTGTTCCCTAGGCCCCTCCCTGCCCATGACTCCTGCTGGGTAACCAGGACCTCTGGCTTCCATAACTGTTAAGAGCCAATCAGGGGTCTCCTGATTGGCTGGGGAGCCATGGAGAAACCAGGGACTGGGTGTGGTGGTGGGATTCACAGGCCTCTTCACATAAGGACCAGATCCAGCACAGTTCCAGACAGGTAGAGGTGGGAACTCTCAGCAGGACACTTCATGGAGGCAGGAGCAGAAACTGGGAAATACTCAAGGATGCCAACCCCCAAGAGAAGGACACCCCCCCCCAAGACTGACCATGCCCAGATATCCCTTTATCCCCACAGACCCCTACCTGATGGTCCATTTTCTTGGTAGTCATGGCTTATACCTATGACTGGAATCAGCCAATCTGTGCAGTCTCCGGCCTCAGTTTCCCTACCTTATGAGGGAGCCAGCTCCAGCCTGTAGTCCGGTCAGGCCAGAGGCTGCCTCCAGCCTTAGCAGGCTCTAATGTCATTCACACAACAAAGCAACAATAGGGAAACCCCTTAGCTTCCTCCCCTGGGTCTAGTCATGTATGGCTATCAAGGGAGTGAACTGGCTTACTTCTGGTCTTGGGCAGGGAACCATGGGTAGGCTCTGGTCTGTTCCATCCCAGTAAGGCCCATAGAGACAGATGTTCTGACTTTTACTTAGCCTTACCCTCAGGGTTGAGCACGCTTCCTCACAGCCACACCCACCTCTTCAAAATATAAGTCTGAGTAGAACAATCACTGTCCGGAACTGTCCCTGGCTCTCTAGTACCTTCAGTCAGGACACAGTCCAGAGGCCCTGCCTATGAAACCTCTCAAGACAAGGTTCCCTTGTCCTCAAACATCTGCCAGGACCCCCACCCCCAAAGCTAACTTCCTTCCTGCCTTCCATCCCTGTCAGCTCCACACACTAGCCAAACTCCTATGAAGATCAGGTTCCTTAGATTTCCTTGTCCTAAACACTGCCATGTTGGAAGTTGAAGGATCCTGGCATCACTGGCTGTCCACATGGAGGGGACACAGAAAAGGAGACAGACCAACCCTTCAGAGGCAAGATGGTCAACACTGGATCCAACATGGTCCAACCACAGCTAGGTACTACTGGGCGAGGTCCAGCCCTGGCTGTGTCGAGTGTGCCAGAAGAGAGGGGACAAGGACTCTAGTCCTTCATGGATGAAGGTGGACTCAGGCCCCTGTAAGGTGGTCAGAAGGTGGTGCTCAACCTTTTGGGGTGACAGGCACCATAAGACCCTCTTTCTGCCCTAAGAGCTCAGCTGTCAAGGATCCACACAACATCCTGAGGCAAGGAGTGGCTTCTCATTTGAGGAAGGTAGTCCTGGTTGGCTGCCTGAGGGAAGCCTGAATGGCCTCTGGCACCTGGGCTTCAGTAGGGGGTAGTCCCCTCCTCCTTCCCCTCCTCGGGACTTGTCCTTCCCTCTCATTCCTGAGCCACCGACTGAGAACAGAGCTGTGACTCACCCCACCCCCAGCGCCCGGTGCTTAATCCCACAGGAAGTGGGGCATCTGTCGGCAGCAGCTGCCACCCGGAGCCCAACCCCACATGTCTGGGACTGCAGGGCAGGGGCACAGGGTTGAGCATGCTCCAGAACCAGCCCCAAAGCACCCTAGCCTAGGAGCTGAGGCATGGTCCATCAACCCTCTTCCAGTCCCATGCTTGTACACCCTCAGGGACAGGGTTCTCACCCACTCACTGGCAGCCTGTCTTATCCCTTACACCACTTGGTAGCACCCATCCCTGCCAAGCCTCCTTACATGTAAGTGGCAATTTGGCGCAGATCGGTGGGGTTCAGGTGATAGCCACATTCTTCCCAAGCCTCCTTGCAGGCTATTTCTTCCAGTGAGAGCCCAGGCTGGTCCACGATGCCAGCACAGAGTTCCACCATGACTCCCACTGAGCCCGGCAGTGCTGGCTGGAGTTCTTGGGGCTGGTCCCCATTCACAGCTGCCAGAGACCCTGGGAAGAGGCGTTCCACCTCGCCTGCATATACAGCTGGTATGGGAGGAAGGACAGTCATATGGTGCTCACCTCAGGGTAATCTACTCTGTGCCAAGCACCTCTTGCGGAGCCTCAGTTTCCCCTAAAGCCACCACAGCTTCGGCATTCAGACACTCAGGATCAAGGGCCTGAAAGCACACTGTAATTCCCCCTTCCCAACCCCTGCCCAGCCAGCTGGTCTCACCTGGCCGGAACTGCTTCACTAACACCAGGCTTCTCCGGGAGGAGTTGAACATGAGAATGGTCACACTGCACAGGAGAACGGAGCTCAGTAAGGACTTGCTCCCCTCTCTCCAGAGCCCCAGTTCCCATCCTCCTGTTCCTATGGTGCCTCCTCTCTCCTTGACAACACAGAAAAGGTGGTACCTTGCTCAGATGGGAACACACAGTCCAGTGCTCAGATAGGACACACAGTCAGTCCAATGCTCAGATGGGACACACAGCCAGTCCAGTGCTCAGATAGGAAGGTCACACAGTCAGGCCAGGGGCCTGACCTGTTAAGTTCCAGTTCACAGAATAGGGGCGGGGGAGACAATGTCTTGGGCAGCTGAGAAAGTGGAGGCCCCTGCTGGTCAGTTTCCCAACTGTCACACCCCTCAAACCACATTAGCCTATTCTCTGGATCCCGAGGAGTAAGATCAGCAGATCTCTTCAGCCCTAGAAGGGCTAGCCTGCCACCAGGGGCCTGGTGTCCCCAGCTACTACATGACTTAGCCACCAGACCTCAGGGACATGAGAACCAGAGACTAGGTTGAGGTGTGTGGGGGGGTGTTTGAAGGTACCAAGGAGAGCAGAAACTGGGGGGTTCCGTAATGACCAGGAGAGCCCCTCTTACCTGTCATGTGTCTTCATGAAGTCCCAGGACTTCTGGACACCATTCTGAAAGAGACAGAGTAGGGTGAATGGCTGCCAGCAACAGACGGAGGCACATGGGCCAGTAGGGAGGCCCGACACCTGCCTATAGCCATCAGGAATGGGGCCATGCAGCAGGTGGGGGTGGAGAGCTTTCCACAGAGGTCAGGATAGCCTGGTGTTCTGGGAAGGATAAGGAAGAAACCCTGGGCAAAGAGCAGGAAAGGCATTTCATGAGCACAAAGTACTACAGAGACCTATGCTGCCACCAAGCGTGGGAAGGAACTAGGAGGATCCAGGAAGGGCAGATGTGACACCCTTAGGCAGGGCAGAGAGGATCCCAGATGGGCAGAGCCGAAGTCAGCTGTTCACTGCTAAAGCTCCCTTGGGCCATTGGACAGTTTACACTGCAGTTGTGGGTCTGGTGATATCAGATGGGCGGTGGCTACTTGCTCCACCCTGCTTCAGGCTCAGGCTATCTCTTACACATCCCATAGTCCTGTGGATCCTGCATCTGGGGCAGGCAGTATAGTGCAGCCAGAATGGATGTCAACAGTGCTCTGCATACAAGGTTAGGAAGACCTCCCCATTCCATCATCAAGATGTCATTTGGTAAGACAGGCTGTCTGGGGTCTGGAGACCCCAACCTGTCTGCTTAGCCCACCTTTGGGTCATTCAGTGAGCCCTAGCCAGCCCTCTACACATGCTGGGGCTCTATCCAAGTTGCAAAATAGACAGGGGCCTGGGTCTCAGAGCCAGAGTGTGGCCCGGCAACAAAGAGGGAGGATGCTGAGGAACAGCCAAGGGCTTCCTCCTGTTGGCCTACAGGTGGAGAAGGGTACTGCTACCGTGGGAGAGCCTCACGGGTGAGAGTCCGAATCAGAAAGACTGACTCGAGCCTGCAATCAGAGAGATCCTGGGAGGGTGGCAGCAGCCTGGTTTCCAGGGGGGGAAGAGAGCCAATGTCCTCGGCAGGTCAGACTGCCCGGGAGGCCGTTGAAGCACCACCCCACGAGGCGAGCCCAGGCCTGCCTGACATCCAGCCACCCAGGCAGACTCCAAAGAAGGCTACTCGCCCAGGCTGCACGCAGTCAGTCGGTCTTGCCTACCCCCACAGCTTCTCCTCGAAAAGTCTCACTCCAAAGGACCCTACTGACTCAGGGTCAAACATTTTGTTAGAGCCGTGGGGGAGCCAGAGAAGCTGACACTGGTGCCGGGAGAGAGAGACAGGCCTAGAATGTAGCGGTGGACATCTGCTGTGTAGGGCCACAGGGCCACTGGGCCTCTGTTTTTGGTCTCACTGTCTACCAGACCTCTTTTGGCCGGGAGCAGCAGTCAGGTAAAGGCTGCAGTTCCCTACCCATGGCCCAGCCTCAGTATCCCTCAGCTCCTGAGGAAATGCTACCCAGCCCCCAGCACTGAGTACCGCTGCTGCTGCTGCTGCTGCTGCTCAGCTGAGCTCTGGTTACCAATGCCATCAGCGGAAATGTGCCGGTGGGCTGCCAGCCAAGGCTGCAAAACCACCCCACAGCACTTCCCAGGAAGTGAGGGAAGCACCACTGTCACTAGTCACTGCAGAACTAGCCGGAACTACCCTGCTCCCACCAACTGCCCACCAGAGCCCCAGGGCCTAGGTGCGAACAGCTACAACGCCCATCCCATGTCACCAGCCAGTGAAAAGTAAAAGGAAAGTGACCCCCATGTCCCTCAACTGAACCCAACTGCTGTCCCAAGCCTGTACTGCCCTTGGCTGCACCCTGAGAGAGGAATTCTATGTCCTGGGGTGGATGGGTGGGGGGTACCCGTGCACAGTAAACACGAGAGGGCCAAGAGGATCTTCAAGCTGGAAGCCACCACGCTGGTGAGAGGGACAGGTGTAACAGGGAGGTTTGGGGGTGGGGTGCTGGGCAACACCAAGCCCTGGGTGGTTTGACCTGGGCTGAAACCCCAGGCAGGGTTACATTGATTAGGTCAGGAAAGCGGTGTGTATCGGACAGCACAGAGAACGGAAACAGGCAGTGTGCCAAAAGCAGAGGTCTGTTAGACAGGGCCATGCAGAGTAGAGGAAAAGGACCACCTCGCTGGAAGACCACGGGATGAGAGAAGCGAGAGATGGCAGCGACTAAGCTCAACAAATGTTTTCTGTGGGCCAAGTGAGACAGCTATCTACTGTCCCTGTTGCTCTGAAAGCTGGGAAAGGTTGAGCGAGCTGGGAGGCTTCTGGGAGGCAGAAGTTTTTCCGCTAAGGCTTGAAGGAGGAGCTGAAAGGAAGGCGCAAAGGAGGGTGTCTCCCATCCCAAGGTGGGCTTCTTTTCCCAGAGTCCTTCCTGCCCTGATATCCAGGGTAATCAATAGGTCCAACTGCAAAAAAGCATCGATGGGCGGTCAGAAATGGAAGGTCAGTCAATCTGCCTTGGAGGGAAGAGAGGTTATCCTCGAATGTCCTTCCCTGGTCATTCAGGGTTGACTAGAGTCTGAAAACCGGCGGTCAGGACAGCAGAGGGGTGGAGCTCGTGCTCAGAGAACCCACTCGGGGCAGAGGCGTGAGCTCGGGGGGGCGGAGCCTAACCCGGGGGGGAGGGATCGCATTGCGGGCCCGGGGCGGAGTGGGGGCCTTGGAGGGAGTGAGCCCGGAAATGCGCGCGCAGGGCGGATCACCTGGCGGTAATGCAGCGTGAGAGGCCGCAGGTAGGGCGAGCGGGAACAGAGGCCCACGGTCACCCCCTCGATGCGCTCCATGGGTGGCGTAGGGGAGAGTCTTCCGCAGACCCGAGCTGTCGGGTTTGTCTACGCACTTCTGGGCATGCCCAGTTCGCGCGGAGGGCGGGCCGGAGGGCGGGCCGCCGTGCCCAGGTAGCACCTGCAGAGTGCAGTGCGCAAAGAAGGAGCTGTCAGACTGGTCTCCAAGCCTGCATAAAGGGGATGAGAACTGGGTAGGGCAGAGGAGGACTTCATGGTACATGAAGCCTCCAGCGGGTAGGAATCAAAGGGGATCACGCGGTAGATGAGCTGAGTGGGTGCCTGTCTGTCCCTGGTTAGTAACCCGGGCGGTCACTGGGGACAGTAGGAAGACTTATCTCAGAAAAAGTCAGCAGAGAAAAGGCTGGGGAAGGAAGGCCAGAGGAAGGGCCCCAGCCCAGGCAGAGGCTTGACCTGGCCTGGACTGCTCCCTTTGCTCCCCCGACCCCATGACCCCGTCGGTTTGAGAGAAAGTGAGACTTGTCTCGGACAGTTGCTCTTCACAGATGCCATTCTGATCCTTACCACACTGCACACATTCTCCCAGCCAGCCAGGGCTTCAGATCTACTCCATCACAATGTCAATCTAGACGGAGCCAAAGTCCCAGGCCCCTCCAGACTCAAGGGGAGGGGAATTCACATTATGGAGTACATGGTTCACAGGAGCCATTCTTTTTTTTTTAATATTTATTTATTATGTATACAATATTCTGTCTGTGTGTATGTCTGCATGCCAGAAGGGGGCACCAGACCTCATTACAGATGGTTGTGAGCCACCATGTGGTTGCCGGGAATTGAACTCAGGACCTCTGGAAGAGCAGGCAATGCTCTTAACCACTGAGCCATTTCTCCAGCCCCTACAGGAACCATTCTTGAAGACTAGCCAACACGCACACACATACACACACACACACCTACCTCTCCTAACGAAAGCACTGTCCTTTCCAGCGTTAGCCTGTCCACAAAGCGCCCTGGAGCTCTGAGTGACCACCAACCAGGAGTCCCTCGAGAAGCCGGCCCCAGCCAAAGGTGTCTTCCTGCTTCAGAGGCCTCCTTGCAGATGGCCCTCCGTAGAGTGTGTGAGGATCAGTCACAGACTCTCGCCGGTGTCAGCACAGTTCAGGCAAAGGTGGAAGTTAGAGGGCCTAGTGCCACTGGCTGGGGGCACCCACCCTGGCTACCTAGGCCTGCCCCGCAGGAAAATAGGAATATCCCTGCAACTCCACAGAGCCTTCTGTCGCTCCTGGTGGGGAAATCACTTTTTCCTGTTAGCACAGACTGAGTGGCTAGAGTTTCTGAGATCCCTGGGTCACAGCAAATGGTTACCTGTGTGGAGGAGCAAGAAACACATCTGTCCGTGGGGTTTTGGCCAGGGTACAGAGTGATACTGATAGATGGGTGGTCATAGTCTCCTTGGGAGCAATGCAGGAGCCTGGATGAAGAAGGGTTTGTCAAGAGAGGGAACGTGAGAAGACACCATGCCGCCTGTGTCCCAAGACAAGAGAAGCCACCTCTGAGTCTGGCAAGCCTCTTCCAAGAGTTCCAAAGCTCCCATTGAGCGCATGCCCAGACAGTGCAGATAGCACAAGACACAAGATCACGAGCCAGTGTCGTGCCCTTACATCTGCTGGCTTTCTGCAAGACAGACTTCTACAAGGTATCTCGGGATGCCCCTGGCCAAGGTTCAGGTGTCCCCAGGCTTGTGCCTCCAGGTCCTAAAAAGACCCACACTGTGGTATGTAGTATGTGTCCCCCTTCCATTTCTGCCCCTGGTCTCTGCACTCTAACCCTTGCGTTCCCAGCTTCTCAGGACAATACAGTCACATCTGGGGCCCTGATAACTGAGGCCACTCTCACCTCAGGGTCTTGAAGCAGCCACACATACAAAGTTCTCTTTGCCACTTTAAGTCCCATGTGAACACAAAGCGGGCACACAGTAGGACAGGCCCTGTGCCCAGGGAGCTGTAGGACACAGATGGTCTGCCCACTGATGCCTTGAGGATGGGAGATGCTCTTGGACAGTTTCCATCACCTGGATATGTCTAGGTAGGTGCTGGGTTCTACCAGGGTTCTGTGTTTTTCTAATGGTGTGACAGGCAGCCTATAGCTCTGGAGACGTAAGAATCCCATACAATGTGAGGATTCTAAGAGACAGAGCAGCTGGAAGGACTATGTCAAGGCTGGGAGACCAGGTAACTGGAACACAAAGGCCTTTTATTTCTGGTAACCTGACAGAGCTGAGGCCCTGCCCCTGTCTTTCTGTGTCAGCTGTGGCAGAGCAGACAGATCTGGGAGAAATATTCACCCTCAGCTCTCTCCATGCCACCCCCATTCCAAGCAGAAGTCACACCCAGCACCCCTTGTTGGATGTGCTTATTCCACATAGAAGGATGGCTGTAGTCGGGTACAAAACCCTAGCTGGGATTAGCTTCTTCCAGCACTAGAGTTGTTTGCTGTCTGATGATCTCCAGGGGTACTTCCAGCCACCTGTAGGCCGCTGAGGCCTTTGTGGGACCTCACTTCTGCCTGCTTCCCTTGTGCTGGACAAGAGCCTGCGTGCTGTGTTGGCCAGACCTTCCAAGTGCCTGTGTATTTGCTTGGGGCGGCTAGGCTAGAGTTGCCAAGGAGCTGGGGATATAGGCCAAAGTCAAAGTGACTTCTAGGATAGAGAGAGGCAAAGGAGTGCTGGCCCCGGTGGGTGGGGCTAAGGCTAGTGAAGTTCTCTACATGTCTGTCTTTTTCTGCATTTGATCTTTTTCCAAATCAGATTCCACCCCACCCGCACTTCTCAGTGATTTTGAGGGTCTTGCTGTGTAGCCCAACCCCACATCACCTGACTGCGGCCTCTCAAGTGTTGGGATTACAGTTGTGAGTCACCACACTGAACTCGGAGCAGAGAAAGTTGTTCACTGTTTGATGCTGCAAGCCTGATGACCTGAGCTAAATCTCCGAACCCACGTCACAGTAGGTGAGAACTGACTCTCAATAGTTGTCGTCTATGCGACAACACCAGCACCCCTGAGGCCACCATCATACACGCTGTGCATATGAATATACATGCCGCTCATAGTTGTCGGGCATCTTCCCCTCCCCGAGAGCTGAGATTACAGACATGCACCCTGGTCTTTTTTGGGTGCTGGGATCTGAATTCAGGTCCTCACACTTGTGTAGCAAGTGCTTTGCCTATCTCTTTAGCCCCTCAGAACAGATTTCCAGAACAGGTCCCACACTAGCGGCTGTGGCCTCAGCCATCCTGAGCACATCTTGGGCATGCGTGTATATTCTCTGCCAGGCTCTGTGGAGAGTTATGGCAGGCTTCTGTGGAGTTAAAAGGAGAAGGCACAGAGTCAGGATATTGCCCAGGTTTTCTGGCCCAAGCAGCTGGAAGGAGGCCAGACGAGCAAAGGCAGGTTGTAGCATTTTGCTGTGGGGTGGAGAATGGGTTTGGGCCTCTTCTGTGAGGCATCTCAGGGGACATGGGTGTCTACAGCAAAAGAATGGAGTTGGAGCCTTGCCAGGTACCAAACACAAAATTAATTCAAATGGATCAGAGGCTTGGATATAAGAACCAAAGTTTAAAACTCCAAGGGGAGAAGGGGGGCAGAGACTCATGACGTTCAGCTTGTCAGTGACAGCCAAAGGGAAGCAGTCAGATGGACTTCATCAAAGTGCAAAGTCTTGTCGGGCAAATGAATCTCTGAGTTCAAGGCCAGCCTGAACTGAACTGCAGAGCAAGTTCCAGGTTAGCCAGGGCTACACAGAGAAAACTTGTCCAAAAAGAAGAAGGAAGAAGGAAGAAGGAAGAAGGAAGAAGGAAGAAGAAGAAGAAGAAGAAGAAGAAGAAGAAGAAGAAGAAGAAGAAGAAGAAGAAGAAAATATAAAATCTTTGTGCACCAGAATATGACTGTGGATAGATGAATGAATATACAGATATATTCTCTGCCATGCAATGGATTGTTGCTAAGCCATAAGAGGAAGGCACATGCTACAAATGATGAGCCTAAAGTAAACCAGTCAGAAGAACCATGTGCTTCCACTCATGTGAGGTTCTGGAGTGGTCAGACTCACAGATGCAGGACATAGAATGGGTGCCTGGGAGGAGTTGGGGAGTTGCATAGTGGGGACAAGATTTTACTTTGGGATGATGACAATGTTCTGGAATGGGCATAATGACAGCGAGTTTAATGCCACTGGACTATACACTTAATACAATTGCTACAATGACCAGCAGTAATGGCACTAATCTTTAATCCTAGCACTTGGGAGACAGAAGCAGGCAGATCTCCATGAGTTCAGGCCAGCCGGTCTACAAAGGGAGTTTCAGGACAGCCGGGGATACACAGAGAAACCCTGTCTTGAAAACAAACAACAAAGTGGTTACAATGGAACCTGTAACCCCAGCACTGAAGGGGTGGAGGATGAGGTTCAAAGCCCCCATCTGCCACAAGAAACTGTCTTAAAACAAGAACAAAAAAATGATTGCAACAGTAAATGTTGGGTGTACTTTAAGGAAAAAAACTCTCAAAGTTAGCCTTGAACTTTCACCAATCCTCCTGCCTCAGACTTCCAAATTCAAGTGCTGGGATAACAGGTATACACCACACAGACCTCATCACCAGTGGAGAAGCGACTGAAGGAGGTCCCAGCTGTGCTTTTTCTGTACACATAGAGCACTCCTTTGATTTTGCTGGGCATGTGTTACTTTTCAATTTAGACTCATTTAAAATGGTTAAGATGGTAAATGTTGTATTTCATGTATTTTACTCTCATTGCAACATTGTGAGATGTGTATGGGTTCTGTGTCAGAGGTGAGTGGGGGAAGAGCTCAGAGATGTAGGGAGAGGTGGCCGGAAAGGGGCATGAGCAACGTATCTCACAGCCTTTGTTCGTGGCCCCTCAGCTGTCTCCTCTGCTCTCCTCAAGAGGTACAGTGAGGCTGCTAAGGTCTCCCCATCATATCTGTGGGACATCATGGCTGCCCCCATTCTCCTAATCTGTGCCAGGAGGCTCTCTTTGGGCAGGTATAGCTCTGAGTCACTCCTCAGGGCCACCTCTCATGTTGGATCTTTCCCTAGATATCTAATCTAATGCATGCTGCTGCCCCAGGATCCCTTTCAGGCCCCTCCAGTACACAGGACATGCTCCTGCTTTCTTCACTAGGACTGGGCTCTGTCCAGTGACCGCCTGTTCCTGTGAGTTGATCTCCCCACATGCCACTGTAGACTGGATCTCTAGGAGACAGCTGTGTTATAGATGGGGAACCAGGAGCCTCAGGTCTCCCTGCATGCTATCAGACTGTGGACAGTTCTCACCTGCCCTCATTGGCTCTGTTGCTCTATCCAAGGAAATGTGGAGACAAGCGGTCTAAGAGTACGTGTGTGCCCATATACAGGCCTGCACAAGTTAGGCCAAGCCTGTGAGTCTGTGTATGGTGCTGAAAATGAGCAGAGCTCTTGTGCTACAGTCATCTTTGACCTGCAACCGAGGCCGGTCCCGGCTCCCCCTAGCCAGCGCCGGAGAGTCCGCAGATGGGCAAGGGTATGTGGCCAGGATCTGGGCTGCAAGTGAAGCGTGGGGCATAAACCTCAAAAAGATTGCTCCCTCACCCTGCTGGGCTGCCCAGACACTCCAGAGCATGTCCAGCCAGAGAAGAGATGTGGGGGCAAGGGACCAGCCCACCTGCCTCACTTGCTACTTCTATACTGCACTGTCCTAAGGGTGTTGACAGGGGGCGCCAGCATCCCCAACTTCCTATGAAGGGCCTTGTGTCTTAGGCCCTCTGTCAGGAAGTGCAGTCCTCAGTCACAGGTGAGCATCTGAGGACCAGGTGACACTACCCTACCCTGCCCCTCTCCACCTTTGTGCCCAACCCCGACCCCCAGCCATTACGGGGCCACCTCTTGCCACAGGGCATATACTGACTCAGAACCAAAGTAATCAGAGGGCTGGGGTCTGCAAGACTTGCTGGAGTGGGCAGCTGCTGCACGAGCTACATGGTATGGGAGGCGGGGCGGTCAGCCCTTGGTTCCCCTTCACTCCTGACCTCCACTCCCATGTGTAAGCAGCACGCCTAGCTGATCTAGCCCCCACCCCCCAGGGCACCCCTCTTGTGGACGTGCTCCTGTCACCTCAGACTAGTGGCTGGACCAGGGCCCCACATTCTTAACCTCCAGGCGCCCCTGGGTCTCAAAGGGAAGCAGTTCAGCCCGGAGCCCTAGCCTCCTGGTTTCTGCAAGAGCCCACCCGGAAAGCCCTGGTCGCGAACAATGCCTGCGTGTGACGGGCTTTCCCTCTGTGAGAGAAAATAGTTCCATAGAATGGCAGTTTCCTGCATTTGTGCCTGGGTCTTAAGGGGTGACTCATGCTTAGACCTCCCAGAAAGAGATGGCCCCAGAGCCCCTCCCCACCCCCAGCTCTCTTTCCCTGCAGCCCCTGCCCTCTTGGGCTTTGGGTCCCATCCCTGCACTAGGCATCACCTGAGCTAGCAGAGGACACCAGAGCTTCCTACTGGAAGCCTAGATTCAAGTGCGAGAGCTGCATGGAGCCAGCGAGGGAGATGCAGATAGATTACCAGGGACCAGGGGAAAGGAGGCCAGTGGTTCCTGGTCCTGATAAGGCCACTGTTCTTTGGATGGGGCCCTGTGATGAGGACGGGCCACTAGAGTCATAGGGGAGTGGACATCCCTCGACATGGGAAGGGTGAACAGTGGCAGCCAGGTACGATCCCATGAAGGGTCAAGTCACTATGAGTGGCATGTAGCCCTGGGAGACCTGGGTGTAGTAAGTACAGCCTCAGGAGAGCTGGGGCCATGCAGGGGAGTCTGTTCAGAGTATGTCAGGGTACCTGGTTCTTCCAGCCTACAGTTGACACTGGGCAGCACACCTTACCTCCCAGTACACCAATATGCTCCAGGAGACCACTGTCCTGGTTCAGTCTTCAGCCCACCAGGCTGCCTTTCCAGGTCTGTTTCTAATGTAGTGGAGTCTGCAGGAGGGGAAGGGACCCATGCTGCCCACTTCTAGCCTATTGTCCTTGTCTGGACAGTTCTACCTGACCACCTATCTCTTAGGTCCTCTGGAACCTCACATAGCCCTCCCTGCCGGAACACATACCTGCACACCAGAAGAGGGCACCAGATTTTTTTTTTTTTATTATTATTATAGATGGTTGTGAACCACCATGCTGGGAATTGAACTCAGGACCTCTGGAAGAGCAGTCAGTGCTCTAAACCCCCGAGCCATCTCTCCAGCCCAGTCCTCCCTTTCTTCCAATCCTTGCCTTCTCCCAGGGGCACCGCAGTACTCAGAAATGATGGTTCCAGCCTCTTCTGGGCTGTGGCCCCGTCAGGGTACTGCCGCTCTCATTTCCAAGGCCCCTGATTCAGGTAGGGCTCACCCTGCCCTCTCCTAAATGCACATCTTGACGCAACTTGAAGGAACACAGAAGGTTCGAGCTCAGGCCTAACTGCTTCCCTCTCCCAGACCTTGTGACCTCTGGCTGCTCACGGGCTTCCATCCCTAGAGGACCCCTGCCTCTGAGAGCGCCTGCTGCTTTCGAAGGGCCACTAGGCTCTGTCCTGTGGGATGCTGTCCGCCCATGCCTTCTTTCGTCAGCACAAACTTCCCATCCTGGCTAGAGAAGACTCAACAGACAAGACATGCCCAAGAGGCAAGGAGCTGGTTGGATGCCCATCAACTCACCTCGAACATTCTTGGCCCCACTCTGCACTGAGGAGAGTGCAGGGAATCTCTTCTCAACCCAGGGCAGCCTGCTATCCCAGCCACTGAGTTTGTGATATCCTAGCATCCAGGACAGGTTCAGGTACTCTGACTATCCGAACAGAAGGGCAGCTCTGCCCACTTGCCTAAGCCTTTTATTGCCAGCTCCTTGTAGTATCAGCATCTATACTATCAGCATGAGACCCAGTTTTTGACTGGGGAGGGCGAGAACAGTTTTGTTCTATATTAGGTGGTCCTGGGTAGCTGGGTAAGCACCGCGGTGGACCGGTGGACTGTGGACCAGAGAGGGTGGATCCCCACAATGCTCAGGTGAGCAACAAGAGGACTCACACAGTCCATGGCACAGTTGAGTCCCAATGATTATTCCTGAGGGGAGGCAATGGGAATGGAGTTTACACGTCCGGACATGAGTTCCATCCAAAATGGCGGTTCTTCTCTGAGCCGGTGACCCTGTGGCCGGCATCAGGAGGAGGCACGGACCTGGAAAGGGCACCGCAGTCTGGGGACCTTCCTCGGCCCCTCCCCCAGCTCTATAGGAGCTGATCTCACAAACCCAGCCCCCACAACCGCTTCTCCAGGAGACATTCCGGCTCTCTCATCTACCCAACAGGCCTCGGACGGAGACGAGCCCCCGAGACAGGACCCCAGGCCAGGCTGGCCTCCGAATCTTGGTTTCCTGCCACCCGCACCCTGCTCGGTCCTGCAGGAAGTGGCCGCCTCCTGAACAAAGGGGCCGGCGGACAATGGCCATTGAATTGGGCTGGGGAGCTCGTGCGGAGACAGGCCGCCAGCTGCCTGCGCTGATAAGACCCTGCACGCCGGGCCCAGTAGGACGCGGAGCGGCGCGCGCGTTCGTTCCCTCAGTGCACCTCCACCGTAACCCACAGAAGCCGAGCGCGGCGAGAAGCCCAAGGCTCGCTGAGGCCTGCGCGTGGGTGGCTGGCTGGGGACCAATGGGGAGTCGGCGAGCCCCGCTTTCAGACCAATCTCGGGAGCGCGGAGCAACAGAGCCAGGCACAGCTCACAGCTCGGAACCGCCCCTTCTGGCTCCGCCCCTACGGCAGCTCCGCGCTACTCCTCCGGAGCTGCCTAAGACCGCTAAGCAGCGGTCCTGTGCGGCTCTTGAGAGCTGGTGGGACGTTTTGATTTTTTTTTTCCTCCCAAAGCCTCAGAAGTAATCCGTGTTGGTGCTGGGAAACGTCCTCGCAGGGCTACGCTTCCCTCGCATTATTTTGGGTGGCATGGGTGCCTGCGTGGCAGGCATGTAAGTATCGTCTAACCAGGCTGGCTGTGCGTGCTGCATCGACTCCACTGATATGCGCACAGCAGGGGTACATCTGCTCCAGACAGACACCCTCTTTGTCTTGCCCTTTACCCTCAATGTGAAGATAGGGACATATCATAAGCCAGGCCAGATTCCTCCTACTGGTGACATTGAGGATTATCCAACAGATAGACGTTGTGCACCCTCTGGGACCATATCTGGAAAACTCCTTGGGTCTCCAGCTCCAGAGGCCTGGATGATTCACATTAGAGCCAATTCCAGAGAGAAGGAAAGTTGAGACTGCCTTTTTCCAAGTCCCTAAGTCCCCACCCTAACCTGGGGCGGCTCTGCGGGAGCCCACAGAGCTGTGATTAGTTTAAGTATGAGGCAGGCATCTGTTGTAGCTGTCAGAATGACAGAGCCATGGGGGAAAGACAGGAGCTGGCAGGAGCAGGGGCAAAGTCTGTAAGTCTGTGGAAAGTGAGACAGACCTCTCTGTTCCTGATCAGAGTGAGATGGCCCCGGTCATTTCCAGTCTTGGCAGACCCTGGGCAGATGGCGCAGGGAAGGGTCTGCTTCCCTTGGCACTGTACTGCTCACAGCACTTCCTGCTTCGGCTCCATGACCAAGCAGCCCCTCCGCCAACAGGTTCAGGCCTACTGGCAGGTTTTCCCCTACCCTAACCCTAAACTGGGGAGGGCAGAATGCAGCAGGTGGGGACAGAGGGACCCTCAAAGACTGCTGAAGCCCTCAGCTCTGGTCAAAGAGAGTAAGGAAGGCTTTTTACAGAAGAGATGCAACAGCAGCAGCAATGTAGACTAGGGTCAAGGGAGCCAGGCGTTGGGGAAATGGAAAAAGGGTGGCACACAGGAGTGGCACAAGGGTGTCAGAGTGCTAGTGGGCTTGATGAGATGCCCTTAGCCCATCTGCACTACTTCTTGCACTGTTTGAGACCATTATGTTGGCAGCCCTGGCGAGGCCAGCCCTGTGAGGGAGCATGCCAATGTATGTGGTGACCACTTGCCAGGGCCCCAGGAGTTGGGTGCAAGTGACTAAGACTGTAGTGCCTGGAAGACAGTCAGGTGTGTGGCCCTGTTGACGCCAGGGTCAGGCTAAGCAGTCCCTCTGTGGCTCTGTTGGTGGACAGGCTGAGTGGCCGTCGCCATAGCATGGCAGAGTGCTGCACTCATTGGGCGGCACTGGGACACCACCACAGGCTTTTGGGGGAGGCTCTCAGTAAGCATCATCTGGAGTCACATCAAAGACTCAGTGGTGTGTCCTTTCCGGGAGTGCCCCATCTCCTGGGTGCCTGTGCACTCCTGACGTAGCCTGCTTAGGCTGATACACCTGTCCCAGTCTTCTTTGCATCTTGGCCTAGCATTGTTCACCTTCAGCACGCTTCCCCCGCCTTGAAGGCCCTTCTCTGAGCAGTTGTGTGAGATACCGTGTACCTGCAAGGTCATTTCTTGCTACACTGTCCAAAGGTGCAGTTAGACAAGCCATGGGACAAATGTGTCTTGTTTTGTGAGCCATCCAGGCCAGGCTGTGGACACCTGGGCCTGCAAAGGCAGATGCCTGGAGGCCTCCTGGCCCTACCACTCAGTCTTCAGGAAGTGGGAAGCCCTTGGCTTCCAACCCTGCCCTTTATCAGCCTTCATGGCTTCCTGCTGTAAAAGTGGCCTGCTCCCCCACCTTGGCGCCAGGACGTCGGGTCAGTGGTGACTCACCCAGCGCCCAGCATGAGGACGCCTTGGCCCTATGTCCTTCTGCCTACCTTCACAGCACTTGTGCCTAGCCATTAGGTCTCACAACAAGCTGGCTTCTCTAAGAGCCTCACAACAGGGCACACCTCTGCTTCTGGGCCATGAGCTTGCCTCTGCTGAGTTGCTCCACTCTGCAAAAAGTGACACCCCAATCTCTGTGCACCTCTTATAAACAGATACAGCATACCCATGCCGTTCCTTGTCATGGGTCCTGCCTACACCTCCCCACATCCTACATCTTCATCAGTCTTACCCTTACATGCTCTCTGTTGTCACCCAGGCCCCAAGTATGTGGAGACCTGCCTCTTCTAGATACTCAAGACTGTGCCCTGTTTGGGCATGGCTCTGGGAAGATGAGCCAGTGTAACTCGTACACATTTCCCACCCTAGGGCCTCAGGAAGGCTCTCCGAGTCCCTTTCCACCCTGAGTGCCTGCATTTCATGGGCTTGTCTCTGAGCATTAGTGGACTGCTAGCAGAACCCTGAGGTATGTCCCCCCCCCACACACACCCCTACCGGGGAAAACTGACCCTCCACCTTCACCACAGTGCACCCTTTACTAGTACATTCCAGGATCTGCTGTGTGTAAAGATGGGAGCTGGAGTCAGGGAGACCAGAGTGCCCTTGGCCCTTACATACAGAAGGCTGGTGAAAAAGGGGAGAAGGAAAGGCTGTCTAGGTGGGCTCCTGCTTACAGGGAAACACTGTTCTCCTTTGCACAGGGCTTGTGTTAACCATCAAGTCCCTTGCCTGTGAGATCTGTAATCCAGCCCTCAGGGCTTTCTGACTCTGCCTGCTGATCCTGAATGGAGGTGTGATGGTTAGTTGTTAATGTGACACAAATCATTTTACTTCACTGAGGAATTGCTGCCACAGGTTTGGCCTGTGAGCATGTCTGTAGGGCATTTTTTTTTGATTGATGTTTCATGTGGGAAGGCCCAACCTACTGTGGGCCATGGCATCTCTGGGAAAATGGTACTGGGTTGTCTAAGCAAGCAAGCTGAACAAACTTGGAGAGCAAAATAGTAAGCAGTGTTCCCTCATGGTTCCCGCCCTGACTTCCTTCAATGATGAACTGTGATCAGGACATGTAAGCCACATGAACCTTTTCCCTCTTTTTAAGGTGGGTTTGCTCAGCATTTTAAAATGACAGCAACAGACCGGAGAGATGGCTCAGCAGTTGTTGCTCTTACAGAGGACTTGGCTCGCTCTTGGGCACCCATGTGGTTCACAGCAATCTGAACTCATGTTCAGTTATCTGATACCCTTTCCTGACCTCAGCAGGCACCAAACATACATATACCAGGCAAAACACTCTCACATGAAATAAATCGAATGAAAAAATCTTAAAAACTCACAGCAAGAGGAAGCAAACTAGGACAGGAGTGTAACCCCGCGTTCCTCCAGCCTAGACAGCCTGTGTGCAGCCTGAGCCCACGACAATGCCCTCAATCCAACTTCTCAATCAGAGTCACTGCCAATGGGCTGGGAAATCTTGTTCTTGAACAGCAGTTTGTCTGGGGGCCCACCTGCCAGGGATGTCCCCCAGAAGCCCTCCACAGGCTGCTGAGCCTGACTCCACCTCATCATCCTAGATTCTTCTGTCCAGAGACCTCTACCAGAACCCATTTCCCCGCACATCCCCGTGAGCCCTGTGTCGGGGTAGTCCCTATCTTCTTCCACCCCACATCCTGTGCTCCTTGAGCCCTCCAGGTCCATTCCATTCCCACCAGCCACAGCAGTTTTTGGAATAGAGGAAGGCCAGCATGCTATTCTACTCAGATCCTGCCTAGGTGTCCAGGATGGCTTCACTGCTCCTCTGCTGGCCTCTGCAAAGTCTCATCCTATAGCCTATGTTGGCCCTGAACTTAAATTGATCCTATCTCAGCTTCTAGCACTTTGCCACCCCACCAGTTTGCTTGCTAGATCCTTGGGTATCAATGGACAGATACAATTGTGTGCTAATCTCTCCCACAAGCAGCCTGAAGGAGAGGCCTGACTGTTCCCTGCTGTACCACTGGCTTTACTCTGAGGCACTGCCAGAGTCTGCTCAGTGAATAACTCACAAATGACTCAGAAATATTTTGAGCCTTTTTGTGTTTGTGTGGTTGGAGTGACTATTCTGGTCAAAGTCCTGTGGGAGATGAAGTTCCTGGGGCCTCGGGGTGCCACCTCTCAGCTGAGGGACACTGTCACTCAAGTGAGAGTGTGTGTTGCTGACACAGGGGAGAGACCTGATGAACCTGCTTTCCATTACTTTTTTTGTTGTTTTTTTAGACAGGGTTTCTCTGTGTAGCCCTGGCTGTGCTGGAGCTCACTCTGTAGACAGGCTGGCCTCAAACTCACAGAGATCTGCCTGCCTCTGTGTTGAGGGCTGGGGTTAAAGGCGTGCGCCACTATCGTCTGGCCTGTTGCTCATTTTTACTTCCAGTTGGAGTACACTGTCTCCTATGGAGTGAACTTGTCTGCAGGTAATGAGAGCAGTGGTGCCTGGCTCCCCAGGAATTAGAGGTAGCTCAAAGCAGTGGAGATCACCAGTCCTCTCGGGCTCAGCAAATGCTCCTTTGAGTGCTTAAAGGTGATGAACGTCACCTCAGCAAGCCTATGCCACTTCTGAACACAGGCATTCAAGACTGCATGCGGATTTGTTTAACCTCCATCCACTGTGTCATCAGGCAGGCCATAATCTCCCAGGCTCTGCTGAGCAGGTGTCTGGCTGATTGCTATTCACGACCTTCATATTGGGGAAAAGAATTACACCATATGGTACAGTGGACACTGCCTCCAGCTCACCAGGCTTAACTAGACCTACTCTCTATAGATTTCCCCAACCTTTGCCCAAGCTGGGACGTCCTGGGCCTGCCAGACCTCTGTCTGAGCAGCAGGGCTGGTCTGGGAGCTCAGCTTTGCTGCCCAGGTGCCAGTAACACCCTCTCCACTGTGCTGCTTTAATTGGGCTGGGATGCAAAGTGCATTATGCATTAAAACCCTTTGCAGATGTTTTGGGAGCACATCCATGCTCCTCCCCATTCAGAGTCAGCTGGGATGGCAGGAACCAAGAGTTTGACAGAATGAGGTTCAGGACAGGCTAGACCCAAGGTCAGGTTGAGGAGTGAAAGTGAGTGATGGTTGAAATGGGTTGGGTCCCACCAGCAGTTGGGGCGACTGCTCTCATGGGTCTTAGCCAGGTCCATTGTTTGGGTACAATAGCTCTCCCGATTTAGGTTCCTCTCCCAACAGGAAAGCCATAAAGTCTGCCCATTACTACTGCCCACAGCCCCTTGAAGTTCTGGGTAGACCTCAGGCACCAAGTACAGCTTGGAACCTGACTTTACCCCTTTCCAGCCTGTTACAGCCCAAGCACCCTAGGGACCAGCCATCTCTCCAGGCATGTAGCTCAGGGTATAAACACAGGTTCTGATCACCAAGGAAACAGTGGCCCACCTAATAGAGCTCAGTAACATGCAGAGGCTGAGCGACTCCCCCACCCCCCACTGCGTAAGAGCTCTTCCTGAAACCCCTTTTGGGCTGGAGACCCTTACCTGCATAGTTTACTCAGACTAGGATAGCACCACCCCCATCCCAACCACTTTACCTAAAGCTGAATTGATACCTCAGGGTCCCCCAAGAGGTCAAGGCACTTTTGCAGTGACTGAGTCCTGTGAATGGGACAGATGAGGGCAAGAAGTTGGTGGCTGTACAATCAGTACCTTAAGTCTAAGGAGGCCTTGGAGGTGTGCTGCTTCAGGAGCTGTGTGCCAGCCCACATCCCTACCAGTCCCCTAAGCTCAGGTTCTGAGGCACCCCTATTTGTTGGATTGCAGAGTAGGGGATGGGTTCAGTGAGAGGGCCAGTCAACTGTATCATCCAAGCAGTGAAAAAACCCAGGTCAGCTTTGATGGCTAAAAGTTATGTCCAGCAAAGTCCTTCAAGAAACAGTGCTGCAAGCAGCCACCAGAGGGGGCAGCTCAAGCCAATCACTAGGCTTGTTGTGGACAAGCACAGTACTCCAATTCACCAGCAAACAGATACGTACCTACAGGTCCTGTATCTCTGAGGCTCAGTCTACTAAGTGTCTGGCTTCTCCTCCTCTTACTGTGACCCCTACTTCTGCCCAGCTGGCCTGACATGTGCTTCTAGCTCACTTGTCCTGTTGTTTCCCCACCCCATCTGGAGTTTACTGGGTCAGGGCAGTGTAAGTGAAGGGCTTAGGGGCTGTGTGTTCTGGTCTGTGGCCCCACAAAGCAATGGTACTGAATAACTCCACCTAGCTCAAGACCACCAGAGGTGGCTCAGGTAACTACCATCTCGAGGAAGTACACACTCTCATGAGTGATCAAACTCATGCTTGCCTATCTCCAGGGCAAAGCACACAACCTTATAGGTCATGTAGGGAGCCCCAGTCCCAACAGGGATAAGTAAATTTACAGCACCTCAGGAAGGAGGCTACCTCCTCCAAAGTGCTCCCAAGGCTTTCTTGGAGTAAGCCCGTTGTCCTTGGCTAGGCCCTGTACTCTTGGAGGCTGCAGAAGGTGCAGAGAAGACAGGAAGGGAGCCTCAGAAGGTAATGATAGGGACACTCTCAACAGACATCACCATTGCCATATGCAATACCAACCTGTATTGCGTACGTCACCACCCTGGGTACAGCCATCAGGGGACCTCTTACTCTTGGGGTATGGAGAAACTTGGTCCCTCCACCTCAGCAGAATAACAGAAATGGGTTGGACTAGGGAGAAGTCAAGCAGGTGTTTTGCTCCAATGATCATAGAGCTTCCTCTGTGGCCAGAAGGGGCCCAAGATTTCAGTCACTGCCATAGGCTTGCCTGAAAAGTGTTACATCCAAGGCTTCAGAGACTATATGCTTCAAGGAGGGGCAAATGAAGTCAGACACCCCCGTCTACACTGACTTAGGATATTCAATTTCAGTTAGGGTGTGCCCAGAGCTTGCGAGGGTTGCGGAAGGGTTGTGGGCCTGCAGGGCTGGTGGCCTGCATCATGCTCTGGTTCCAGTAAGTCAGTGATCTCTTTTCTAAATCAAGGCCTTCCAGGGCTGGCCTAGGCTTGGTTCCCTAGACTGGAAAAACTCTCAAGAAATCACCCTGCTGGGCGGTGTTAGCTCACGCCTTTAATCCCAGCACTCAGGAGGCAGAGGCAGGCAGATTTCTGAGTCTGAGGCTAGCCTGGTCTATAGAGCGAGTTCCAGGACAGCCCTGCCTCAAAACAAAACAAAACAAAACAAAAAACCAACAACAAAAATTCCACAAAAACAAAGAGCAACAACAAAAAACCCAAACCCAGAACCATACTACCAACAACAAAAAGAAGCCACCCTTGACCCAGTTCCAGTTACTGTCTATAACACCATGGGTCAGTGCTTCTAACTCAGCCTAAATTGCTGAGCAGAGAGCAATTAGAACCTGAGTTATCCACTATGCAGGCAGCAGCCTGTAGAGGGTGCAAAGCCACTCTCAGGCCCCCTTTCTTCACTTAGTCCCTATCCTATGCCTCTAAGAAGGGAGGACAAGGAGGAATGCTGGGCCTAACAGGTGCTCCTAAGATGCATGCACCCCACTCCTTCACTAGCAACACCCATTAAGGCCCTGCTTCTTTGGCCTCTGGAGTTTCCTGTAGGGTCCCTATCATCTAGCCAAACATCTGGTGATAGCTACTTTAAGCACAGAGGCAAAAATCAGAGGGTGGCAAATATCCATTCAGCTGAGCCCATGGCCAAATTATGTGTGGGAGAGGAATGGACTCCTACTGCGGCTGGAGCAAGGGCAAGGTGTGCATGTCCCCTGGGTTCTGGACAGGTGCCAAGATTATGACCAAAAGAGGTGACATGGTCAGAGCTCATGCTCCACCTTCCACAGGGCTTATTTCACTCCTGCTCCAGTAGGTACACAGTTGGGAAAAGCAGCTGGATAGGAAATTGGGGTCCAGGGTAGGCTGCACAAGCTCCTCCTGGGCCCAATAGCTCTGGATGGAAGAACTACAAGTGGGAGCGCCACCCTGCCCTCCACTGCTGACCTCTCTCACTCTGTGGCCCCACTCCTACAAGCAGTCCCCTGTGACCTCTAAAGACAAGCACACATTCTGCTAAGCTCAGATGTGCACGGTTATCAGGGATCTAGCTAAGTGATACTGTCTTGCGCTGGTGATCACCAGCTTGCAAAGGACGGTGGTAACCACCAAGTACGAGGCTCCTCAGTTCAGGCAGCTGGTAAGAAACTTGGGTAGTGCAGCCTGCAGGCTGCTTCCCCTACACCCCATCCCCCTACCCCCTGCTGGCAGAAAGGCAGTAGGAGAGGATAAAAGAGGCAGAGAAAGTAGGACTTCCTGTCTAATCAGCACTCAAATGTGTAGACCAGACAAGATCCCAGTCTAGAATGCAGTCTAGAACCCAATGGACTCCCTCTTCTAAGGTTCAATGTGGTGAGGCCTGGTCCTGTCCCAGAAGACTGCCTAAGGCACTGCTCTGCATTCTGGGAAGATCCGAGGCAAAGAGATAATGTGGTAATCTCAAGTCAGAAAAGGGCAGAGAAATGGACCAAGTGTATGCGGAACAGGGTCATACAGACCCAATGCCTCCTTGAGCCTTAACTAATGCTGGTAGCAGCTCACACAAGGCTGTGGCCGCAGCCCAGAGGTACCCTTGCCCACTTCACGGATGCTCCCTACTGGGACCTACTCCTCAGTACCTGGGTCTCACCATTTCAGGACCTCCCACTATGTTAGTCACCCATCTTCTAGAGACAGTTCTCACTGTCCCCCTCCCTCTGTCCTGACTTTCTTCAACCCTCTCCTTAGTAGTGTGGGACTCAATTACTCCTTCCTGGCTCTTGCCCATTGTCCAGCCTTGACAACACCCTTCTTGCTGTCTCACAAGAAAAAAGGCACAGCTGGGGAGAGGCCTCAGCTCCTGTTCCAGGGTACTTGTTTCTATTCCTGAAGTTCTTCTTTTTTTTTTTTAAGATTTATTATGTATACAACATTCTGCCTCCATGTATGCCTGCACACCAGGAGAAGGCACCTGACCTCATTATAGATGGCTGTGAGCCACCATGTGGTTGCTGGAATTGAACTCAGGACCTCTGGAAGAGCAGCCAGTGCTCTTAACCTCTGAGCCACTCTCCAGCCCTATTCCTGCAGTCCTTACCAGCCACCCCTCATCCCTGAACTCTCTCCATGCCATAGGTAAATCCTGTCACATTTAAGTATACAAGCACCCTAAAAATACTCTGGACCAGTGTCATGGCTCCCTACCATGGTTCGGACCTCATCCTGTGAAGCTGGCCCCCACCCTAGGAAGGATCCTTGATTCCATAATTCCATACTCCAAAATCCAAAAGTATTTTGCGATCTTCTCACCAAAACCACTCCATATCTGTCCCACCCATCTACTTTCAGCAGCAGCATCCCCACACGTCATCATCTCAAGCCTGGTCCCCACCTCTTGATTTGAAACAGAGACCAGTACTCTGCACAGGGACTCACATCCAGGGCTGCATCTAGGAAAGGGAGACCAGAGTTAAGTGCACTGAGGATAGTCCTGAGCCTTCTCGTGAGGAAACAGCTTGCAGGCCTTCTTGACAGAACTCCACATAGGTTGTGCTGGACATTAGCAAATGCATATGGTCTCCAGGTTTCCACTTTCTGAGCGCTGCTGATGAGCTTGATGAGTCCCTATGCGAAAGGCTGAGGCCTGTAATGCTCCTGGTGGCTCCAGACAGTGAACGGACATCAGAGATGGCAGAGCTCATGTCCGCCTCCACAGGAAGCTGCGGCTGCAGTAAAAGGCAGGGGCTCCAGACTATGGCTGCTAACCATACAGCAGTAACTGCCACACATCTTCTGCCCAACACTTATCTGTCCAGGGTGTGAAGGGCGGGCAGCAAGCTAAGACCAAGGTTCTAGTTCCTAAATAAAGCCCCTTTGTGTTTTGATCTCCTTATGACAGGAACACACAGAGCCTGCCTGAGGATTTCTAGAGAATCACTGACTAGTAGGGTAAAAGCATGACCAGGCTGTTCTCTGACCATGTTTCATTACACATAAACACACAGCTGGTTTCCCTTGTTCGGCAAAAATATTCCTTACATTGCTCAAAACATGATTCCCAACAGTATGATGGGGCCCCCAATGTGGCCATGGAAAGAGAGCTTCAAATCAAGTGGGGCAGTGCTTGACTGGTTGAGTCCAGAAATCATGCCTGTGAGCCGTGCCCCAGGGCCCATCTGACCCCCACAGATACACTTGAGAGTCCAGCACCAGGATGCTGCCTTGAGTTCTACTTAGTAGCCATCATCCTCGTCACCATCACAGCCGTAATCTGTAAAACACAGAGGACAGTTGTCAAAGTCCAGGCAGTCCTCTGCTGCCACGGACACCCACCTTCACGTTTCCAGCTCCCAGCCCCAACTCCATTGCCTTATCTCACAGGTCCCACCACCTGAAGGCCCACCATTTCAATATACTCCCAGAAATCTTTGGGGCTGGTAGACTGGTATGTGCCCTGTGTGGGGGCTTTGGCTCCTTCCTGGGCACTGTAAACAGTATGGCCAAACCAGACATTTCTCTACTGGTGGAACAGTCCCCCCTTCTGACTTCTAACACGCCCAGAATCCTCATCTTCATGGTAGATGCCTCACCTTCCCTATGGAGCTGGCCTTCCAGCCTTTGTCTAGCTCCTTCTAGCATACTCAAAAGCCTCAGATCAATATGGACAATTCTAAGTGTCCTAGTTCTCTTCTTTGAGAGAGGACTTTAGTTTGTAGCCATAGGCTCATATTTGGAAATAACTTGGGTGAATGGCTATATCTTTATTTCTCTGGATGCTCCCTCAAAGTTCTTGTAGTGTGCCCATAGCCGTCTGGCCCTACCCACCATTGCCACCCATCATCTGCAGAGCACTGACGCAAGGCTCTCCATCCTCTTCTTCAGCGTCCTCCTCATCTGCATCCTCGTCAGGATGGTAGGACACAGGGCCACTCTCCACCAAGACAGCTGATGGCTTGATTGGTTCAGTTCCCAGGGCAGGGGAACTTAAAAGCAAGGCCTGGAAAGAGAAGGCCTGTCTCTGGGACAGAAGCAGAGTATGTGCTGCCCTCCTGACTGTAAGGGACCCTCAGGCTTTTTTAGTATGAGCACAGGCACTCTTCAGAGATCCTGCCCCACATCTGAGCTGGCCAGAGGATCAGTCTGCCCCCTATTACCGACTAGTTCCTTCTGGCTTTCTGGGGCTATGAAGTTCCAGCCCTCCTTTCCCCAAAAGCTGTTATCAACTGAGGAAAGGAGGGCCCTGTGCATGCAATCTAGCCTCTGCCCACACAAGTCCACAGTGGCAGTTAGCTTACCCTCAATCCCAGAGCAGCAGGCACAGAGCTTGCCTGTACCATTGCCTGCTCACTTCCGTGACTCATGCACTCTCATACCCTGAGCTTTAGGATTCTCTGCTGGAGCCAGGCCAGAGCTGGTGCAGAAACCAATTGGGCCTCGCCCTGTCAAGTCTGATAGCAACTTGAGTTCCTGAGGCCCTGTCCCAGCTGTGCAGGACAACATACCTCTCCCACAGCTGCCTTCTTAGCTGGCTGTGTAGACACCAGAGGCCTCAACCTGAAAGTATAAAAGCAGTTTCAATTCAGGTAGATGTGGGAGAGAAAGAGGGTGAATGCGTGTGCGTGTCTGTGTGTGTACCTTGCAGAGACTGAGGCCTTGTCCAGGAAGGCTCACAGTCTATAGCCTCAGTATATACCTGCCTGCTGACCATCACTGACTAGCAGGACTGAGGCCCTTGACCAGGCAGATGCATGGTCTCATGGCAGGTCCAGCTGCACTCTGGAGCCCAGCCTTGTTACTCCACAGGTATACCTTTCCAGAGACACACAGCTCTCACTGCCTCTGCTACTATCTATCGCACTCGTCTTTCCGAGTCTCTCTTCCTATCCTTAGGCTTCCTTCTGACCTTAGGTCTCACCTGTTCCTCAGTTTTATTACCGGGAACACCACTGTTACTGTGTTTGACCTGTTGTCTTGCATTAATCAATGTCTGCCATCATTCTGTCATTGATGGGAGATATATAAACACAATATAAAAAAGCAAGTTCCAGCTGGACGGTGGCGGGGCATGCCTTTAATACCAGCACTCGGAATTTGAGGCCAGCCTGGTCTACAGAGTGAATTCCAGGACAGCCAGGGCTACAGAGAAACCCTGACACCCCCAGAATTGGAAGGTTCACCAGGTGCCTCCCTTTTTGGCTATGTAGTAGGCACCCCAAGGTCAAGACACTGGACTATCTTTCTACCCCTTTGGACAGATATGTGAGGCCAGGAGCAGTGACTATGTGCAAGAGTCCATGACACCTTTCCTGGTCAATCTGTACCCAGGGAAAATGAGGAAGAGGGATAGACAGTTATGAAGAAGAGAAAGAGGTGGACAAACCTACACCTGTCCCCACCTGCCTCACAGAACCACCACTTCACTTTTACCAGCAGTACCTCCATCTTGGGCCTGCCTTCAATGTCCCTAGGACTTCCAAACACAAAGGTACCTTAGACATCACGTCCGCAAGGAACAGAAAGGGGGGAGGGGCCTGGAGAGATGGCTCAGAGGTTAAGAGCATGGGCTGCTCTTCCAGAGGTCCTGAGTTCAATTCCCAGCAACCACATGGTAGCTCACAACCATCTGTAATGAGATCTGGGTGCCCTCTTCTGGCCTGCAGAAAGAACACTGTATATATAATAAATAAATCTTTTAAAAAAAAAAGAAAAAAAGAAAGAAAGAAAGGAAGAAAGGAAGGAAGGAAGAAAGAAAGAAGAGAAACAAAGGAAAATGGGTTACCCATTCCAGAGGAAGACAGGCACAGTGCCATCTAGGTCAGTGTAAATGGGCTCTGGGCATGGGAGGCTCAAGACTCCTTTCTTCCAGGGCACAACTATGTAAATAGGTAAACCATAAGCTGGGTGGTGGTGGCGCACGCCTTTAATCCCAGCACTCGGGAGACAGAGGCAGGTGGATCTCTGTGAGTTTGAGACCAGCCTGGTCTACAGAGTGAGTTCCAGGACAGGCTCCAAAGCTACAGAGAAACCCTGTCTCAAAAACAAAAACAAACAAACAAACAAAAAACGGCCTTGAATCATGCTCTGTGCTGGGCCCTTTGAGGCCCAGTCCTGCCCAGCTATGACTGGATATTCTGCTGACACTGAAAAGAGAATCTCGTAGTAGGCAGATGGCAGAGAATACCTTAGCCAGAGAGCTGAAGCCTTCTTAGAGGAGTTAGTGACCTTTCTAAGCCCCATGTACACTCAAAAGCAGCCAGCCAAGCCTTAGAGGCGCCTGTGACTGCCTAGAAAATAAGTGCAGCACGCGTTACACAGATCAAAGCTTCAGATCCAGTGACAATGCCTATCAGCCACAGGCTGCCGTCAATCTTTCAGTCTTGACCATAGATGTTCCATTTTCATAAACACCCATGTCCTACACACAGAGCAGGTGGGGGTTACATGTGGGGTCTGTACTGACTCTACTGAGCTGAAGCCTGCTTGAGTCTGACCTTGGAAGGCCAAGAGGCTTTGTGTAAGCCTGAAGCACTGGATCCATTAGGGTAACGCCTTCCTAGAGGTAGATGCTGAGTGCTACACCAACCTCACCTGCCAGACTGCTCCTGAGAAGGGGTTGTCTTAGACAGTTTGTCATAGCTATTAAAAAAAGCTGAGATTCTAGAGTCCTGTGGTCTTTTTTCTTTCCCTGATGCAACTGTCTGAACTGGCTATGCTGAGTAAGGGCAGAGACATGAGTGCAGTGGTGGGGGTACCCTAGCCTTGAGGCCTTTATAGCCCCTCAAGATATTAAATATTCACAAAATCTGACTCTAGCAAGCTACTCCTGGTCATGACCACAAAGGATACCTTAGTCACCACATTAGGACAAGATTCTCCCAGCACTGACAGTAGTAGCCGAGTTGAACTTCAACTTGGACCTGTGAGTGCTCAGAGTCATCAGACCCCTGTACCCATTTCTAGCTACAGCTAGACAAAGGTGGTGATACAGGCCACAATAAGCAGAACTGAGAATGCCTCTGGGTGGTCAAGGCAGGGCCAATCCCTGGTTCCTGCCCTATCTGACCTAATAAGAGCTGCAATGGGAATTCAGTCCACAGTTCTCTACTTAGTAATCTCAAAGAGAGAGGTTGTGTGACCATACAAAGAGACTGGAAAGGGAAGTTGAGAAAATCAAACTCCCTTCTGAGAAAATTCCTACCTAAAGCACTGACTCAGTATTCAGTATAGCTAACACTGACGGGAACAGAACAGACAACCTGAGGCACCAACGGGTCAAAGGAAGGCCTTGAAGCAATAAGGGACAGCCTATGGGTTCTGAAACATAACAACAGAGGGAAATTAAGTACATGCCTACATACAGAAGCAGCTGAAAGGAATCACAGGAAGATCCTATAGAGGCAGCCACATCAGGGCCTGGGAACTAAGGTGGTACAACTGTACCACTGGGGCAAGGGGAGCTTATAAGGACATCCCCTGTGCCAAACAAAGTGGTGAGAGTGAGAAGAGGCCTAGCCTAGACATCTCATTCTCAGTTTACAGACAAAATAACAGGCCATGTACAAAAGTGTTCTCAAGAATTAGGCCAACCAAACACTGTCGGGCTGTACAAAGTAAAGTAACCATCAGCTTGGCAACAGGAGACTTGGGTCACCTGAGCCAACTGTAGGATGGGCTTCTTACAGACAGACCCTGTCTACAGCATCCACTCAGAAATCGGAGTGTGGCTTTTATCTTACTCCTTTTGCCAAAGTAAGTTCCAGCTGGATCAGATTTATGATATAAAAAAATGCAAACACAAAGATATTAAAGCCTGGAGTGATGGTACACACCTATAATTCTAGCACGCATGAGAAAGAAACAGGAGGATTAAAAGTTCACGTACATAGTTAAGACCTTGTTTTTTTGTTTGTTTTATTTTTTTGAGACAGAGTTTCTCTGTGGCTTTGGAGCCTGTCCTGAAACTAGCTCTTGTAGACCAGGCTGGCCTCGAACTCACAGAGATCCACCTGCCTCTGCCTCCCAACTCCCCTCCACAATCTGGGCACAGAAAAGAACTTTATGAACAATGCTACCAACCTCAAAAGCCGTAAAATGGCCAGACTAAGTGGACTGGCACACGACTGCTAGTTTGGTATTGCTTTCTTGCCTTCCTCCCTCTTCTCCTTTTCCTCCTCTTCTTGAAACATGGTCTCACCACACAGCCTAACTGGCCTGGAATTTGCTATATAGAAAATGCTGGCCTTGAACTCAGAGATCCATCAGCTTCTGCCTCCTAAGTGTGAAGAGTAAAGGTGTGTGCCACACCTGGTATGCTTCTTTTTGTCTCTCTAAGACTTACATCTACCTATCTACCTATCACGAGAGCATGGGTGTGTGTGCGCACGCGTGAGCGCTTATGCGTGCATATGTGTAAAGTGATATTGTGTTTGTATGGTTACCTGTGGAGGTCAGAAGAGAATACAGATCCCCTGGAATTACAGAAGCTGCCTGAAATGGGGGCTGGAAACTGAACTCGGGTATCTCTTAACCACTATAGCCATGGCTGGGTTTGAATTCACCATCCTCCTGCCTCACCCTCCTGGATACTATAATAGCTTTATATTATTAAGGGAGAAAAAAAAACTCCACCAACAGCAAAGGGGAAGAAACACAACAAAGACATACAAAGGATGTCTGCTCCACTAAGACAGAAGAAAGCGCATCTGACTTTCCTCCTTGTAAAAGCTATGGCTAATTCAAACATGGAGACTTCAACAGGCAGCACCTAACAGGAGTTTCGGCAGGTGGATGGTAGCCACACTGGATATCCAGCCTATCTCTAGAGACAAGGGAAAGTTGGCAGCTACCACCCAAGAGTAAAGAAGACCACATGCAGCCACCCTCAGATACCCCCTTGTCAAGCTGCAGAGGAACACTGACCCACCATGCTGAGGCCCTTGACTGGATTCCTGCCTCCACCAGAGTTGTCACTGTGCCTGCATCCTCTCTCTCAACAGAGCCAATGGTGCAGCCTCAGGAGTACAGAAGGGGTGTGGGTATGGGAGGGCTGGAAGAACCCATTAGTACTAAGTGTCCAATTGCTTTCTGGAGATGGAGTAGATCCTGCTGCTGCCAGAAGCCTCTTAACTCTGGGACCCACATCTGGATCAGATGGGCTTGTTAGCACTCAGCATACAGTGGGACAAGTGTGGCTCCTGAAGCTCTGGCTGCAAACAACAGCCAAGATGGGGGCCTAGTCCTCTGCTGGCTTCTTCCCAGGCAGACACCCAGTCCAAGGGGAAGGATAGTACCTCTTCCCCATGCTTGTCCCAGGGTCAGCACTACTCCTGCTAGCTGTTCTTTTCCTTCGTGACAACTTCTTGGTGCTGGCACGCTCTGGGGGCTGTGAGTCCTCTCTGGATGGGCTGCCCCCACCCTTGCTGTTAAGGTCCCGCAACACACTGTAGTTGATCTTGCTGGAGATCTTCTTCTGTTCCAGCATCTTTTCAATAGCCTCCCCAGCTGTGCTGGCCAGGATTGGCTCCCGGCGTTTGCAAGACTTCTTGGGCTGAATGAAACACACACACACACACACACAAAAAAAAAACTCCTGTCATATGCTAGCTTCACACCTGCCATCTACCCTTGAGCCACAGCTGTTGCCCATCTGGACGGGCACAGAAAATGGGCTTGGATTCATCTTGTATCTTGGCAGCTCCCAGCTCTGACACTGGTTACCCCAGTTCCTGCATATCTATGCTTCCTAGCAAAGTCCTTCTTGTCTACAGAAAAGGAAAGTACCTCATACAGCATGGAACATGATGCCTGGTAGCATGGAGTTTTGGGACCCATTTCCCTACCCAAGTCTCTAGTCTTCCTTTGAGGCAAGTACCACTCATTTTCTGAGCCCCCACCCTGGACCTCGGGTTTTGCCAGCATCACATCTTCTCACTTGGCTCCTAAAAGGTTCAACAACTTACACTTGGGAGGCTGAAACCCCAGAGGGAGCAGCTGAGCCAAGTTGCCAAGACTGTCCACCTGTTATCAAGAATATAGGGTCTCTCGTGTCCTCAACAAGGACCTGAAGCCCATGAAACAATCTGAGTCCAGGCCTACATCTCACTTCGGTCTCCTTAGCTCTTGTGCAGGATATCTCACTGTAAAGCTCCATGGTACAACCATCTATGATTGAGCAAGCAATAATAATAACCTGGCAGCCAGGGATGTGGGTCCTATGGCTTCCACTGCCTGTCCCAGTCAGGCTCCTATGGACACAGGGGAGAGGTGTTCCCCAAATGGTTTCCTCCTGTCAGCCAACCCTAAGGCTGAGTCAGGCAGTCCTGTCAAGAGGTACCCACCTTGTGCTCCTTATAGATACCAAGCTCCTTTTCCTTTGCTATTCTTGCTTCTTTCTCTGTAAGATGAAAAAAACAGTGGGCCTCAGCAAGGGACACATCCTGGGACCTGGGGAGAGTACTGGATGTGGACTTACCCCTCTGCTCCCGCAGGTACTCAGCATTCTCACGCATCCACAACTCAGCTTTTACCCGGGCTTCTGACTCGTTCAAGATGTACTGTGGGAAGCACAGTGAAGCGGCTTCAGATCTTTGAGGCTGAGTTCTGACGTATGCCAAGATCTCTCAGCAACTAGCTTCCTATTTATATGCTTAAATTGCTAAAGAAAGGATGTGGGAAAGCCTTCCTTCAAAGAAACCTGTCAGTCCTTTGTCCTCCTCTGCCAAGTTTACCCTGCAGCCATAAGCCAGTATTCTTAGCTCCTAGTCCTTGTTAGATTTCTAAGATACATAGCCAAGTGTTAGTGTATAGTCTGGGGCCCCTGGGATTTGGGGATTAGAGATATGCAATATATTTGTGATGCAATGGGAGCCAAGGCCAGGTGCAGAGCTCAGGGCCTTCCCAACATGGTCCTGGTTGAGTTGTTTGGGGTTTCAGAGGAAGGGCACATGACAACTGAGGCTGCTCTGGAACGGAGCTTGGAGGAGGGAGTCCAAGGGTCATGTCTGAATCATAGGCATTACAACTTGAGACCACTCACCTATCGCGGAATGTCTGAGAAAGCCACAAAACTCAGAGAGGCCAAAGGTGAATGACAGGCCTTGAACCTAGTTCAACCACACTTTACCCTCCATAACTCTCAACTACTGGGGACAAAGGGAGCCGGGGGTGGGGGGCTTACTCTGTCAATTTCAAGGTCATCGATGCCACTGAGGTCCAGCTCCCCGTCTCCTGAAGTGTCTTCTAGAGAGAAGAACCCCATCAGTGTCACACAGGCTGCCCTGGCAGATGCTGCTCACCATGGGGATGCTTGGGACTCAGGGACTAAGGGCTGGGGCAAAGGGGCTGCAAGAACCTCCTTTGAGAGAATGTCACCTTAACACTTGCCCATCAAGAAAGAAACCAGAAAAAAAAAAAAAAAAAAAAAAGGCCAAAGGTGGTGGAGCACACCTTTAATCCCAGCACCCAAGAAGCAGAAGCAGGTGAACTCTGTGAGTTCGAGGCTGGCCTGGTCTACAGCGTGAGTTCCAGGACAGACAGAACTGTTTGTTACATAGAGAAAAGAGAAACCCTGTCTAGAAAGAAGAAAGAGGAGGAGGAGGAAAAGAAGAGGAAAGAAAACAGGCACAGGGAATATTTCCTGCGTCCTCAATAAGAAAATTAAGCTCAAGGACTAGGTGACAAGCTGCTAGAAGGGTCTACGGTGAAATCCAGCATCTTACTCTTCTAGACGCCAGGCACCCCCTTCACCACCTCCACTTTCACCCATCTAGTGGCCCACACAGCTGGGACTTTTGAGGTGTTGTCTTCAGCTCTTAAGGCTGAAACCCTGGGGTAATTCATTAGTGGTCAGACCACCCACCCCTCGAGGCTCTCTGAAGTCTGCCCTGCTTCCCTTGCTTTTCTGCTCTGGGTTCCCTATGCTCAGGTTGACAAGTCCCTTTGTGTTGCTCTGAATTACCTGCTCCCTCAAAGCAGACACTCAACTGTCCTCTACATACTTGGTCCACACGTGAAGCATTTTGCCTCCCCAACTTAGGTCTACCCCTCATATAGCCCCATTTCTCAACTGTTCCACCCATTTGAGAGGCCCTACCCTCTAGCAAAGGTCAAATCTTCACCTGGTCAGGAGAGCAGAGCCAGATTACAAGGCCAGTTCAGCTGGCACATACCCAGCTCTTTACCCTGTGTGATGGTTAGTTTTAGATGACATCTTGTCACACGATTTAGAGTTACCTGGGACGAGAGTCTCAATTGAAACATCTTTATCAGGTGTGCCTGTGGGTAAGTCTGTGGGACACTGTCTTGATTGTTAATAATGTAGAAAGACAGTTCATTGTGGTGGCGGCATTCCCCAGGCAGGGGGCCCTAAACTAGGAAAGACAGAAGAAAGCTCGATAGGAGCAAACCAAACAACGATGTGTTTGGCTTTTGGTTTTTGTTTTTTTCCTTTTTGCTACTGAGTATGGATGTGATGTGATTAGCTGTTTGAGTTCCTGCCTTGACTTCCCTGAAATGATCAAGTGTAACCAGGAATTGTAAGTCACAACTGTTCCCAACAGTTGCTTTTGACAGGATATTCATCACAGCAAGATAAATGAAACTAGCGACCCAGGGACTGTTGACTACTGTGCAGGAGCCTAGCAGTGCCTCACCCAAGCCCAGCCCACAATTATGGTCCAATGCACAGCAGGGACTCTTCAGACTATAAACTTCCCCTGTCCCAGGGCACTCACTGGGGTCGCCACTTGGGGAGGAGATGCACTCTCGGATGGAATCGGAGATGCCCAGGCTGGCTGCTGTGGGCAATGGGCCAAGTAAGGACTCCAGGGCGAGGGGCCTGCTGCCCCCATCAGGGCCTTGTGCTGCTTCCGAGCTGTCATCATCCCCCATGAGCTCTCGATAAAAGTCCTTGTTCATGTGGCTGGCAGCAGCCTCCAGCTCTTCATCCTCCGTGTCTTCCTCACAGAATGGGCTGGATGTGGCGTCCTCACCGGAGCCTAGGGACACACGATTCGCACACCACCTGTCAACCAGGCAGAAAGCCAGAGAGAGCCCACTTTTGTAACAGAAACATTTTTTGCAAAGCTGCAAAATAACCAAGAATACAAAAACTACCAAAAAGCATGCCTTTTTCTGCAGCAGAGAAAGCATGATCCTGCCAGCAAACTCTTCCTCATGCTTTGTGAAAAAGCAGACTTAAAAGTGGTATCTGAGAGCATATGGACATTCAGGAAAGATAAAGTTTGTGATCTAAGTTTAGGCAAAGATACCTTCAACAACACTAAAGCAGAACCCACAAAACATAAAAGATTTTGAAATAATTATAATTTTTTAAAAAAAAAATTATAATGTGTGTCCTGTGAGAGACACTGTCAAGACAAAGGTGAGCCGTAGCTTCTTCTTAGATAATGTCTGCAAGGACAGTCTAGAACATGTGAAGAGCACCAGTGCTCCGAAAACACAGAACCCAAGTAAAAAAGACCTGCCAGTATAGAGCACATGAGGGGCACAACAGCAGGAGACGGCCCAGCCATGGAGTCCTGAAAGACACTCCAGCTAGACCAATCAGAACATGAGAGCTGTACTCTATGGTTTCAGTCAGCTGAAAACTCACATTGGTGACCTCATCAGAGAGGATGGAGAGAAGACAGAGGTACTGGCCTCATGTATGTTGACAGTGGAAGAATAGTGATGACTGCTGTGCAAATTTTTTTGCCAACACCACCTCCCAGACGCAGCAATTCCACTCTTCCCAATACAAAGGAGATCAGTATCAACAGGGACTGCATACAGGTTTATCTGGAACTAACCCGAATGCACTCAACAGGAATGGTAAGCACTTCACTGCACTTTCAGCAACTACACAATACAAGGACCTTGCTATCTGTGGGCAACATAAAAGTAATGCTGAGGAAAGACAAGGGCACATACTATGTCTATAAAAGACTTCCGTACAAACAGATGATAAGTGGGCTGACAAAGAAATCAGGAAACATCACCCTTCACAACAGCCACAAATAGAGAAATCAGGAAACATCACCCTTCACAACAGCCACAAACAGCATAAAGTATCTCGGAGTAACTCTAACCAAACAAGTGGAAGACCTGTATGGCAAGAACTTTAAATTGTTGAAGAAAGAAATTGAAGGGGCTGGAGAAATGGCTCAGCAGTTAAGAGCACTGACTGATCTTCCAGAGGACCCGGGTTCAATTCCCAGCACCCACGTGTCAGCTCACAACTGTCTGAAAATCCAGTTACAGGGGATCTGACACCTTCACACTAATGCACATAAAATAAAGATAAATAAAAATTTAAAAAAAGAAATTGAAGAAGACACCAGAAAGTGGAAAGATCTCCCAGGCTCTTGGATAGACAGAATTAACATAGTAAAAATGGCAATCTTACCAAAAGCAATCTACAGATTCAATGCAATGCCCATCAGAATCCCAGCAAAATTCTTCACAGACCTTGAAAGAAACAGTACTCAACTTCATCTGGAAAAGCAAAAAACCCAAGATAGCCAAAACAATCCTGTACAATAAAAGAACTTCTGGAGGCATCACAGTCCCTGACTTCAAACTCTACTACAGAGCTACAGTACTGAAAACAGCCTGGTATTGGCATAAAAGCAGACAGGAGGACCAATGAAACCGAATAGAAGACCCGGATATTAATCCACACACCTTCAATCACCTGATTTTTGACAAAGAAGCAAAAAATATCAAATGGAAAAAAGAAAGCATATTTAACAAATGGTGCTGGCATAACTGGATATCAACATGAAGAAGAATGAAAATAGATCCATATCTATCACCATGCACAAAACTCAGGTCCAAATGGATCAGAGACCTCAACATAAAGCCAGCCACACTGAACCTTATAGAAGAGAAAGTGGGAAGTACACTTGAACACATTGGCACAGGAGACCACTTCCTAAATATAACCCCAGCAGCACAGACACTGAGAGCAACAATTAATAAATGGAACCTCCTAAAACTGAAAAACTTCTGTAAAGCAAAGGACACGGTCAACAAGACAAAACGACAGCCTACAGAATGGGAAAAGATCTTCACCAACCCCACATCAGACAGAGGTCTGATCTCCAAAATATACAAAGAACTCAAGAAATTGGACACCAAAAGATCACATAATCCAATAAAAAAAAAAAGTGAATACAGACCTAAACAGAGAACTCTCAACAGAGGAATCTAAAATAGCTGAAAGACACTTAAGGAAATGTTCAACATCCTTAGTCATCAGAGAAAGGCAAATCAAAACAACTCTGAGATTCCATCTTACACCTGAAAGAATGGCCAAGATCAAAAACACTGATGACAACTTATGCTGGAGAGATTGTGGGGAAAAGGGACACTCCTGCATTGCTGGTGGGAATGTAAGCTGGTACAGCCCCTTTGGATGTCAGTGTGGCGATTTCTCAGAAAATTAGGAAACAACCTTCGTCAAGACCCAGCAATGGGGGCTGGAGAGATGGCTCAGAGGTTAAGAGCATTGCCTGCTCTTCCAAAGGTCCTGAGTTCAATTCCCAGCAACCACATGGTGGCTCACAGCCATCTATAATGGGGTCTGGTGCCCTCTTCTGGCCTGCAGGCATACACACAGACAGAATATTGTATACATAATAAATAAATAAATATTTTTTAAAAAAGAAGACCCAGTGATACCACTTTTTTTTCTTTTAAGGATTTTATTTATTACATATACAATACAGTGTTCTGCCTCCATGTCAGCAGAAGAGGGCACCATATCTCATTGTAGATGGTTGTGAGCCACCATGTGGTTGCTGGGAATTAAACTCAGGACCTCTGGAAGAGCAGTCAGTGTCCTTAACCTCTGAGCCATCTCTCCAGCCCGCGATACCACTTTTGGGTATATATCCAAAGGATGCTCAATTGTGCCACAAGGACATGTGTTCAACTATGTTCACAGCCGCATTGTTTGTCACAGCCAGAACCTGGAACAACCTAAATGGCTGTTGACCAGAGAATGGATAAGGAAAATGTGGTACATTTACACAATTGAGTACTACACAGGAAAAAAAAAATAACGGCATCTTGAATTTTGTAGGCAAATGGATGGAGCTAGAAAACATCACTTTGAGTGAGGTAACCCAGACACAGAAAGACAATTATCACATGTACTCACTCATTAGTGGTTTTTAAACATAAAGCAAAGAAAATCAGCCCACAAATCACAATCCCAGAGAACCTACACAACAGTGAGGACCCTAAGATCTAATCTACATGGGTAGTAGAAAAAGACAAAACTCCTGAGTAAATTGGGAACATGGGGACCTTGGGAGAGGGTTGAAGGGGAGGGGAGAGGCAGGGAAGGGAGCAGGAAAAAAAAAATCAATAAAAAAAGAGTTATGTACAAAAACTTACAAAAGACTAATTCAATGACAGAAAGCAGCCAGTGGTAACCTGGAGTAGGTGAGAAGGGTGGGATTGCCTTACAAAGGCTTCTCCCTACACCACACATGTCCATAGGCAAAGCTCAAAAACTAAAGGCACTTTAGAACCAAACACAGTCTGTAGCATTTGCATTATACATTCTGATATTTGATCTGAAAGTCACACCTCTGCCCCCAGTCTGTACAATCTGACCCAGAATACCCTGCCCGTGTCCAGTTGCTTTCTGCTGTGCTCCAAAACCAGGATGTGTGCGAAAGGAACAGATAAAGTTTATTAAAAGTAATAAAAAAATTACACAAAAGACAGGAGGAAAAACAGCTAAAACCAAGAAAACGCTACCAAAAATGCTTACTTCAAACCACTAAAGGAAAAAGGATGCTCAGATTGAATCAAGCAACCAAACACGGTCTCTGCTGTGTTGGAGAAGTTCTCCAGGTAGACATAAAGTGAAAGAGGAGAACAAGCAGTGACTTAGTGACACAAAGGCCTATGTGTGCCCCAAGGGACAGGCCTCTAGGCTTGAGGATGGCTAAGTGCCCTGGTAGAAGATAAGTCTTAGGAATCACAGCAAGGCAGCAGCCATTTCTCTGTATATAAGAGAGCCATTGGGGGAAATCACAGTGAGGGAAGACCAGAGCTCTGAAGAAGATCTATTAATAGTGAAAGTGGGACATGTCATCTCACCTCTGTGCCCATGACACAAGGTGCCTCCCTGCAGTGTCTACAGATACTTCATGCCTAAGGAGTACCAAGTAGGAACATACCAGCAATACATCCTGATTACTGCACAATACAAGCAGCAGTTAGTAACCATGTCAGAATACACCTCACCCCCAGAATTTCCATAGCTCCCTCACATGTGGAAGAGAGGAACTATCTTGAGGCTAAGAAACTGCAAACATGACAATTCTCGCAGAAGTTCAGTGCCCCAAATGCAGTGCCCCGGTCAGCAGACTCAGAACAGAGAAGTCAGGCAGGTGACCTGCAAAGTGGAGTAAAATGAGAAGGACGAAGCCAGGCAGGAGTAAGTGACCTAGTAAACAGTAGGCAGCAGGCTACGTACATGCAAAGGACGGCTAGAAAATGAGACTATCTAAGTTAAGAAAAGATCATAAAGAAAATCACTACACAGAGAAATCAAAAGCAGCAAACAACTCTGCAAGCAGAGAGGACCAAAGCCTTGGATGGGAATGAGTGCAGCGGCCACTGAGGCCCCAGTATTGCCTTCCAGGAACCAGGAAACCCAATGGTGTGACAGTCAGGACACTGGATGACATTCACCCACTATAAGAACTCCTGTAGTCTCCACAGACACTGTAATCCTCTGGAACTCTCATGTGCAGGGAGCTAGGAAAACTCTTGATGGCAATGAGTAGGCATTTACTCACCATGACAGGTAAGGGAACAACTTGCTCAGTGCATGCACACTAGTCCATGGGAGCTGGAGTGAGGATACACTGCTGTCACCAAAATCAGTTAGATGCTGCAGGACCAGGCAGCCTCAAGAAAGAAATTGAGAGCTGGTAGAGAACAGCAGTAAAATCACTATGTGTAGATGACAGAATCAAGTACTTGGAAAATCCAATGACAAAATGACTGAAAACTAGTATGAGTGACAAGAGAATTCACACTGCACACAGAAGTCAGGGAGGAAAGAGACTGCTTGTAACAGCCACACAGAAGGCACCAGTGTGGTGCTAACACAGGAGCAAAGCCCAGACAGGACAGAAAGACAAGCTCAGCAGCGTTCCCCAAGCTGACAAGTGAGGCAGACCAGGGGTTGAGAAGGGTGGCTGGGTGATACTAATGTGGACACGGGACATAAGCAAACACTGAGGGGAAGCACAAAGGACATCACACTTGCCTGGCATGGCACAACATGTTAGCACAATGCCAGCACGATGGGCAGAGAGCACAGCCGAGCAATCAGAGGGATGCCCAGAGTAGCTTCCCCAGACTACGTCCCGAGGAAGGAAGCAGACATATATACCTTTATTCTGAACAGCCCAGAAGAGAACTATCTAGCAACACAAACGGTTACAGCAGTTCTAAAAGTCCACACTGGGATATGTGCTCAACAGGGGCAGACAGCACAGGGACATGAGTAAGAGCCATGGCCTTACAAACAGCTCAAACGGCCAGCAGGGCTCCCAGTGCCCAACATGCAGGGCTGTGGACAGATGGAGAAGAGTGTTCTGGCAGTAACTTGATTGCAATTCTGTGCTTCAGTGCAGGGATGACAAGCAGACTGGGGTGGGGTCAAGTACCAGTGAGTAGGGCAGGTCAGGGCTGCTGGTCTAGGGCCCTCAAGGCCCTTAATGGCAGGGAGGACTCACCATCCTTTGACAAGTTGGCAAGAGCCCCTTTTGCCTTTGGCCGGCTGTTTTCTAGCTCAATTTCAATAGCATCCTGGTAACTGGATATTTCACCTAGAGTAACAAGTTAAGAGCAAAAAATAAGCACAGTGATTTTCTACCAAAAAGTAAGCACATGTGTGAGAACTGGTTGGTTACCTTCGACTTCTTCTAGCTTTTTCGACAGGACCTGTTCCAGCTGAAAGACAAAGGGGTCTTTGGTAAAGAGTCAAAGCCCAAGGCCTCATTGTTGACAAGGCTGTGGGATGGTCAGAATGGAGCTGTAGACCTGCCCTCTCCTTTCAAACAGGCATATAGGTATTTAGAAAGCCATTTAGGTATTTAGAAAGCAGTATTTAGAAAGGCTGCTTTCTAAATACCTAAAAACATAGAACCTCAACATCCCACCCAAGCCAACTGTCCAATGTGCAGAATGTATCCTTTTTTTTAAAAAAAAAAAAATTATTTATTTATTATGTGTACAACATTCTGCTTCCCACACACCAGAAGAGGGCGCCAGATCTCATTACAGATGGTTGTGACCCATCATGTGGTTGCTGGGAATTGAACTCAGGACCTCTGGAAGAGCAGTCAGTGCTCTTAACCTCTGAGCCATCTCTCCAGCTCCCCAGAATGTATCCTTGAGTTACCCAAAACTCAGCTGCAACCCAGCTCTGACCCTCTGCCCTCTCTGTTGACTGCAGTCCTAGTATGAGCACAATCACAAGCTCAGCAATAATGAAAGGAAGTCTGGCTACAGTGGTGGCTGCCTTAGAGGACAAGGAATAAACCAGAAACTTGAAGACTGGCTGTGGGGATGAGCTCAATGGGCCAGAGATGAAAAGCTCATCATGAGCCCCAATATGGACAGTGCTTGGAGGCTCTACACATGGCGCATCCCTAAGACTCGTTCTCAAGGCCCAAGAAGACCAAGTTAGCAGCCCAGAGAGTCCAACAGATATGAGAATGTTAGAGAGCAAATCTTCCTAAAAAGCTCAAGTGTAATGGGAGGTATGGAGCCACCTGCTTCATGCGCAGCTTCCTCTGTCCAGCTGTGTACGAAGGAGGGTCACATTCCTCTTCCAGGTCAATCTTCATAAACTCATCAATGGTGAGCTGACTGGTTGGAGTGTCTTCAAATTCTGTGAGTCTAAGACAGAAAAGCAGAGAAAAGCCCATGGCACTCTCGCTACTTCCACGTGCCCACCCCGGTTCTGGTGAAAGAGTCTCCAAGGACTACCCACCCAACAGCTGAACAGGACTCTTCTGGGACAGCCAACACAGTTTAAATCTTACCAACTTTTCTGCATTTCTTTAAACTAAAAATGTTTAGTGCATTTACGTGGGGAGGGTGCTCATGCATACAAGCATGTATACATGCCACAACACACAAGTGGAGGTCAGGGGACAACTTGTGGGCTCAGTTCTCTCCTACTGTGTGGGTCCTGGGGACTGAACTCAGGATGTCAGCTTTGGCAGCAAAGGCAATGCCTTGACTTGCTGTGCCATCTTGATCTCTCCATCTTCAGGCCTCACCTCCAAGTACCGAGTATGAGCACATGCTGTTGGCTAACATTTGTTTACTTTCTTTTTTTGTGTTTGTTTGTTGGGTTTTTTTTTTTTTAAACAGTGAGTCTCATGTAGCCCAGGCTGGCTTTGAATTGTCATGTAGCTGAGAATGTCTTGAACTCTTGATCCTTCTGCCTCGAGGTACCTAGAGCTGGAGTTATAGAAATGCTTGGCTACATTTTTTGTTTGTTTGTTTATTTTTTGAGGCAGGACTTTTATTTGTGTGTAGCTCTTGCTGTCCTGGAACTCTCTATATATACCATGCTGTCCTCAAATTCAGAGATACCTGCCTCTGCCTCCCAAGTGCTGGGATAAAAGGCATTCACTTACAATTTTTTAACATAACTTTTTATTGATTCTTTGGAAATTTCACATCATGCATTCCAACCCCACTCATTTCTCAGTCCCTCCATATCTGTCCCTCATCCTCATAGCATCCCCCCAAAAGAAAATTTTAAAAATTAATTAAAACCAAATCAAACAAACAAAAAGCCCACTTTGTTCCTTCATCTTTCCCAACTCTTCAGACCTCTTCATTCATCTTGATGGCATTGGAAGCTGTGGTGTGTCACACCACAAACCCTTTTGTCACTCAGCTTTACTTGCAAATGTTCATTGCAATGAGTTGTTGGTCTGACTAGGGCCTCTGGCTCCTGGTACACAATCAATACTGGACTCTTGCAAAATTCCGCTCTGATATCCTACTGTTGCCTCGAGTCATGGACATCTTGCAACTATGGTCACACAGGACCAGTCTCTTCACACACTCTGGCAGGTCATAGACGGAGTAGATGTTGAGGTAGCCAACTCAAAGCCCTGGCTGTAGGTCTGGGTGCTAGTTGATTTGGTTAGCCTGGGCTGCTGGGACCTCTCCCACTGCTTTAGGCAAGGCGAAGTCAGCTTTTCTATGTCCACACCATTAGGGCTAGCTCTCCCACAACCGTGGTGAGGAGTGGGGCCATCTCTCACAAGTGTAGGACCAGCTCTCCCATGAGGGGTGGGGACAATTCTTCTGTTACAGTGGCCAGCAAGAGGCAGGACCATCTCTCCCAGAGCCAGTTAAGGGTGATGTCATTCAATTTTTAATAAAATAAAATCAGCTTAACAAGATGGATCAACACTTAAGATATCAGCTGCCGAGTCTGATGATGAGATTTGAGCCCTGGCACCCCCACAGAAGGAGGAGAAACAGTTCTGTCAGTTTGTCTTCTGACCTCCACATGAATATGCACACATATACACTACATTTTTTAAATGTTTTAATTAAAAAAAAAAAAAGAGGCTGGGTGTGGCACAAGCCTTTATCTTAGCAGTTGGGAAGCTGAGACATAAGGATCTCTGTGAGTTCCAGGTAAGCTGGATTACAAACAGAGAGACCTGTCTTAGGAAAAAAAAAATATGTGAGCCTGGCTCAGCATATAAAATTGCTACGGCCAAGTCTGATGACTTGAGTTCAATCCCTAGGAACCACATAGTAGAAGGAGAGAACTCACCTCTCCCACATTGTCCTCTGATCTCATTCTGTGCAGTGGCATATGTGTACATGCATGTGCACACATACACACAAATAAATAAATGTAATAACTTTTAAAAAGTAATTTTAAAGGTATTAGAGGCAAAATACTTAAAATGATTTTCCAATTTGCTTCCAGCAGATGCTCTCAGCAGAAATGGTCAACAAGCGTTGAAATCTGTGATATGTATATCAGCAATGACAAGCTTCCTAGCAATTCCTTGGCATGTTCATCTTGATATGTTTATCAGCAATGACAAGCTTCTTAGCAATTCCTTGGCATGTTCATCTTGATACGTATATCAGCAATGACAAGCTTCCTAGCAATTCCTTGGAATGTTCATCTTGTTCAGGTTATCCACATGAGCTGGGAGCAACCTGTTGAAAGCTGTGCACAGATTCTGTGGCCCATGACAGTGACAGATATGGTGAGGTTTAACTAACTCTAGCAAGAAGTCACGCAGGCTCTCAAAGCCCAGAATGAAACAAACCAAATGGGAAGAGGAAGCCTCTAGTGCTTCCAAAGCAGCTTTGCTGTCCACTTCTAATCAGTGGGATAGGAAGCCTCTTTAATTACAGCCTACTAATCTCAGGAGACATTAGGATGGGAGGCTGGGTACTTCCAAAGGGCAGAGTAGCCCAGGCAGTAGCAGCTCCGATACAGAGATGGGCGCAGTAGCCATCACACTGTGAACTAGAATGCCTACCTCTTCCGTAGTGTAGACTCACACACTTTGACCACACTGATGACTTCTTTGACGGTTCTCCGGAAGTCATGCATTCTGGCTGCAACCAAAAGTGCTAGGAAAGAAACAAGATCACCAGAAAACTCACACACACATGAAAGCAAACAAAATTCACCCTGAACTCTGAATAGTGACAGGTGAACAACTGTGAGTGGGACACGTGTTTGCCTTCTCTAAACAGACCTGTGATACAGACACTCGATGGCAATAAGAGTCCCACTCTACAGGGGGACAGGGTGTTTGCCTTCTCTAAACAGACCTGTGATGCAGACACTCGATGGCAATAAGAGTCCCACTCTTATTTGGGTTAAAGTTGTACTACATTCTACTTTTAATAAGAAAAACATAAGAAAAACAGAAAATACAAGAATTTCTTATAACTCCTCAAAACATGAAAATTAACTTTGAGGTAATGTATGTGAAACCCCTGGTTATGATGGGAGTAGAGGATTCTGAGAATGTAGTAAAGCTGGAAAAGCCTGGGGCACGAGACGCAAGACACCATCTGACAAGTGTGAATTATGGTAATGGTAAGCACGGGGCCCAAGAATCTTTAGAGTAAATGTGGAAATCAAGTCTCAGATACGAGAAGGCTCAGGCAGCATTGCCCTAATGGGCGCAGAAGTGGTACCTGGCATGGCAGAGAGGTAGGAAGGTGGAGGCTGCAGAAGGAGCAGGCCACTGCTGGCCTGGAGCTCTTCCCGAGCAAGGGATTCTTGGTCTAGGTCACAGTCGGCACCTGAAGATCTTACAGGTGCAGCCAGAACAACTATGTTGCTGGCTAGTAAAGACTCAGTGCCTCAGCCGAGAGGTCATCTCACTAACCATGCTGAGAGTGGCAACAATGTGCCATGAGTGGACAACATAGAGTGGAACAAGAGCTACCAACTGTCATTTCATCCTCTGAAGTCCTGTCTCTCATCTCAGAACCTGCAGAAGCCAACAAGGGAAAAAGTGCCAGAGTCCTTAAGGAGTAAGAACCATGAAGGTCAGGTCAAAGGACACAGCTCTTATGTAAGGTGGACTCTAGAACCATAAGCAATAACTCATGGGCTTGACTGTTTAAGGCTCAAAATAGATGACTAGGGTTCAACTTACCTACTACGCATAAGACCCTAAATTTGACTGCTGGCACCCTCCCACACACATGCATGCACGCACTCATCAAGCATCAGGAGAGAAAATGCTACCCAAGTGCTAGACTAAGCTGTCATCCTAGAGGCATATGGCCAATACTGTACCTGCTCCACAGAGGCCAGAGGGTCGCCGCCCTGTGTGCATCCAATCCCTCTTCATTCTCTGCAGAAGCCTCAGGGCTGTCATGGATACTTCATGGTTTTTCTCCCCAAATTCCAGTAGATGAGCAAAACGTGGAATGTACAAGCATGGGTCTGTACAGTAGACACAATACCTTAGTGTGCATGCAGATATGTACACACAGCACTAAGCAGCACCCTGCAACTGGGTGACTCTATTCACTTCTCCATGTACACAGGCTCTCTAAGGTCCCCTTCCCTGAAGCACAGCCTCTTTGACCTTAGCTGTGCAGCTGTGTTTACTACAGCCAGAGGAGAACTGCTGGCTTCACAGGGCACAAATCTGGGCATGTATGGCAATAGGGGTGGGGTACAACTTCCACCTTCTCTCAGAGGGTGACAAGAGGTCAAAAAGCAGGACAGGTGTGGGCTCTTTACACACACACCACCTTCTGAATTTCCTGAGTGGCTGTGTCAGCTCAGTACCTAGCAAAATGAACACAGTGGGCACACAAGTACACACATGTCCACAGTTGTTTCTTCTCCTAAGTGCCTGGCACTCTGCTAGATACTGAAGTTTCAGTCAAAAGTTTATGGAGCCCATGAATGGGACAAGCAAGTAAAACCAAGTCACTTGATGAATTCATTTCATTATTACCATACCATTAGTGCAAAGACACGACCTAGGGACAGAGGAGATCCTGGGACTTGTCCAGGAAGAACCACTTATGCTCAGGGCTGAGAAGCAGGCAGCTTAGAGAACGCTAGCAGATAATAATGGAGGAGGACCAGGGAGGCTCACAGAGGTCTTAGAGAAACTGGGAGGGAGAGAATCAGTCAGTTCACCTCATCTTTCAAATAGGAAGGCAAAGGGCCTCAGCTACTGACTGACACCTAACCCATCCTCCCAGGCAAACTGACCTTTACCAAGTGACTCCATGAGACCATACATACAAGGATCCAGTCCAGCTCACACGAAGACTCAGAGAAGAAAGCTGAGTACAGTGTCTTTACCTGTAACCCAAGCAACTTGGGAGATGGATGGGGAGGACACTTAGGTTCAAGAATTTGAGGTCACCCTAAACAACGTAGAGACTCCATTTCTTAAAAAGAAAAAAAAAAAAAAAAACAACCGACCAACCAACCAACCAACAAACAAAAAACCAGAAGGAGATAGGGAGAGGTTAAGAGGGCAGTGAAGGCCTGGAAGCAGTCTGAAACCTAGGACTGGATAGATAAAAGTCACATTCCACAGTAACCACCTGGCTATGTTGGGTACCAGTGTCCCTAGGTTGTGCTAGCTAAACTGTTGAGAATCCTAGCAGGTATCTTTAGTAAAAATTCAACAGTCTTGGGTTTTTTGAGACAGGGTTTCTCTGTGTAACACGGGTTGTCCTGAAACTCATTCTGTAGACCTGGTTAGCCTTAAACTTAAAGATCTGTCTGCCTCTGCCTTCCGAGTGCTGGGATTAAAAGCATGTACCCAACTATAAGAGAGAAATTTTAATATACACATATATATATATAATTATTACATATATTGTGTATGTACACAACACACATAATTGTTATGTTTCAGGCCTTGAGAATAAAGCAATGAATAGACTTGATTTTTAAAAATGTTCTCAGGCCTGGAGTAGTGGTGCAGGTCTTTAATCCCACCACCCAGAAAGCAGAGGCAGGTGAATTTCTTTAAGTTTCAGGCCAACCTGATCTACAGAGTAAAATTCTGTCTCAACATTCTAGACCCCCACTCCTCCATGCACCTTCCCTAAATAAAAAGGATAGTGTACATGGCACCAAATGCCTATAATCCAAGCTGCTAAAGAGGCTTCAGTACAAGTACGGTCAGTTGAAGCATGCCTGGGAAACATAGCAAGACCTTGTCTCTAAATAATAAATAGGTCTAGACAACCTGACTGCAGTTCCAGGACAGGCTCTAAAGCTACAGAGAAATTTTGTCTCAAAAACAAAGCGAACAAGCAAACAAACAAACAAACAAAAAGAAGAAGAAGAAACTTTGTCTCAAAAGAATCAAACAAAACAAGAAAACAAAATCAACCACCACAACAAAAAACTTCTGAAGGACTGACTATGACTCAATGGTTAGGAGAGCTCATTGCTCTTACAAAAGACTGGGTTTGGTTCCCAGTATCCACACCTCATAGTTCACGGCCATTTCTATCTCCAGTTTCAGGGGATTCAATACCCTCTTCTGGCCTTTGCAAATACTGGACACACATGTGGTGCACAGAGACTCATGCAAACAAAACATCTATACACATAAAATAAAAATATTTTTAAAAGGCAAATGAAGGATGACCATTTGTTTCAACCATCTCATTTCTAGGTAAAGACACAAAGAATTACAATGAGGATCTGTAAAGGATAATTGCCCAACAATAGTTGGGCAATGTAACCCACTTGGGTGTTCACCCATCAGTTGGATGAACTGGCAAACAAAATGCAGCACAGTAAAATAATCAACTTATAAAGGAGGACCTACAAAGGGAGTTTGAGGCCACCCTGGGCCATATAAAGTCCTGATTTAAAAAAAAAATTCTGACACACTACATACAATATGTATTGTCTTTGATTTTATGTTCCGCTAAAGAAGCAAGACAAAAAAGGAGATCAAGCCTTGTTTCGGAGACTCATTTCTTCCATGAGGAAAGCTAGCTGTGTCAGGTTCCTTTACTAAAGTTGAGCTGCTGTGAACTATAGCGCAAACCTGTGCACCGGGCGGGGCTTCGGCACTCTACCGGAGGAGGGGCCTCGGCGTGAGCTGCGTCATGACGCACAGTGACGAGTGACGCCAGCGCCGCACAGGGTAGGGGCGGGACGGCGCCCCCTGCGGCCGGGCCGCGGGCTCGGTGCGGGGTGAGGGGTGCGGGAGGGTGGGCGGCAGGCAGGGCCGGCGTGGCCCCATGCTGCTGCCGCTGGCCTGCCTGCATGGGCGGGTAGCACAGTGCCTAACCTCCCTGCTGGTGCTCGCAGAGCCACTGCCCAGGCCCCGGCGCGGTGCGAAGGCGCGCAGCGCAGCACCGACCAGTGTGGAGGTGGCCCCGGCTGGAACGAAGATGGCCTCAGAACTGTACCCGCCCGCCGGCGCCTCTGCAGCTACTGCCACCGACATCGCCAACAGCAACGCGGCGGGCGCGGCCGTGGGCAGAAAGGTCAGCCTTTGCTGCCCGCCCCGCCTGGCGCCCGCCCCACTGCCGCCCTTGCCCGCGCCGCCCGCGCCAGACAACAACAATCCCGAGAGCCCCAACTGGCAGTCCTTCCACCCGACGCTGCGCGAGAGGTGAGCTGCCGCCCGCCCCCGGGCTCTGGAGCTCCGGAGCCCGGGCGCGCGCTGTTCCAGCCCGTGTGCCTCTCCCCTTTACAGGAATGCGCTCATGTTCAACAACGAGCTGATGGCTGACGTCCACTTCATCGTGGGGGCCTTAGGGGCAGCCAGGCGCGTGCCCGCCCACAAGGTGGGTAGGGGCGCAGCCCTGTCCCCTGGCGGGGTCTGGCTAGACGCAATAGCCCCAACCCTGTAGCTCAAGTGACTTTCTTTTATTCACAGTACGTCTTGGCTGTCGGCAGCTCTGTCTTCTATGCCATGTTCTATGGGGACCTTGCGGAAGTCAAATCAGAAATCCACATTCCTGACGTCGAGCCTGCCGCTTTCCTGGTCTTGTTAAAGTAAGTGCTCTCCTCTGGGGCTGGAAGGATGGGGTGGTTACCTTCCAGTTGTCCCCTACATGTTTCCTACAACCCAAGAGGTTGTGCATGGGAGCCCATGAGTTCCTCTCTGAGGCCAGCCCTTGCAGCTCCCCAGAAGAGTCCCTGCCTTACCCAGGTACATGTACAGCGATGAGATTGATCTGGAGGCGGACACAGTGCTCGCCACTCTGTATGCTGCTAAGAAGTACATCGTACCTGCATTAGCCAAGGCCTGTGTCAACTTTCTGGAGACAAGCCTGGAAGCTAAAAATGCCTGTGTCCTGCTATCCCAGAGCCGACTGTTTGAGGAGCCTGAACTGACTCAGCGCTGCTGGGAAGTCATTGATGCACAGGCTGAGATGGCTTTGAAGTCTGAAGGCTTCTGTGAAATTGACCGGCAGACCCTGGAGATCATTGTGACCAGGGAGGCCCTCAACACCAAAGAGGCTGTGGTCTTCGAGGCGGTCCTGAACTGGGCTGAGGCAGAGTGCAAGAGACAGGGCCTCCCGGTCACCCCTCACAATAAGAGGCATGTTTTGGGAAGAGCCCTCTATCTAGTCCGAATTCCAACTATGACTCTAGAGGAGTTTGCCAACGGTGCTGCCCAGTCAGATATCCTGACTTTAGAGGAGACCCACAATATCTTCCTTTGGTACACAGCTGCCAACAAGCCAATCCTCGACTTTCCCCTGACCAAAAGGAAGGGCCTTGCTCCACAGAGGTGTCACCGCTTCCAGTCTTCTGCCTACCGAAGCAACCAGTGGAGATATCGTGGGCGCTGTGACAGCATCCATTTTGCAGTGGACAGAAGGGTGTTCATTGCCGGACTGGGCTTATATGGGTCCAGTTCTGGGAAGGCTGAGTACAGTGTGAAGATTGAACTCAAACGGCTAGGGATGGTCCTAGCTCAGAATCTCACCAAGTTTGTTTCAGATGGATCCAGCAACACATTCCCAGTCTGGTTTGAGCATCCAGTCCAGGTGGAGCAGGACACCTTCTATACTGCCAGTGCTGTCCTGGATGGCAGTGAGCTCAGCTACTTTGGGCAGGAAGGAATGACAGAAGTACAGTGTGGAAAGGTAGCCTTCCAGTTCCAGTGCTCCTCGGACAGTACCAATGGGACTGGAGTCCAGGGTGGACAGATTCCAGAGCTCATCTTCTATGCCTGAGGTGTAGGGGTTGGGGTGGACTTGCCATTAGGCTCTTCCTCCATGGAGTCTACCTAGTAAGTGCAGTGGAGGTGCAGGACACTGCCTACCGCCTTACTGATACCATTAAAGGTTTGGCTTACCATATCAGCCCGAGTCTGAAACAGATGACTTCTCTTTACAGATCCTTAGGAACTGATCTTAGGAACAGAATTATACATGTCCCCTGACCCTGAGATGATATTCCACAGATGGAGGACAGACGCGGGTCCAAGGTAGTCCCAGGTCCCTGCCCAGTGGCACCCAAGCTTCAGGACCCTTGGATTCTCCTCCCACTCTTTTGGATTCTAAGCGGCTCCGGCTTACTTTAAGGCCTTCTATTCAAGCCACAAGTTGCTGAAAAGTCACTTAAAATAGTTCCATCCTATTTAAGTGAATTTTCATAATAAAGGTTTCACGGAACAAGAGCCACATGTAAATAAGTGACTGTAGGAAATATTAACTGGGGCATTCTCTTTCTCATCCTGTCTGAAGTGCAGAGCTGTTAAAATCAAACCCTATCTTAGGAGAGCCCATCTATGCCTGTGTGGCATCTCAGCTGTCTTCCTCTCAAGGGCTGTCTCTAGAATTCTGCAGAAGACCACATGTCTGGGTGGTTGTGTTTGTTAAAGTATCTCAAGGTTCTACTGCAGAGGTCAGACTTAAGGATTAGGCTGTGTGCTGGGCTGTCTGCTGTGGGGTGCTATGTGGGTAAGAAGGATCCCTAGGCCAAGGTCCAGGCCTCCCTTATAGTTGCTTTGCCCTGAAAAAGCACCTGACCTTCAAAGGCCCACTAGCAGGGCAATGTTATCTAGGGACAGAGTATGTGTCGTAGACTAGTGTGCCTAACATCAGAACCCTGGCCCTGCTGGGCCTCAAATCTACCCTCCCAGACCCTCTGGCTCTAACTCCCAGTAGTACCTCTTTACTGTGGGTTGATACTTAAGAAACCATGAAAACCCCATCCTTGCATATGAGAAGAGCCATGGCTAGAGGGTACCTGCTCCTGGAACTTCTTCCCTCAATTGTTAGGAGGCCCCTGCCTTTCTCAAGATATCCACTAGGTTCTCAATGTGAAGTGTTATACTATTCCCTTTGGTCCTGAGCCACATCTGATAGGCATTGATGGGAAGCTTTGAGTCTGCACCAGAAATAAAACCCTATTGCCTGTATTTCCCACAAACTTTAGGAGAAATTTCTTAGCTTTGGGGTTCTGTACTTTGTCCTGACAACCCTCTACTCTGAGCACCTTAGCATGTTAGTTTCCAGAGGTGGTATTGTCTGAGCTCAGCCTACCTATAGCCGGTGCGTTGATGCAGAGCTCCCTCGCCAAGAGCAGGAACGTCTTCCCCAGCACGTACACATTCACCTGTGCAAAAAGAACACAGCTAGGAATGCACTGGTATTCAAGAAAACATTTGCTTTTTTTCTTTTTTAACAATTTGTGTGTGGGGTTTTTGTTGTTTTGTTTTTTGTTTTGGTTCTTGTTCTTATTTTCAAACGGTTTCTCTGTGTAGCCCTGGCTGTCCTGGAACTTGCTCTGTAGACCAGGCTGACCTGGAACTCAGAGAACCACCTGCCTCCGCTTCCTGAGTGCTGGGTAAAGGCCAGCACCACCACACCCTGATCAGCTGCTGTTTTCTTAAAGTGTCTTCAAAGAACCCATTGCACAGCCCCTTGTGGACTATGGAAAATCCATTCCATGCCTCTCTGCTGGTTTCCACATCAGGAGCGCCAGCTTTCTTCCTATTTGGCTGCCCTTAATCTTGTCAATGGCTGCTTAGAAAAGTTCTTTGAGGATACCTGCTAGAGTATGGTAGGTAACACAGTATAGAGTTATGCTTAGTTCTGAACCAACACAAGACTGGTACACAACACAATAGCTACTCTTCCTCTTACTTTACAGTCCCAGAGATCTCAGTATCCTTGCTGGAATTTCAAATATTTCCTCCACTACCCTCACCTCAAGTCCTTATCTGCCATGTGGCCTATTGACCACCTGCTCTTCTTTGCCAGAGGAAGTAAACAGTGGGAATAATTCCATTCTGAAAAGGCTGTACCAAAGGCTGGAGTGGCTGGAACGCTATCAGTTGTCAAGAGAGCAAAGGTTTAGCCAGTGTACAGACCCCTAATGTGCACTTCAGTACATCAGCGCAGCACTGCATGGACTAGCCTGGGATACTCAGGCCTACCCAACCCTAGAGTCTCCTCCCATCCTCGGCTCCCTGAAAGCCCCACTGCACTCATGCCAGGCCATGCCTTATAGATATGACTGGTCTAGCCTTCTGCCTCTGGCTTCCTGAACAAACTCCTTCACCTAATAGAGCCTTGCCTGTGGGCCCTCTGCTAAGCCCCTTTTCCTGGCATGAAGAGGATACCCCCAGATGTTGACATATGTCAAAAGACAAAGTCTAAGGGATGATACACAATGGGGTCTTCATTACATGCAGTACTGGGGGAGAGAGTTTGCGACTTGTTAACTTAGTTGCGTCAACCCAATTGAGAAGGCCAGGGTCAGCCTCCATAGCCAATCAGCAGTGGGCTGGTCACCTTCCACCCTGGCTGGATACAGGTATCTTCCTGAGGTCTTCATGAGGACTGGTGGCTCAGGAAACACTTTCTGAAGTAATTCTACCTTCCTGCAGTTTCAAGGGTCATCTAGAAAACTATGGTATGCATGACTACATGGCCTATGAGGGTATTCATATATGGTATGCATAGGTCATATAATATATAGTTTGTGTTCGGGTATGCAAATAAGTGTGCTCCCATAGCAGTACTCTGTTCCTGAAGCATCCTCTCAGGTTCCCACGGACATCCAGGTCCCCACTCTAGTGTTGTGGCCAAAGCTGGCCCCGACTTCCATCTACCCACCTCAAACTCCTTCACTATTTTAACCTTGGGTTCCAGATGGATATGTTTGATGATGAAACATGAATGCTACAGAAAGAGACTGAATAGCCGGGTGATGGTGGCGCACGCCTTTAATCCCAGCACTTGGGAGGCAGAGGCAGGCGGATCTCTGTGAGTTCGAGACCAGCCTGGTCTACAGAGCTAGTTCCAGGATAGGCTCCAAAGCCACAGAGAAACTCTGTCTCGAAAAACCCTAAAAAAAAAAAAAAAGAAAGAGACTGAATAGACTTCAAGTGTAAATTCAAAGTTTTCACACTTTCCAAGAGATGGCTTGGTGATATAGAGCACTTGCTTCCCGTGTAGAGGCCTTGGGTTTGGTTTCCAGCACCCACATGGTGGCTCACAACTATCTCTAACTCCAGTTCCAGAGGATCCAACACCCTCTTCTGGCCTCTGCGGGTACCAGGGACACAGGTGGTCCACACACATACATGTAGGCAAATGCTCATACAAATAAATCTAAAAGAAAAAAATCTCCTAAAGAACTTTCTAGAGATAGTTTTTAAGCATCTGGGACTACAAGTGTGTACCACTACACCTGGCTTCTAGGCATACTAAATTTGGTAGGTACTGTTAGACGTCATCACATTGACAATTCATTCTCCTATTGTGGCTATCTGCCTTTGGTATGTATGTGAATCAGGAAAAAGTGAGGCTTTAAATTCAGGGTCTCTGCCAGTTCTACGCTGACTCCTCTCTTCACAGTCAATTTCACCAGAGGCCTTTACTGACATAGGCATGAGCCCTACCCAGAGACAAGCAAAAGTGTCTTGTCTTAAGGTCAGATGAGGCCTGGCCCCAGGGATGTCTTGGAGGAACAAAAGAACATACTGTGGAAGCTCCGGGGTAAGAATAGCCGTGTATGGTCTCCCGTGCAGGCCCCTCACACTCCATTTAACCAGCATGGCCCTACCAAGAAGAGTAGTCTGTGCCACCCAGACTATACAGCTGGCCCGACCTCAGCCTTTCCTGGTGGCATGCCACCTCCTAGCCTGACAGTCTGGGCTGTTTTCCCGTTTCCAAAGCTGTGAAGCCAAAGATGACTGGTGCACCTGTTTTCCTCTAAGAGGTGTCCAAGCTACTTCTGGTGCTGCCTGGCCCTGACCCCCATCTTTTCTGGGAGGGTGGAAACAGTCATGTGGCCATGCTCTGAACTGAGCACAATGCATTCAAAGGTGGAGTCAATGGATTATCACAATTCCAAAAGGTTATTTTTAGCTTGACCAAAAAAAAAAATTTCAGTAATAACTGCTGAGAGATGCTATTTATAAAGACAGCTGGGAGGACAAAAATACAAGGCACCATCTGACTGAACTGTTAGTCAGAGGTACTGAGGGATTAGCAACCAGGAGCAGTACCCTGGTCTATGGGCTCTTAGGACCCCTGGGGGCATCCAGATCAGGGTTTCCATTCCGGGTGAACTTGTGGTCATTCATTCTACTTCCTGGTCTGTAGTGTCACTGTGGACCTCAGGGAGCGATCTGGAGACTTCAGTTAGTTTTTAGCCAACTGCCGCCCACAGTGCCATCAATGGGGCAATTCTCCATGTCCCTTTTTCCTTCATTGCCTTTGAAGGTGCCTAGGTGCATCTTCTCATAATGTTCAGTTACTTAGAAGTGAACAGTGCACTGACCATTGTGCCACATGACTTTAATCCTAGCACTGCAGAGGCAGGCAGATCTTTGAGTTCCAGGCTTGCTAGGGCTACATGAGACCTACTCTTAAAAAACAAACAGAAGGCCGGGCGGTGGTGGCGCACGCCTTTAATCCCAGCACTTGAGAGGCAGAGGCAGGTGAATCTCTGTGAGTTCGAGACCAGCCTGGTCTACAAGAGCTAGTTCCAGGACAGGCTCCAAAGCCACAGAGAAACCCTGTCTCGAAAAACCAAAAAACAAACAAACAAAAAAAAACCACAAACAGAAACAAGCAATGCAACAAAAAACACTTTATCTGAATCTAGAAAGCTAATGACCCTAAATAGACTGTACTTACGAAGGTTGTTTTTTTGTTTTTGTTTTTTTTTTGGCTTTGAGACAGGGTTTCTCGGTAGCTTTGGAGCCTGTCCTGGAATGTAGACCAGGCTGGCCTCGAACTCACAGAGATCCACCTGCCGAATGCTGGGATTAAAGACGTGCACCAACACCGCCCGGCTACTTACGAAGGTTTTGCAGAGTTTGAAATACATGTAATGGGATCCAATATTCCCTTTAAGAAAAGAACTTTCTTTGCCTTAGACTGAGTTTCACAAGGGGCTCTCAAGTGATTCTAAGTCTGAGCCACCAGGCCCTGGATAATACTGTGACTGTGAGCTGCCTTCTCCTACTGAGGCCCCAAGCTCTGGCAACACAAGCTTCACCAGGCACAAAGGCTGCCTATAACCACAGGCAGCAGGTGTAGGAAACAGAGGCTGTGACCCTGCAAAGCCCTCAGGGCAGAAAGACTTAAGGAAAGTGATCTACCTGGAGCAGGTCGCTGAGGTCAAGGAGCATGTCTGCAGCCAGAGTTAAGGAGTGTTTGCATGGAGGCTACCAGGGTTATATACCCAGAGAGCTGGTCCTCATTTGTCAGATCCAAGCTCATCATCTGACCAGGGAGGAAAAGGCCCTGATGGAACTAACCAGTCCTTGAGGGAGACCTCTGGGAATCTACTTTAAGGACAGAAAGTTACAAGAGGGAGTGGGGAAAAGGGTCAGGGAAACCAGAAACAGGGGCTTCAGATGTCTACTGTACAATATCTTCTGTTCAAACAGCATAGAAATGGACGACCACACCTTAGCTCTATTCCTTAGGCACAGACTGGGGACTTCCAAATCACCATTCTGGGAGTCAGCAGGGCAACTCCTAGAGGACAGACACAGATGTTACAGCAAGGCAGTGAGTACCTACCAAGCATCGCCAGTGGGACTCTGATGTGAGTATGAGAGTAATCAGCACTAAGAACAGATCTCAGATGAGCCCAAACTCAGATGGCACACAGACTAGGCTAAGCAAGTCATGGGGAGCAAGCCAGTAAGCAGCACCCCTCCATGGCCTCCGCATCAGCTCCTGCCTCTAGAATCCTGCCCTGCTGAGTTCCTGTCCTGACTTCCTTCAGTGATGAATAGTGATGTGGAAGTGTGAGCCAAATAAACCCTTTCCTCCCCAACTCGCCCTCCTGCCCCCAGTGGTTTTTCGAGACAGGGTTTCTCTGTGTAATAGCCCTAGCTGCCTTGAAACTTGCTCTTTAGACAGGCTGGCCTCAAACTCACAGAGGTCTGCCTGCTTCTGCCTCCCGAGTGCTGGGATTAAAGGCGTGTGCCACCATTGCCCAGCTCCCAACTTGCTTTTTGGTCATGGCGTTTGGTCACAGTAGTAGAAACCCTAACTAAGACACCCAGACTAAGCCAGGCGGTGGTGGCGCACGCCTTTAATCCCAGCACTTGGGAGGCAGAGGCAGGAGGATCTCTGTGAGTTCGAGACCAGCCTGTTCTACAAGAGCTAGTTCCAGGACAGGCTCCAAAACCACAGAGAAACCCTGTCTCGAAAAAACCAAAAAAAAAAAAAAAAAAAAAAAAAAAAAAGACACCCAGACTATTCTTGAACTCATGCTCAGTTCAGGCTGACCTTGAACTTGAGATCCTCTTGCCTCAGCCTCCTGAAGCTGGGATTACAAGCCTGTATTTCCAGGCCCAGCTATGAAATTTGTTTATACAGCCTCACATATGAAATGTTTCTATAGATATCCAAAGACAGCAACAAGAGAAATGCCCCCTCTATGTACAATCTAACAAAAAAATCTGTGCTCATAACAGCGGATGAATGGGTCAGTGGGAAACAACCCAACTAATACTGCCATTACAGGACCCCAAGAGATGACGAAGAAAAACTAGCCTAGCACTCACCATAGTCCACTTCTCACATCTCCTGGGCCCTCTTGCTCTAAATGACTGTTCCCTGCACAGTGCCATTCAGTAAGGTTCTTCTCAGCCCAACCACGGCACTTCCAGAGCAGGAGCTCTCAGGATGCTCCGTCAGGCAAAGGCACTGAGAATGCAGCAAGCAAGCCTGAACTCCATCTGCAAGCAGGATGAGCAACTCCCCACTCCCTACTAACAAGATTGAGTCTGCCATATACACAGTATTGATGCCCAACAACCTAGAAACCTACTGTCTACATACTAATACCTGCTGTCTTGTTCCCTATCTATCACTGGTGCATACTGTCCATGCTGATCCCCACTTTATGCATAGCACTGATACTTTGAGATGGTCCTGAAGATGACACAGTCACTGGCCAAGGCAGCTACCATGACACTTCAAGTTCTGGGCTTCTAAGTACATTTGTGCAGCCTAGAATTCTGATGGCTCTGGGGACCCAAGCAACCTGCTCATAGTCTGATAGATTCTCCCTCCTGCCAAGGACAGCTGTGCTGTCCAGCTGAAGTAGGAAAGCCAGGCACCACTGCTCTTCTATTCCCAAGGTCATCTGCTGCTCTGCAGAGCAAAGCACAGATGACAGGAAAGTAACTTCAGTGAACAATCCTGACTCAAAAACGCAAGTGAAGAGGACAAGGAGATAACTCAGTAGGGAAAGGTACTTGCCACCAAACCTGACAACTTGAATTTGATTCCTGGACTTACACGGTAGAGGAAAAGAACTGACTCTACAAATGGTTCACTTCATCCCAATATGCCTTGTAGCACGTGTGCCACACCTCCCCGACACACACACACACACACACACACACATCAAAAAATAAAAGGACTGGGTTAAAAGATAAAGTCTAGGAATTATCTCTAACCAAAAGAGTAAGTAGATGGATGAACAGGAAGCAAAGATTACTTAAAAGCCTGATGGGGCAGGCAGAGTAAACAAAATAGAAACCAAGCGATCTAACAAGTTCAAGGTGCGAGGTAGCCAGAGGGAAGGACAGCAGCACACCAAGGTCCCTGGAATGATGGTGAGAAGACACTATAAGCAGGACATATATGACAGCAATGTATAGTAGAAAACACTAGAGGAAGCTGGAGTTACTTGATAGAAGACTCTGCAGGACAAAAGATGGAATTCCTGACATATGTGCTGCTGACAGAGCTCAGGAATTAGAGTGTCTGGAAGAGCACAGGAGAATTAGACCTGAAACCTCAAGAAACAAAGTTGTAAAAGGGGGGAGAGGGAGAGTGATGAGCTGTCCTCTGCCATCCAAAAGTGGCAGGACTTAACAGTTTAGCCTGACTACACCCACCATGGCAGCTGAGGTAGCTTGAATGAAAATGGCCCCCATAGATTCAGGGAGTGGCATTTCTGGAGGTGTGGCCTTGCTGGAGGAACTATGTCACTGGGGGTGAGCTTTGAGGCTTCAGAAACTCAAGCAGGCCCAGGGTCACACTCTCTCTCTGATGCCTACTATTCCAGATATAGAACTCCCAGCTACCTTTCAAACACCATGTCTGCCTATTTGCCACCAAGCTTCCTGCCATGATGGTAATGGACTAAACCGCTGAACCTGTAAGCCATCCCCAATTAAATGTTTTCCTTTAGGTCATGGTGTCTCTTCACAGCAATAGAAACACTAAGACCTGGGGCTGGAGAGATGGCTCAGTGGTTAAGAGCACTGGCTGCTCTTCCAGAGGCCCTGAGTTCAATTCCCAGCAACCACATGGTGGCTCACAACCATCTGTAATGAGATCTGGCGCCCTCTTCTGGCATGTGGGCATACATAGAGGCAGAATGTTGTATACATAATAAATAAATAAATCTAAAAAAAAAAAAAAAAAAGAAACACTAAGACCTAACTAAGACAGCAGCTTAGAGAGGGAGCCCTGCATCAGCTGGGACCAGACATCCAATAAAGGAATTGATGGGGGGCTGGAGAGATGGCTCAGAGGTTAAGAGCACAGACTCCTCTTCCAGAGGTCCTGAGTTCAATTCCCAGCAACTGCATGGTGGCTCACAACCATCTGTATTGAGATCTGGTGCCCTCTTCTGGCCAGCAAGCAAACAGACAGACAGAACACTGTATACACAATAAATAAATAAATCAAAAAAAAAAAAAAAAAAAAAGGAATTGATGGTAACAGCAATGCCAAACTCCTGCAACTTCTAAATCAACATTTGAATCATCACCCAAGAACCAAGAGGGGCTTCCATAACAAAGGATATGAGGTGTGCCTTCAGTTCGGCAAACCAAGTAGAGGCAGGCAGCAATCACATGGGCCATTTTCCGTCCTCGGGTCAGATGCTTGCTTACAGCCATCTTGAAGAAGTTGAAGGCTGTGTCCAGGCAGTGCTGGTTCAGCTGCAGTTGGCTCCCCAAGTGGTGGATGTGGCGCCGTCCTAGGATGGAATCCAGAATGACCTCTAGTCACAAGTCTCAACTTAAAATCATGCATCACAAGAGCACTTTACAATTTAAGACTGGAGCAAAGCCTGTTAGTGTAGACACGATCTACTTGAGAGATTGAGGGAAGAGGATCACAATTTCAAGACCAGCCTGGGCCAGGTATGATGGTGTATGCCTTTAATCTTAGCAGAGGCAAGCAGATCTCTGTCAGTTTGAAGCCAGCTTGGTCTACATAGTGATTTCTAGGACAGTCAGCACTAAAGACCCTGTCTTGAACAAATGAACAAAAAGAACCAGCCTAGGCTATCCAATGAGTTCAAAGCCAGCCAGAGAAACTTGGTGAGACCCTCTCTTAAAAAAATAAAATAGGATGGACAGTGGTGGTGCATGCCTTTAATCTCAGCACTCGGGAGGCAGAAGCAAGTAGATCTCTATAAATTTGAGGCCAGCCTGGTCTACAAAGCAAGTTCCAGGACAGCCAAGACAAAGAAACCCTGTCATGAATTAAAAAAAAAAAAAAAAAAAAAAAAAGTAAAACTAGGCTGGAGAGATGGCTTAGCTGCTAAGAATATTGGCTGTTCTTCCATACAACCCAAATTTGATTTCCAGCACCCATATGGTACACAGACATACATGCAAGCACATGAAATAAGTTTGTTTGTTTGTTTGTTTAAGTAAAATGAGGGTTGGAGATGGAGCTCAGTGGTAGAGAACTTGCTTAGAACACACAAGGCCTTAGGTTCAATATTTGGTAATTCAAAAATGATAGATAGATAGATAGATAGATAGATAGATAGATAGATAGATAGATAGATAGATAGAGATAGATATCCTTTGTCCTAAGTTTTTTTTAACTCAGTTTGAACATTCTAATCAATTTTCATTATGAACACCAAAATATTGGTTTCCTAATTTTTCACATGTCATAAAACCCTATTCGTTAGGCTGGAGAAACGGCTCAGAGGTTAAGAGACTGGCTGCTCTTCCAGATGTCCTGAGTTCAATTCCCACAACCACATGGTGGCTCACAACCATCTATAATGAGAGCTGGTGCCCTCTTCTGGTGTGCAGGCAGAACACTATATAAATAAATCTTTAAAAAAACAAACAAAACAAAAACAGAACAAAAAATCCAAGGGGCTGGAGAGATAGTGCAGCAGTTAAAAGCACTTGACTGCTCTTCCAGAGGTCCTGAGTTCAGTTCCCACAACCACATCAGGTGGCTCACAACCATCTGTAATGGGTGCTGATGTGCATGAAGGCAGAGCACTCATATACATAAAATACATGAATAAATATTTTTTAAAAAGAATTGTTGCAAGGCGATAATATTGATACAAAACAGAATGTATTCTTAGCCAGGCAGTGTGGCACACACCTTTAATCGCAGCACTTGGGAGGCAGAAGCAGGTGAATCTCTGTGAGTCTGAGGCCAGACTGGTCTACAAGAGCTAGTTCCAGGACAGCTAGAACTGTTACACAGAGAAACCCTGTCTTGAAAAACCAAAAACCAAACCAAACCAAACAAAAAACCCCACAAAACAGAAAAGCCCGTTCCTCATGCACCACATTTCACTTTGGAGCAGTACATTCACATGGCTATGCCTCTGCTCGAGATTCCTTGAGGCCTGGAGTGACTGGCAGGAATGAGACTCCCACCACTATGTGCCAAGCACTACCTTTGTCCTAAGAGCACAAGACTCAAGCCATCTGCCTGATCCTTCCCAGAATGGCCTCTCAGCCTAATCCAGCCCTGAACAACCCTTGGTCAGGCTTCCCTCCAAGAGCCAGCTGCTTGGTCAGACTAACAGCCTAGTGATCTGTCCCCTGCACACCGGCAAGAGGAAGAGCACTGGCAAAGTCAGGCACACTACAGGAGGTTTTGAGGGCACCAGGCCCTTGTAGGGACTGCAGAAGCACTGTAGCCAGGACCTGTGTCTGTATGTGCACTGCACTGCAGACAGGAGACTCAGCATCTCCACTTACATGTGCAAACACAGAGCAAAGGCATCCCAAAAGTCCAGTGGTATAGATCTGTGGGAGAGCTGCTGACCTGTAGGTGGGCACCAGGAAGAGAGGGCCCTCCAGACACAAGATATACCCTAGGATACGGAGAGGACATGTGGATGGCAAGACCTGTCCCACTAGCATCTTCAGGACCCTAATCCCATTCCTCCTCTGACACTGTAGGCAACTTCCAATTCATCCACAAAATGTTAAATACTGGTTTCTCTGATTCTTTGATAAGGACTGAGGGCTAGCACACTACTCACAGCCAACAATAACAATAGCCCATTTCAGGGCGTGGCCAACACCTGACCAACTGCCAATAATCAGCTCATCTTATCAGCATACAGTAGTAGCACACCAGAGAGAGGCACAGCAAAGCTACTCTGGGCCCAGAAACCCACAGTAACAGAAGACTACACTGAGTTTGAGCCTGCCACCCAGGCTAGTGTTTGGAAAATTCCACAATGTAGCTAAGATAGTTGTCTTTAGGGTCCCCTGCTCAAGGTTAGACCTATTCTCAAGCCCTACACTTCCAGGCCAGGGCTTGCCAGCACACCACAAACAAACAGAATCCATATGATCACTGTAGTAGATACAAAACCACAAATGACATACTTAATGACATCATTCCTATAAGCAAAACACTGACCCTTTTACACCGAGATCAGCAATGAGTCAAGCCTACCTAGCCTCAGCAGTTTTGGGGAGCCCAGCAACATATGAAAATAATGCAGCAAAGTTTTGAGAATAAGTAAGAATAAAGGTGGCAAGCAAGGACCAATAATGTCTGCTCATAGCCTGAGTGGTTGCTAAAATAAGAAACTTTACAAGTTTACATTTTAAGATCAACATAGCAAACTCCTATAATTTGATCTACAGATTCAATGTAACCCCAACCAGAATCTGGGCAGTTTTTCCATTAACAAAATAAATCCAAATCTGAAACTCTAAAAACTCAAATCAATGAAAAGTTAATCCCAGAAGACTTAGGACGATTCAAGTAACCATACTCCCCACAACAATCTACAGATTAAGATAATCCTCTCAAAACCCCAGCTGATTTCCTGGCAGAAACTGAACACAGACTCTAAAATTCATACTGAAATTCAAGGGATATGGTGGTATAGGCCTTACAAGCCCAGCACTGGGTGAGGCAGGGGGGATTGTGAACTGTGATACACAAGACTCTTACTGCAGGATATTTGATCACACTGTGACAACCCAAGATTGTATTGATAAAGTTAACATTGAATCGTGGGCAGAGCCAGCGACTAGCTGACAAAATTGGTCATAGAGAACATGGAGGAACCAGGATATGGATAGAAAGGTACAAGAAGGAGTGAGGAGGGACTTGGAGATTCAATGGCTTCATCCCTTTTGGTCTAGGAGTGCGGAGAGGAGGTCAACTGGTCATTCCTCCACCCCTACTTTGACTACTGAGTCTTTATAGACTTATAAGTATAAATTTATAGAACAACTAAGGAAAAATGACAGACTCTGTCTCAAAAAAAGAAGGAAGGAAGGAAAGGGGAGGGAAACAAGCAACATAGCGACTCAGACTAATCAACACAGCACTTCCAAGAAAGAATTCTAAAAGGTATATACACCTCCCAATATCAAATTCACCACAAACCTAATAAACAAGATCCATACAGCCAAGCAGAACAGAACAGAGGGCCTGGAAATGATTCTCCACAAGGAGGATGCCAACTGGTTTTCCACAGAAACACTGGATATGCACACATAAAATGGAAGCTGGACTCAGACTCTTACAAGGAACAACCTCAAACACAACAAGCAAGCCAGATGGCCAACCCCAGACAGCAGAAGATATAATCATAGTTTGGGGTGTGAGCCTGCACATTCACACCGGTGATAACACCTGTGAAGGCCAGAGATAGACACAGGGCAAGTCCTCTAACACTCAGCTCCTTATCTTTTTGATAATGTGCCTCTCACTAAGCCTGGAGCTTCCCACTTTGGCTAGTCCGGCTGTCCACTGAGGCCCTAGATTCTACCTGTCTCTATTTCTTCAGTGCCTGGGTGGCAGGTTCACATCACCATGCTCAGCCTTTTATATGCTCAACTGGGGACCCTAAGTCAGGACCTTATACAGCAAGCACTTTACCCATTGAGCTGTCTCCCCAGACCCCTAAGAATCAGTGACTAACAAGATAAGGCATAAAATAAGCTGGACACCATCAGAATGAAAAAAGAAAATGTGCCTCAAATGACACCACCAAGGAGCTGGAAAGATGGCTCAGCTGTTAAAAGTGGTTAATGCGGGCTGGAGAGATGGTTCAGAGGTTAGGAGCACTGCCTGTTCTTCCGAAGGTCCTGAGTTCAATTCCCAGCAACCACATGGTGGCTCACACCATCTGTAACAAGATCTGGTGTAGAATACAGTATATATAATAAATAAATCTTTTTTTTAAAAAAAGTGGTTAATGCTTTTGCAGAGTTCCTAGTGTCTACACAGTAGCTCACAAACATCTTTAACTCCAGTTCCAGATCTGAAATGTGTGTGCGTGCTTGTATGCACACACACCGGGTAGTGGTTGCACATACTTTTAATCCCAGAACTCAGAAGGCAGAGACAGGTTGATCTCTTTGTGTTTGAGGCCAGCCTGGTCTACAGAGCAAGTTCCAGGGGGCTCCAAAGCTACAAAGGAACCTTGTCTCAAAAAACAAAAACAAAACAAAATAACAAAAAAAGTGTGAAAGTGCATATATTTAATTTTTTATAGATTTGTAGCTAAAACCATGTTTATTAGTGCATGTCCTTAATCCCAGAACTTGGGAGGCAGAGATAGGCAAATCTCTGTGAGTTCAAGGCCAGCCTGGTCTATGGAGCTGAATGAGTTCCAGGACAGGTATGGTTACATAGAGACCCAGTATCAAAAAAGCAAAACAATAAACACTGTAGCTAAAATATATAAAGAACTTTTTAAATTCAATAAAAGCAAACAACCTAATTAAAAACAAGTAAAAGATCAGAAGGGACATTTCTCTTCTTCGTTGTTGTGAAATGATGCTTTTGTTGTTGTTGTCTGCTTTTACTTTTTTTTTTTAATATTTATTTATTTATTATGTATACAATATTCTGTCTGTGTGTATGCCTGCAGGCCAGAAGAGGGCACCAGACCTCCTTACAGATGGTTGTGAGCCACCATGTGGTTGCTGGGAATTGAACTCAGGACCTTTGGAAGAGCAGGCAATGCTCTTAACCTCTGAGCCATCTCTCCAGCCCGTTGTCTGCTTTTTCTAGACAGGGTTTGTCTGTAGCTTTGGACCCTGTCCTGGAACTAGCTCATGTAGACCAGGGTGGCCTCGAACTCACAGAGATCCGCCTGCCTCTGCCTCCCAAGTGCTAGGATTAGAGATGTGCGCCACCACTGCCCGCTCAGCTTATGAATTGATGCTTTTATAAAACAATGGATTGTCACTTCTGCCAGTGACATGGCTACAAATTTGCTGGTTCTATGTCTATCTTTTGGAGACCAGGAACAAACAACTATAGGCTGGCACCATCTGGGGGCCCTTCATTAGGGGATACTAGCAAGTTCTGCAAAATGTTTCGAAGAGGGAGCGGGAGCACACTTACCAGAGTGCTACAGGACCTGGCCTATGAGAGTAGCAAAAAGTAGCACACCACGGGGTAAGATGTGGGGTATGGCAGAGTGGGTGCTCCAAAACAGAAGCAACAACTGAGGACTCATCTGCTTTTACCTCACCCTAGTACCCTGTTCCACCTCCTCCCCGTCCCACCCATGGCCAGCAATGTTGAAGCGGGCAATACCATTCTGTAGGGTCTGTGCTCTTGACTCCTTTCCCAAGTTCACATGGAAGCCACCACCTAGGCTTGGGGTTTTGCCAGCACCTGGAAACATAAAAAACAGAGGTTAGCCAGAGCCTGGGAAAGAAATCCCGAAGCCCCTTTCACTGACTGTGAACAAAGGAGAACCTAGCATTCTAACAGGAAGAGCAGCAGGCTAAGTAGAAGACTTTGCTCTGACTAGCAAACAGATGTGGCTTTGACCAGAGGCATCCCAAACCTTTACAAGAGAAAAAAATAGGAACTGATGAAATGGCTGAGTAGCTAAGAGCTCCCATCTCCACACTTGATGACTGGAGCCCACAGGAGAAGGGAAGAACTGATTCTACAAGTTGACTTCTCCACACATGCACATGACACCTCCCATAAATAAATGTAATTTTTTTTTTTTTTTTGGTTTTTCGAGACAGGGTTTCTCTGTAGCTTTGGTGCCTGTCCTGGAACTAGCTCTTGTAGACCAGGCTGGCCTCGAACTCACAGAGATCCGCCTGCCTCTGCCTCCCGAGTGCTGGGATTAAAGGCGTGCCCAGCAAATAAATGTAATTTTAAAAAATATCAAGAAAACACATTCTGTTGCTCTAATTAAAGTAGATATGTACTTTTAATACAAGTCAATTATGGGATCTGGAGAGATGGCTCAGTAATTAAGATCAAGTACTGCTATAAAAGAGGATTAAGATAGGTTCCCAGTCAGGCAGTTCTCAACCACCTATATATGACTCCAGTTTCAGGGAAAGCCAACACCCCTGGCCACTGTGGGCACCTGCACTAATGTGTACATACCCACACACAAATGCACACATAATTTAGAATAATAAAAATAAGATCCTAAAAACCAAAACTTAAATTACATTTAAAAAGAATAGTGAGCCGGGCGGTGGTGGCGCACGCCTTTAATCCCAGCACTTGGGAGGCAGAGGTAGGCGGATCTTTGTGAGTTCGAGACCAGCCTGATCTACAAGAGCTAGTGCCAGGACACGCTCCAAAACCACAGAGAAACCCTGTCTCGAAAAACCAAAAAGAATAGTGGCTCTAGGCGGTGGTGGTGCACACCTTTAATCCCAGCACTTGAGAGGCAGAGGCAGGCGGATCTCTGTGAGTTCGAGGTCAGCCTGGTCTACAAGAGCTAGTTTCAGGACAGGCTCCAAAGCTACAGAGAAACCGTCTCGAAAAACCAAAAAAAAAAAAAAAAAAAAAAAAAGCACATGGATCAGGAGCCAATGTGAGATACACAGCAAGACCTTGCCTCATTCCCGTTATTCCCCCATCCATTCCACTTGAGATGAATGCTTACTGCAATCATTGCACTTCTTCACTCCAGCTCCACAAAGCACACTGCAAAGTCACTAATCACTGCCACTTCCACAGGCACAGTCTCCCACACAGGGACCCCCACACTTCTGCCTGGGCTGTTCTACTTTTAGTGGCTCTAGGAGTCACCTTCTGATTCTTGTTCCTGCCACCCCTCCACGTGTGTGCAGCAAGAGGAAACATGGTGTGAAAAGCACTTACTCAGCAAATGTCACATTAGGTTAAGGTGCTGGCTGACTCAGGCTTCCTCAAGTGTGAAAGAAGAAAGGCCAAATATGACCTCTTGATGGAACTGCCAACTACAAATTTGCCTAGATCTTCAAATTTCAGACGTGTTCTACTTCTAAAAACATTGGGTGTTTTGCTTTTCTTTCCTTCCTTCCAGACAAAGTTTCACTAAAGAGCAAAGGCTGATCTAGAACCTAGCCTCCCAAGCACTCAGACTATAGATGTGCACTACTATGCCCAGCAGACATTTGGTACTTTCTACAAGTTTCTGTAACAAAAAATACAGGCTGAAAGTACAGCATAGATGGGCTTGGCAGAGTCTGCCCCCTCGTGGACAAGAAATATACAATCACAGGTCTCTTGGGGAAGAGCCTCTGACTTAGCAAAAAACAGAGAGGGTTGAACCCAAGACAACATGGGTATAAACAGACTGGAGGTACTTTGGAACAGACAATGCCACCCTCATATGCTGGATTAGACCTAGGTTTCCAGAATAGAAAATCTTTACAACTGTGCTGATTTGATATAGAAGGCTAGATAGAAACTTTGAGGCCAGCCTGGGCTACAGAGCAAGTTCCCCCCCTTAAAAAAAAAGCCACCACTCCTTTAATCCTAGCACTCAGGAGGCAGAGGCAGGCAGATCAATAGATCTGTCATCCTGATCCATAGAGCAAGTTCCAGGAAAGCTACACAGAAAAACCCTGTCTTGAAAAACAAAACAAAAATAAGAAAAGGTTCTTTGCAGGTGAGACGGCTCAGCAGCTAAAGGAGCCTGCTATCCAAGTTGAGCACCTGAGTTTGCTCGCTAAGAACCTAGATGGTGGAGAGAACCAACTTCCATAAGTCAGTCTTTGAATTCTACACACACACAGAGTGACATGCACATATACACATAAATAAATGTAATAAAAATGTTAAGTTCTGATTAGTGGGCTGGGAGTACCTGCTCAGCACATAAGGCCCTGGGTTCTACCCCAAACACCATAAGCAAGTCCGATTATTGGAACCTTGGGGAGTACATTCAGCCTACTAACAAGGTTCACTGCTCCCAGGACAGGAGAGGATGAACCCTGAGGAGGCAAGAGCCACAGGTGGCTTGGTGCAGGAGCTCTCTCTGCAACGAGCATTCTGAGAGTAGTCCCAAGTGTTGGGAAGGAGAAGAAGCACAAGGGTCACCATTCACTACAAAGGGGCCTCAAGGATATGGTACATGCTGGGAAGTGTGTATTATGGGAAACCCTGCTTTGCCCTATCATCCTTACTCATTAAAGGTAAGCCCAGACTCTCATGGTATGGCTCAAATTCCAACTTCTCCAGCTACCCACTGCCTTGTATTTGGGATCTGAACCTGCAGTCATGATGCCCAGTACTTCCCTTGGCACAGGCTTCTTGAAAAGTCTCTGAAATCTAATCACGAGTATAGGGTGGTAAGTTTCAATAACCAGGAACCTCTTTTGCAGGACCCTCATCACTTACTTTAGTGTATTAAGCACATATTCTAGAGTAAACTGTTAAGTGTGCAGCTTAGCTTACTGTAGACAAAGATATCTAGGAAAGAGACAGATGTTTTAGAACCTACAAGACAGCCACCAATGAAGGAACAGCTTACACTGAAGCTAGAGGAAGGCCAAGATGAGCAAGAAGCACCAGGGACCTATGAGGGCAGGAAATGGGACAAGTTTGTTTCCTGCCTGTGTTATCATGCTGATTTTGGGAGTGGGGTATACACGTAGCCATGTAAAAGATGGCTGTTCAAAGCAGCTGACACCTCCTTCTTTTTTTTTTTTAAGATTTATTTATTATGTATACAACTTTTTGCCTCCATTTATGCCCACACACCAGAGGAGGGCGCCAGATCTCTTTACAGAGGGTTTGGAGCCACCATGTGGTTGCTGGGAATTGAACTCAGGACCTCTGGAAGAGCAGACAGTGCTCTTAACCACTGAGCCATCTCTCCAGCCCCCTGACACCTCCTTCTTGTATAACTTGCACCTTCTACTAAGGTTAAGAATTCACTGGGACTGGAGAGATGGCTCAGAGGTTAAGAGCACTGGCTGCTCTTCCAGAGGTCCTGAGTTCAATTCCCAGCAACCACATTGGTGGCTCCCAACCGTCTGTACTGAAATCTGGTGCCCTCCTCTGGCATGCGGGAATACATCGAGGCAGAATGTTGTATACACAATAAATAAATCTTAAAAAAAAAAAAAAAAAAAAAAGAATTCATGACCCCAGCCGGTGGTGGTGGTGCACACCTTTAATCCCAGCACTCGAGAGGCAGTGTGAGTTTGAGGCTAGGCTGGTCTACAAGAGCTAGTTCCAGGACAGGCTACAAAGCTACAGAGAAACCCTGTCTTGGAAAAAAAAAAAAAAATCATGACCCCACAGTGTATTCCCCAGGGCATCCACGGCTTGTTGCTGGAGTGCTTCTCCCTGGAGATGCCACCTAAGAGCCCAACTGAGTTTCACTTAAGACTTTGGAGCATGATCCCCAGGATGCATGGTAAGACCTCACTCTACCCTGGCTCCACACTATTTTTCCTAATGTTATGAGGGCACAGTTAGCATAACACATTGTCACCAAGCCATGGGTGCACCTAGGAAAATGCCTTCCCATGGAAAGCCCTAGACATCTGCTCCCACAGTGATCTGTTATTACTGTTGTTATCACTCCAATAGGCATTAACATTTTGGCAGCTATTTAGGAGTGTAAACAATGCAGTAGAACCACTGTCACAGCAGTCCTGAAGACACCCTTGGGAAGTCACCTACAAAGAATAAGAACCTGTGTAGCAGGTGAAATACACCACAGGGAAAGGCAGAAGGGAAAGTTCAAAACCAAGTCAACGCTTTCTGGAAATAAGAACAAAACTGATAAACCAGCAAGAAAGATAAAGGGAAACACAGACATGGCACTAACATCCAAGGAAAAGAGACATCTTTTTTTTTTTTTTTGGTTTTTCAAGACAGGGTTTCTCTGTGGTTTTGTTTTGTTTGTTTGTTTTTAATATTTATTTATTTATTATGTATACAATATTCTGTCTGTATGCCTGAAGGCCAGAAGAGGGCGCCAGACCTCTTTGCAGATGGTTGTGAACCATCATGTGGTTGCTGGGAATTGAACTCAGGACCTTTGGAAGAGCAGGCAATGCTCTTAACCCCTGAGCCATCTCTCCAGCCCCCTTCTCTGTGGTTTTGGAGCCTGCCCTGGAACTAGCTCTTGTAGACCAGGCTGGTCTCGAACTCACAGAGATCCGCCTGCCTCTGCCTCCCGAGTGCTGGGATTAAAGGGAAAAAGAGACATCTTACAGGCATCTAGGAGATGGGCTCATGGGCTGGGGATAAAGCTCAGTGGTAGACTACTTGGTTAATACACATACACACGAATTCCAAAATCAGATGGACCCATTCCTCAAATCTGAATTCCAAAAAAGTCAGAAACTATCTAAAACAAAACTACAACAACTGCTATGACAGAAGCCGAAGAGAAAACCCTAAGTCCAACTGACTACACTGGAGAAGTATACATAATATATTTAAAAATGACAGGACCAAGAAGTGGTAGGCACACACCTGTAATCTTGGCTTTGTAGAAGACTGAGAAGCAGGAACATCATGAGTTTGAGGCCAAGCCTAAGTCACACAGTGAAACTAGGAAAGAAAAAAAAGAGCAGAGTGCATTGGACACAGTCCCTTCCAGAAAGAAACGGGACATTGCTCACCTGTTTCAGGAGTGTATTACTTGGACACCTAAGGCATTAAACTACAGACCAATATCCCAAGTAAACAGAGACTAAAATCCACGAGCATGTCCAAAGGATAATACCCCAAGTGAACTTACTTCTGGAACTCACAGCAGACTCAAGAATCTGCCACATGAGTTAGGGAGATTGCTCAGTGGATTAACCGCTTGCTGTGCAAGCATGACTAAAATGCAGACCCCAGAACTCACATAGAAGTTGGTCAGGTATGGCAGCCACCTATCACCCAGACTTGGGAGGCTGAGAGGGAATCCTAGGGCAAACTGGCTACAGTAACCAATTCAGCAAAAGACCTTGCTTAATAAGTGTACACTTATTAAGGAAGGTACCTGATGCCAACTTTGGGTCTCCTCACTCAAGCACCCACACATGCATGCATGCCTGTACATACATATATGTTCACACACACACACACACACACACACAGGATCAGCCATACAGGGCCTGATGGTGCACGCTTGTAATCCCAGCACTTGGGAGGTTGAGGCAGAGAGAATACTGAAAGTCTGAGGCCAGTCAGTCTACATAGGGACACCTTGTCTCAAAACACAAAAAGAAGTGAGGTCTGGTAGTACAGGCTCATAATTCCAACTACTTAGGAGGCTGAAGCAGGAGAACTGCAAGCTCAATGCCTGCCTGCACTACTGATTAAGTTCAATGGCAGAGCACATTGAACTTGATTAACATGAGCAAAGCTGGGATCTAGCCCCTGAACCATACACACACACACACACACACACACACACACACACACACAATTACTCTACAACAGAAGGGAAAGTGACTACAAATCCACTATTCTAAAAGGAAGACAAAAGCTGGATGGCTCACAATATCTGATCTCAAGACATTAAAATGTAAACAAAATGTAAGGATGGATGCAAAACAGAACCCAGAATCAGACCCACATGACTGCATACAGTGCTCTGCTGAAGGTACAATGCTAATTCCATGTTAAAAAAAAACCCAAAAAACAAAAAACAACACTTTCAGCAAATTGTGTGGAAAACGACCTCCACATTCAAGCAAGAAAGGAACATCATCATTTTCCACAAGGCACAACTCAAAATGTGGCCCAGGCTTCCATTGGCATAGGACTGGGGAGTGCTTAGTATGCCAGTGGCCCTGGATTAGATCCCCAGTATACAGAAAATAAAAACAAAACTACATTACAATGTAAACAATAACTTTTAGAATACAAATGTAGTAACTCAAACAAAGACATTTTAGATTCATGGCAAAAGATCAAAGAAAAGGACCAATTGGAGTGTTTCAAAATGTAAAACCTTTGGTCAAGATGAGTAACTTCTGCTCGGTGAATCATATATACAAAGAAGGACTTAAAAGTAAAATTCACCACAGACTCTCCTCACTCAACGGTTAGGAAACAACCCTACAATAATAAGGACTAGACAAAGAATTGAGGTTGGGCACATCTTCTTCTAAGCCCTTAGGGCAATGCACACCTGTCAGAGTGGCCAACCGGGAAAACGGAACGTGCATCAGATGCGAACCTGAAAACCGAGCCTACCAGATTCCGGGACCCTGCCTGACGGCCTCGGTTGAACCAGACCGCGACGCTTGGACCGGGAGGATCACGGAACTCATGTCAGTGTACGGGATACATCGGGAGGTTGCCTGCAAGTTCCTAGCTGGACCCTGCCTCAGTTTCCCTGCCTGACTGCCCTTGGCAGGACAATCTGCTTCAGTTTTTCCGCTTGCCTCGACTCCTCACTCATTTCACACAGTCAGCCCTGCCCGCCCCCGTTTCCCCGCGCGGCAGGACCTACCGTCCAGCGACACGAACTGGCCGACCGCCGACGAGCCGCCGCCACTGTTCTCCACGAACTGCACCTCGGACACGATGATGTTGTCCTCGAGCACCGAGCCGCAGCCCGTGCACACAGCATCGCCGCGCGCCGCGTCAAACTCGATATCCGTGCCGCCGCAACCGCGGCATACGCGGCCCGTCATGGTGGAGCCGCGGGGCCCTACCGGCCCCCCGCCGCTCCGCTGCCCGCTCTCGGCCCGCGGCCCTTAGCCCGCAAGCCCCGTCGCACCGCCTCCGTCTGAGCCGCACTCTCGCGAGGTCGCCGGCGCCACGCCCGCCGATTAGTCGTGGCAGATTCGCCACGCGCGTCTCAGCCTCGCCGCCTCCAACGGCTGAGCCGCGAGACCAAGAAAGGGACTCGGAACGCGTCGGGACAGTGGGACCGAACCGCCAACCTCACGGTCCGCCTGGAGGGAAAGTCCAAGTCGGGAGCCCTTACAGGCCTGGCGGACTACCAGCCGGCAGAGGGGACTTGCGGTTCGGCGAGGAGGGTGGGACGGAATCGGTTAGCGCCGCCCAGGACCAGACAAGGGCCGTGGGAGGAGCCTGAGAAGAGTCAGAACTGTGGGAGGAGCCTGTAGCAGGGGCGGGGCTTAGCGTGACGGGGGCCCGGATAGCACTGTGGGCGGGGCCTGAGAAGAGTCCCAAGATGTATGGGAGGAGCCTGAAGGCGGGACCGCGGTCAAGAGGGCCGTGGGCGGGGCCTAAGGGGAGTGAACCGTCTGAAAAGAGGGATTCTGGAAACAAAGTAGTGGGAAGGGCTTGTGGGCGGTGCTTGAGAGCTTCCAAGGCCTGGCCCAGGGTTGTGGTGGGGCTGCTTTGGTAGGGACAATGGACTGTGGGAGGGTCCGGGAGGACCGACGTCGTGGGAGGAGCCTGTGGCGTAAGCACGCCCTAAGGCAGGACCAAGAACTGCGGGCGGGGCCGAGTTATGAGAGGTCCCAGGGAGTTCTCTCTGACTCCGCTGCACCCTGGTAAGGTGGACGCTTGGTCCCCTCAGCGCTAAGTTATCTCTAGCACTCCCTGTTCTTGACAACGACAGCTTTGGGTAGGTTGGTGAGCTCTGCCAGAGTGGAACTTATGCACAGCCCTCCAGATCTACAGGTGCGGCTCACTATCTCGGCCATACCCAGCAGTCCTTGGGAGTTTAGCAAATCTTGTGCCAAACTTGCCAAAATCTTCTGCCACAGTCAGGAAATTCCAAAGTTAGGCTGCCGAACATCACAGGACTCAGATTAAATTAGAAAGCGCCCTTTCTGGGTTAAGAGAAAGCATGCAAACACGCAAACTTCTTACCAGCTTGCAAAACCAGTGTAATCCCAAATGAAATAGCAACAGGATTTTTTGTTTTTTTGTTTTTGTTTTTCGAAACAGGGTTTCTCTGTGTAACGGCCCAGGCTGTCCTGGTACTCGCCACCATGGCCCAGCTTCAACAGGATTTTTTTTTTTTTGGTTTTTCGAGACAGGGTTTCTCTGTGGCTTTGGAGCCTGTCCTGGAGCTAGCTCTTGTAGACCAGGCTGGTCTCGAACTCACAGAGATCCGCCTGCCTCTGCCTCCCGAGTGCTGGGATTAAAGGCGTGCGCCACCACCGCCCGGCCTCAACAGGATTTTTTAAAGAACTTGAAAGAGAATCTCCTTGAAACTGCAAAGAAAGGGTAGGCTAAGCAAGAAAAGGCACTTGGAAACAAGTCTGTCTGATTGTATGAGTTCCATCCCAGGAACTCAGGTAAAGATGGAGGAAGATAACTGACTCTGCAAAGTTGTTCTTTGACCCCCCACACATGTGTACCTTCTCAAACACCATACACACAATAATAAATTTTAAAGTCAAAATGGCAAACAAAGGGTTTGAAGGGTCTGGAGTGCTACATAATCACCCCCCAAGGGATACCAACCAGCAGAGGGATTCTCAATCAGCTTGACATTGAAGGCTTCAGAAAGTCCAGGACAGCCAGTAGAGAGACCCTGTCTACAAAAAAGGAAGGAAGGAAGGAAGGAAGGAAGGAAGGAAGGAAGGAAGGAAGGAAGGAAGGAAAAGAAAAAAAATGCAGTATTCCAGAAGACCCAAGAGAGGCACCCACAGGAGCACCTGATTTCTATACAGTTGGTGTCCTCAGATGATAACCTTGGGCAGGAATCCCAAGGCTGAGGACCAGAATCTTCCAGACCTCTTAATAAATGTGTCACAAACAAACAAATTTCTACTGTTGTCATGTAGAGGCTGGAAGTCAGGCAAGACTGTTTGCTCCTGAAGCCTCCTGCCTTTTGCCTCAAAGGGTCCCTGACCCTCTATGTGTCTGTGTCCTCATAGCCAGCTTTTTTTTTTTTCTTTTTTGGTTGTTTTGAAAAACAGGTTTCTCTGTGTAGCCCTGGCTAGCCTGAAACTCACTTTGCAGACCAGAATGCCCTCAAACTCCCAGAGATCCATTTGCCTCTGCCTCCTGAGTGCTGGATTAAAGGCGTGCACCACCACCTGCCTAGCTTCAGGTTTTCTAAGGACACGGCCATAGTGAATTAGGGTCTATTCTAGTGACTTGATGCTATCATAGTCACCTCTTCTTCAGCTCCAAACATGAATGGTGTGGGGGCAATTCATAGTGAAATGCTCAGATCATCCAGGACTGTGCAATGAGTTCTGACAAAGCATCTCAAGGTGATGTGCTTAGTGCTTCATGCTTCAATATTCTAGGGGCATCAGTGCACCAGGTGAACCTGCTATTCAAACATCCATCCAATTGCAGGCTTTAAATGGGACACAAACACTAGGTTACTGTAGATGGGCGAGGGCACCTGAGGCTTTCAGTGAGGGAGGGGGCTGGCCCTCATGTCCCTCCAGTGCTTGCCCTACTAATGCAGTGACCTATGTGAGTGAGCTGCATTACTCACACTGCCTGGGAAAGATTACACGGTGTGATTGAGGGATCCTGGCAACAACATAATTAAAATGAGTTTTCCTAAATTCCAAATTCACAGGCAGATTTGTCTGCCTCTCTTTCACTTGATGGTTCTCAGTTTCTGAACCTGAGCTGTTTTATTTTTTGCTGGTCTTTCTTCCCTCTCCCCAATATACCACGTCCCTGCCAAGTCTGTCTTTTTGATGGCCCTTGCCCACCTGGCACACTCTGCAGTAAATGGGGCTGACACTCTTTGATTCCCTTCTAAAAGTGGCCTGGATGCTTTTACCCCAGAGTTTCTCCTACATTTCTTGCTCCGGGATACAACCTACTCCATCTGGCCTGTGGGAATCTGAAAGTCCCAAATTCCTGTTAAATCCCAGTGCTCAATGTAAAAGTGTTAAGTAAAAATACTGACTCAGAACTGCAATCCCAGTCACTGAGAGGGTGGGGCTGGAAGACCATGGGTTTAAGGTCAGCCTCTGTAGTTTGGAGCGGCAGGCCGCTTCCCTGCCACCCCAGCTCCTGGCTGCCAGCTAGCTTATGCCCTGAAACTGCATTCTTTAAAACACTGCTTGGCCCATTAGTTCTAGCCTCTTAATTGGCTAATTCTCACATCTTTGATTAACCCATTTCTAATACTCTGTGTAGCACCATGAGCTGGCTTACCAGGAAAGATCTTAACCTGCGTCTGTCTGGAGTGAGAGAATCATGGCGACCCACTGGGCTTCTTTCTCCCAGCATTCTGTTCTGTTTACTCCGCCTATCTAAATTCTACCCTATCAGAGGCCAAGCAGTTTCTTTATTAATTAACCAATGAAAGCAACAGATAGAAAGTTGACCCTCCTCCATCAAGCCTCAGTTACATACAGAGTTTGAGACCTAAGGTACTTGAGACCCTGTTAAAATTGTGGCTTTCAGATTGCCAGGATCATTGTTTGTTAACCATAAAACTTTAGAAAAATAAAATCACCCTGCAAAAAAGAAGCTATACTTCCACCTATTCTGGTGACAGGAATTGAACACTGTGTGTTGTCAGTGGTATTACATCTTTTGTTAATGTCATTGACTGTTCTCTGTATGGTAGTAGGACCTTGATATTTTCCCATATTTCATCTATGTACTTGATTATAGCATCAGTATATCTATTGCAAGAAACACTGAGGAGCATTAAAATTTAGACTCAATGGACCCTCCAATTCCCCCCGACCCCAAGTCATAAGCCTAGGTTAACTGTGGTCAGTAGGTTGACAGGCATGGTGTTTCACATCTTTAATCCCAGATAGCTGGAGGCAAAGGCAGGATCTCTGTGAGTTCGAGGCCAGCCTGGTCTACAGAGTAAGTTCCAGGACAGCCAGGACTAAACAGAAACCCTGTCTCAAAAAAAAAAAAAGGAAAAAAAAAGGAAAAAAAAGAGACATGAAATAAGAAGATTCCTCTAGGTCACACTGCTCATGAGCTTTAATCCCTGATTTTTCACACTATCACGTATCATGACTGTCCCTGTAGAGCAGCACTGAGCACTCCCCTTTGCTGGACACCTAATGCGGGGGGTGGGGGTAATTGTCATAGCCAGCCTGACATTTCTCCATTAACAGACATTCCTTCCCACAACACGTTCCCAGGCAAACTCCCAAGACTGCTGCCAACCAGAAGAGGGCAGCTCTAGATTCCATCCTCAGGTGCAAGGTGAAGGAGCCCACACTCCTGAGCAGCGTAGGCCAGAAGGAGATGCCTGCCTCTCAGTGAATTGAGATCAAGGAATCAGCAGGATAGCCTTTGGTCAGCATTCACCTGTATCAAACAGGCAATCAAAATGTGCATCTCGCCGGCGGTGGTGGCGCACGCCTTTAATCCCAGCACTCGGGAGGCAGAGGCAGGCGGATCTCTGGGAGTTCGAGACCAGCCTGGTCTACAAGTGCTAGTTCCAGGATAGGCTCCAAAACCACAGAGAAACCCTGTCTCGAAAAACAAAAAAACAAACAAAAAAAAATGTGCATCTCCCTTTACAAAGAAAACAAAACCTATTTTAGTCTTTGTGAATATTTTAACACTTTTTTTTTTTACATTGGCCTATGAACTTGTATGGTTTCCCATGGCTGTAAGGATATTACCTACCAAATAAATATCTATCCCTATAAAGATGGTCCTTAGCTTGTAAAGGGGGAAGTGCTGAGGTTGCCCTTTACTTATTTTTCCAGAACTCATGCAACTCTAGCCAAAAGGCGCCTGGCGCCCCTGGGTCAGTCAGCCACAGTCTGTCTTGACTTACTTAACACCAAACATATTTTTATTTTTCTGAGATAGGGTCTCATGATGTAATCCTGGTTAGCTTGGAGCTTTCTATATAGACCAGGCTGGTCTAGAAATCACAGGGATCTGACTTCTGCTGCCTCTGCACTCTGCAGTGATAGGATTAAAGGTGTGCACCACCAAAATCCACAACTGGTTTGACACAGAACATTTTTATTTCCCTTCTCAATATATTTACTGTAGAAAAAAAAACACGAAAGATAAACATAAAGGAAAACATAGGAATCGACCGAATTCCCAGCACACAGAGGTAATCTCATAGTGCTTAGCAATTTATGGGATTTTTTTGGGTTTTTTTGTTTGTTTGTTTGTTTGTTTGTTTGTTTTTGTTTTTTTTTCGAGACAGGGTTTCTCTGTAGCTTTGGTGCCTGTCCTGGAACTAGCTCTTGTAGACCAGGCTGGTCTCGAACTCCCAGAGATCCGCCTGCCTCTGCCTCCCGAGTGCTGGGATTAAAGGCGTGCGCCACCACCGCCCGGCTGGTTTTTTTTTTTTTTTTTTTTTTTTTGAGACAGAGTTTTTCTGTGGCTTTGGAGCCTGTCCTGTGTCCTGGAACTAGCTCTTGTAGACCAGGCTGACCTCGAACTCACAGAGATCCACCTGCTTCTGCCTCCTGAGTGCTGGGAGCCACCACCGCCCAGCTATTTTTTTTATTGTAGCTTAAATTACTGTGCACCAATATTTTTGAAAGATGTATTTGAGATGCATAATCATGTATTGATATTGTCATGTACACACGACAGTTTTTGCACTTTTTTGCCAAGTAGGATCAAACTTTCTATTTTCAGTTGTTTTTGTTGTTTGTTCTCACTATACAACAACCATGCGCTGCTCAGTCAGCAGGTTCGTTCAATGTCTATTTTCAGACCTTGAAGTTTTAGTTACTGACATTCTATCAGACACATTGGAATATGCCTTTTTCTTCGAAGTGACAGCAGTATTGCTGCTGGCCTCTCTGTGAGCACCCCTGGCTGGTTTCACACCTCTCATCTCAGTTCATGATGAAGGGAAGTGGGAATGTTATGGTTAGTTTTACTGTCAACTTCCACCGATTAGGAGCCTCACCTGAAGAACTGTTCCTTTCATTTCACTGTGGGCCTCCGATACCTAGGGCAAACTGCATTGCCTCTCTCTTCACGTGTGGTGTTCAGAAACTTATCTATTGTTTACCAACAAACTCCCACAAAACAAGGTGACACACTAGGCAGATGGTGGTCATGCCTTTAATCCTACTACTTGGGAGGCAGAGGCAGGCAGATCGCAATGAGTTCAAGGCCAGCTTGGTGTACAGAGTTCCAGGATAGCCAGTGCTATACCAAAAAAAAAAAAAAAATTGAAAAACCAAAATCAAAGGGGCTGGAGAGATGGCTCAGAGGTTAAGCCTGCTCTTCCGGAGGTCCTGAATTCAATTCTCAGCAACCACATGGTGGTTTACAACCATCTGTAATGAGAACTGGTGCCCTCTTCTGGTGTATAGGCACACATGCAGGCAGAACACTGTATTCATAATAAATAAATATTTTTTTAAAAAAAAGAAAAACCAAAATCAAAGCCAACAAAAAAGAAGGCAACACATCATAAAGATCATGTGATCTAAATGCAGGAATTTCCAAAAAGCCCACATACAAACAAACACTAGAACCATCATGCTCAAGATGACCTTGGGTCTGGCAGAGAGTTCAGAGATAAATGCAGTTTGGAAAGACGTGAGCTGGTAACCAGAACTAGCAGAATGCAGAACCAGGCTTTCCAAAAAAAAAGAAAGAAAGAAAAGAAAAAAAATGAAGGAAGTAACAAGCAGCTATAAACTGGGAGGGAAAACCTGTCGGTCCTATACTGTGAAATAACTGTCTTCTGCTGGCATTTTATTTTTCTGGGTTTTTTTTTTTTCCTGAGACAGGGTTTCTCTGTGTAGCTGTGCTGTCCTGGAACTTGCTCTATAGATTGGGCTGGCCTCTATTGCCTGACTCTGCCTCCTGAGTGTTGGGATTAGAGGCGCACGCCACCCCTGCTGGGGCACTGTGGGCCACCCCTGCTAGGGCACTATGGGCCTTTTCCTTTTGAGCTGTCTGACTTGGGTCTTTCAGCCATCCAACGGTGGCCAGGCTGGGAACATTTGTGCTCTTGAACTGCAGCTACTTTGGGCTAATGTGGCTTTGGAGCTGCTATACAGAGGGAGACTTGATGTAAATCTTCAGGGACACTAGACCTTCTAGAGCCTATCTGATACTGTTCTTCCCTGTGGAATTCCACACAGTCCTCAGCCCTCAATCCAAACTCATCCATGACCCCCCACTCTCCTGCTTCTGGCTCGTTCCCGCCACCCAGACCCGAAATAATCACACAGAAACTATATTAATTGCAACACTGCTTGGTCAATGACTCTAGCATATTTCTAGTTAGCTCTTACATCTTAAATTAACCAGTTTCTATTATTTTGTATATTACTAAGAGGCTCATGGTTTACCGGTAAGGTTTTCAGGTGTTTGTCTCCTTCAGAGACTACATGGCATCTCCTTGACTCCACCTACTCTCTCTACATTTCTGTTTGAATTTCCCACCTGGTTTTACTCTGTTAAGCCATTGGCCGAAAGCAGCTTCTTTATTAGCCAATGACAATAAAACATATTCACAGCATACAGAGGGGAATCCCACATCAGCACAGTATCTGAGCCCATAACCTTTTCATATCCAGACTGTGTCCTAGCTCAGGAAGGATGTCCACCCCTCCAGGGCAAGCAGTACATTCTTGCATCTCTAAGACTTGACACCAACTTGGTAATAACTTATTTAATGAGTTGATGAGAGCATTTCTTTCTTTCTTTCTTTCTTTTTTTTTTCTGTTTTTGTTTTTCCAGATAGGGTTTCTCTGTAGCTTTGGTGCCTGTTCTGGAACTAGCTCTTGTAGGCCAGGCTGGCCTTGAACTCACAGAGGTCTGCCTGCCTCTGCCTCCCGAGTGCTGGGATTAAAGGTGTATACCACCACTGCCTGGTAATGAGAGCATTTCTGAGCTTTCCAACTCTGTGACCCTGTGAGGTCTTGGAGACGATTTCAATGGCAGCTCCAGGTAGCAGTTCTGACTGCTGTCAGCATTAGTGGTTTATGTTCTGTTCCATGCCAACCACCTAGCAGGGCATCGACATAGAAGACCCACAGGCCATATTGATGCATAAAGCTCAGGCTCTTGCCTAACTAGGTAAGACATAAGATAAATCAGAAAATGGAGTTACAGCAGGGGCCTGTGAACTTTGAACTTTTTGGTGGTTTCCCAAGGACACGTCTCCAACTACAAAGAGCTCTTGTTCCAAATGTTATTTGGTAGGAGAATAGGGACTAAATAGCTACATCAAGATTAACAGATTGGCTAGGCATGGAGGCACAGGCCTTTAACTCCAGCACTGAGGAGGCAGATGCAGACAGATCTCTGTGAGTTAGTTCAAGGCCAACCCGTTCTACATAGAGAGTTCAGACCAGTCAAGGCTACATAGAGAAACCCTGTCTCAAAAACAAACACCAATAACAACAGAAACACGAAAGAAGTCACAGAGGAAGACTAGGAACCTTTCTTTACCTGGCATCATGTAAGGAATAAAGTATGTTGGAGACAAATTCGGGAAATACAACCAACAACAGAGGTGGGTGCTATAAAAGGCCATACAATGAGTGGCCAGGTTTTTACTCATTAGCTCATTTCCATTGGAAGTTCTTTTTCTTCTTTTGAGATTTTATTTTGTGTGGATGTGCAGAGACAAGTAGATTGTGTTGGATCTCCATGGAGCTGGACATGGATGTTGGGAACTGAACTCCTGTTCTCTGCAAGAACAGCAAATGCTCTTCCAGCTGAGCCGGTCCTTCAGCCTCCATTGTTCCTTTCTTAGTAAGCTATTTCTATTCCACGTCTAACTTAGAAGGCATGTTTTCTCACCTTTTCCTGTACCGTATTTTCTTTTAAATGCTATTAAATTGTTTGAGTCTCCTTTTGAAGTCTTCTATTAATAAGACTAGGAATACTACAGGAGAATCTCAGTTTCCTCGATAACATCTGTGGTTCTGTTCCACTCCTACGGATCATGTCTGCAACACTGCTCGGCTCAGAATGACCCAGTGTCTGGTGCTCTGCCACGAGCCTTCCTGCCCACAGCCTCTCCTAACACCCCACTTGGCTTCTGAAGGCTACCTAGGTTCCCAGATAGAACATTCCTTTCCCCAAAGGCTTCCATGACCCACACTCCACGTGACCAGGGTGTCTTCTGTATGTGAAGTTTCTGTTCCTGCCTCCTTGATAGTAGCTTGGCCAAGTTTGTAGTCCTGTCCCTGACAAACAAGGCTTACATGGACTTATCCATGCAGGGATGCAGAATATGAACCAAGTTGTCACAGAAACACGAGCTCCCCAGGCCTTTGGAACTCACTGATGGATTGAAGTGTTGTTTGTTGACTTACTCTTTTTGCTCTTTTGGCTTTTTGGGGAGACCCACCACCCAGCTCCCAAATAAATCATACATGGAGTCTTCTTTCTTTTAAATGGTCAGTCTTAGGTTGACTTGCTTCTTGTCAGTTTTTCTTAAATTATCCCTGTCTAACTTTTGCATCCGGGCTTTTATCTTTCTCTATTTCTTTTCTTTTCTCTGTCTCTCTCTGTCTCTCTCTGTCTCTCTCTCTCTCTCTCTCTCTCTCTCTCTCTCTCTCTCTCTCTCTTTCTTTCTTTTTCGTTTTTTGAGATGGGGTTTCTCTGTAGTTTTGGAGCCTGTTCTGGAACTAGCTTTTCTAAACCAGGCTGGCCGACTCAAACTCACAGAGATCCACCTGCCTCTGCCTCCTGAGTGCTGGGATTAAAGGTGTGCGCCACCACTGTCCAACTCTTTCTCTATTTCTCTATACCTTTCTTAACTTCTTTCTCTGTAGTGTGCTATGTAGCTGGGTGGCTGGCCCCTAATGGCCCCCTCCTCCTTTTCTATCCTGCTCCTTCTTCTCCCTTTTTTTCCTTCTATTTATTCTCTCTGCCTGCCAGCCCCTCCTATTCTTTCTCTTGTCTTGCTATTGGCCATGCAGCTCTTTATTAGACCATCAGGTGTTTTAAACTGGCAAAGTAACACAGCTTCACAGAGTTGAACAAATGCAACAGAAAAGAATGTAAAACATCTTTGCATCACTAAAACAAATATCCATAGCATAAACAAATGTAACACATCTTAAAATAATCTTCTACAACACTGGAGCCCAAAGTTAACAGTGTAAAGGAGGGTGGACCAGAAGACAGCCGAAGGCTCAGTGCCCACCAGTGCTCACTAAATACATGGACACGAGTCTGGTGCACGCCTAGTATGGTCAGGGTTCCTGTGGTTCCTGTGCCCTAGACACATCCCAAGGTCCCTAGACTCTGAAGGAACTTCTTTGGGCATGGGCCATGCCATGTCTGCAGTTCCTCACGCTGTATCACATCCTCATGCCAGGTTTTCATCATTTTAACCCACGCTAAACAGATCAGTAGTTCCCAAGGAATCCATGGTCCAGGGCACCAGTTATGAGGTTGTGAGGTTCAATGTGCAGGCTGAGGGAAACCCAGTGACTATCTGTGGGCCTGTAGGAACCTCTACTTCCTGCCACTACCCAAGGTCCTTTAAAGAACCCCAAAATTTATTTCACTATTGACAAACAAATGATTTGCTGGCGAGCAGGCAATATGTTGTCTGGCCTCAACAGTGGGTTATGTGTGCTCATTTAGGGCTACAGGGCTGGAGGACACTCTCCTTGGGCTTTCTCCCCATGACCAGCCACATCAGCTGTCCACAGAAGTTCATCCTGAATTAGGTTCCCATTTTTAAGGATAAATTTGTTTACAAAAGGAGGACTGACACAGCGTTACTTTCAAATGCAGAGGTTTGGCGAAAGAGATTCAAACTGCTATCTATTCACTGGGAAAACATACACTGGCCATCACTAACATGTCCCCATGACCTTAACAGACAGCCACCACACACACACACACACACACACACTCTGATGCTTCCCCTCAGAAAGTACAGAGTTGCATGCATCTCACTTTGCTCCCCTTTAAAATGAGAATGGATAGATATGTCACATTCATTGAGAACCTACAATGGTGTCTAGTACAAGATGGCACAGCTCAACCAAGGCCACTGGTGCCAGGCCCCAGTGTGCACAGCTTGGTCACCCTCATTTCCTCCCTTTACCCTGGCTGCAATGCCTGCCTGGTGCACACAGACACAACTCATCAGGCAGCCCATTCTTCTGCCTTCAAATGCACCCTTGGTCTGTGCCCAGCAATATATGCCAATTGCTGAGGTCAGTGGATGCTTGTCCTTTGCTTCCAATCAAAGGCAGCCTGTCCACCAAGGCTGCTGAAGCTCAGTGAACACAGCCTGCGGTTTCCTAGGTACAAGCCTCACTACTGGCCCCAGTAGGGCTGCAATGTCAGACAATATTCATCTCAGCTGGCCACAGACTGACAGACCCTCTGGACTTTGTTTCACCACCCCAATGAGTGGGGAACATGAGGAAAACACAGGTCCCCTTGTTCTCTTCAAAGTGGGACTCTGGCTTTAAGCAGTTGCAGCTGTCTGCAGCTCCCATCCTGGAGGAGTTACAGCAGAAGGCTGCCTCTGGCAGAGGAGCACCAAATGTTGCCGGCAGGGGGTGGGGTGTCACAGCAAGGGAAGGATCACCCCCACAGGACCTTCCAGGGAAGAAAAGCAGAAAGCCGGGTTGCTGGGGTAAACCCGAAGGGCAAGGAGGGACAGCCAGGTCAAATTGGCTTGTGTTAGAATTGTTTCAATAAAATTACTTGTAGATAATAAGACATGGGACCCAGAAGGAGAAAGGCAATTGTGTAAAGCTGTGGATACAAAGAAACAAGACATGCCAGAAAAGCTTTTTCCTAAATTTGTTGACTTTGACCAAAGACAGCCAAAAAAAAAAAAAAAAAAAGAGGGAGGGAGGGACGGAGCCTCTCCCTGAGCCCCAGAACCTAGTCAGCCTTTCCAAAGCCATGCCTGCTGGTGTCCCCTGCCCTGGGGGCAGTCTGATCGCCCCCCCCCATACACAGCTCCTATTGGCCCGAGTTACCACATCACTGTGAACAAGGCAGAAAGCACCCTGTCCCAAATATTTGTTCTGATGTTCTTAAGAAAAACTTGAAAGTCAATAAATAAGCACTGATAAATGTAGGAGGAGGCTGGATGGGAGGAGGTTGCTGCAGGGGGGCAGCAAGGGAGGACAGATGGTGGCTGAAACTCAAGGGATAAGAGTGGGTGGGGCCTACAGAGTACTAGAGGATCCCGGAGGCCTTGGGGTCCTACACGGAGACACACAGGATGGTAAGGGACAGAAGACACCAGGGGACATGGGCACGTGCCCGGACCCACGGCCCGCGGCAGGGAGCCTGAGGGCTCGCTGACCTAGCCTCTCCGGTAGCCATCGCATCGATTGCCTGGGTCCCTGGGAGGGCAGAGCCTTTGCGCAGGCGCGCGCGCTCGCTCCCGCGGCTGGGCGCCAGAGACGCCCTTAGGCGCGCGCCTCACTTCCGGTAGGCAGTGATTGGGTGTGCCGCGCGAGCCCTGCCCTGCCGGCCAATAGGCAGCGCGAAGCGGTAGGGGGCGGGGCACGGGCACAGTCCGGACACCGCCCGCGGGCCTGCCCGACTCCCGCCCGGCCGCCGGCGCCATGTGACCGCGCCGCCGCCCTCCGCGCGCCCGGCCCGCCCGCCCGCCGCGCTCCCGCGGCCCGGCGCAGCCCCAGGCCGCCGAGGGACGGCGGGGCCGGCGCCATGGCCGAGCGGGGCCGACTCGGCCTGCCCGGCGCGCCCGGAGCGCTCAACACCCCGGTGCCCATGAACCTGTTCGCCACCTGGGAGGTGGACGGCTCCAGCCCCAGCTGCGTGCCCAGGTACGCCCCCGCGCTGCGCTTTGTCCGCGCGCACCTGCCCGCGGGCCAGGACCCCGCGCCCCCGAGCGCGCGCGGGCCACAGCTAGGCGAGGGCCGGGGCGGGGCAGCGGGCCTGCGGCTCGGGGGCCAGTGCTCGCCCGCACCTTGACACCTGCATCCCGGGCGGAGCTGCGCGCAGCGGACCGCAGGCACTTCGGGCGGTCGAGCTCTCGGCTAGTGCTACCGCTCTCTTCCCGTGTGCAGCGGCACTGTCACACCCCAAAGGCCTGGGCCTGAGGCTCACTCCACGGTTGCCTCCCCGGTACCCTGCGGGTCGGGTCTGCTCTCTCTTCACCTGTCGGCCTTGTGCCGGGAGCTGTGGAGAGAGCTCCGGAGTCCTTTCTACTCTTTGCTTGGAGCTTGTTAGTTTTACGCTTGCTGAAGCCTGGCCTCCCTCTCTTGGGTAGGCGACCTTCCACTCGCTCCTTGGAAAGGACTAGGCAAGATTTACCCACCGGGCGGGCGCTGTGGACCTACAGCTTCTCATTCTACTGCCCAGCTTGAAACTTTGGTGATTTCTTCTTGACTTGGATCCTACTCAGGAGCCTCAGTTAGTGAGGGAAAAGGAAATCCAGACACCAGGCTGAAGACGCTACAGGCTTTCCTCGGGGGAGACAGGGAAAGTGGGCTTGTCCCCAAAGAGTCTTCCAGGTACAGAACTTGGACGGTGGTGTGCCCCTGAGTAGAGAAACCCTGTGGAGAGAAGGTACTTCACTTGCAGGTGAGCTTCAGGTTGGCCTGTGGCTCTCACTCTGCCGACTCTTTCAGCAGGCCCCTGAGTGTGGTGTTGGTGTTCAGACAGTGATTTTTCCCCTTTGGCTGTGCCTTTGGGAAAGAGGATGGATGCTGAACGCAATTCCTAGACCTGTGTTGCATCTGGAGTGCTGAGACCTGAGGGTCAACATTTGCCTCACTGGGAGCATCTCCCAAACTACCAAAGCCAGGAGGGGAGGGGGAAGCTGGACCCTCCCACTCTAGTTCTGCTTCCTTACATCATTATCTTGAGCACCCCACTTCACACTGGCCCTTTTAGCAGCCCCTGAGTTCCTTAAATGAGAGCCAAGGGGGTCTCTCTCTCATTCCCTCCTCTCTTCCCCTTTTCTTTCTTCCTTTTTCTGCTACTGAATCTCATTATGTTGCTGAGGCTGTTGTTGAACTCTTAAGCTCTTTTGATCCACCTCCCCCCCACACATCCCTCAGCTTATTTTATAGTTAGAACTACAGTTACAGGTACATGTCCACACTCACCTAAGACAGATGTCTAACCCTGGTAAGGAAGGGGACAGAGACCATTTCATTATCCTTCTAAAGGTGGCTGGTATTTTTTTGTTTTTCGAGATAGGGCTTCTCTGTGTGTAGCTCTGGCTGTCCTAGAGCTCACTCTGTATACCAGTCTGGCCTCAAACTCACAAAAATCCGCCTGCCTCTGCCTCCCAAGTGCTGGGATTAAAGATATGTGCGACCAGAGCCTGACCAGGTGGACTGTTTTTTGAGACAGGGTTTTGCTTTGAAGTCATAGATGGCCTTTGTTTTGTAGCCTAGGTGGCCTTGAACTCTGTCCTCCGGCCTCTGTCTGCCTCCTGTGTACAGGGATTATAGGGATGCGCCATCCTGCCTTCTCTGGTCTTTGTTCTTGCATACTCCTAGAATACCCCTTTTATGTAGGGGATAGCAGCATCAGGAAAGGCTGGTTGAGGACAGGCTTGCACACGGAGAAAGATGGGGCATCTTGGGTGAGCAGCAACAGATGTTGGGGTGTTCTGGGTTTTGGCCCGGTCAGAGATGAGAGACTTTTTCTGGAGTGCTGAGGACCACTCCATGTGTGTAAAAAGCATGTAGTCTCAGTATAATGCTGCCTGATCTCTGTCCTATGTGCTGTTTGACCTCTGCTCTGCTGATGCATATACCTCCTGTGCATGCACCCTGGGCACATACCCTCATATCACCTTTGTGCAGTGCTGCTCTTCTGGGTGCTGCAAACAGGATGTAACCGTGTTCCCTGAGTTCTTTTCACTCTTCTCCTTGGCTTTCATTAAGTCTCCAGTTCTGGGAGCTGCATCTGTGCTGGTGGCTGCTGAAGCATCACTGCTGCATAGTATGGAATGATGAAAGCTGGGCTTCTGCTAAGGGATATTGCCAGGTTTTTGCCCGGTTACAAATCTGCCATTGCCACTGCAGAGGTTTTCTTACCTATCGCCGGCGTGCATGCCTGTCCCTGTGGCAGGCAGGACCTACTTGAATGTTTTTACCAAGTAGGAGGACTTTTAGAGGTGTGGGTGTGTGTTCGCTCAGTGTTACTATTCAGTTGCTTCCTAAAGCAGCTGTACCAACTCCAGCCCCAGTGCTAGGGCGAGAATCCTCACTGCCTTACATTCTTGCCAAGCTGGTGGGTGTGAAACAGTGTTGTGGTTTTAGTTTGAATTTCTCTGATTATGAATCTAGACCATTTGTACTTCCCTGTTAGAGAAATTCCTATTCATGTGTTTTGCCAATTTTTCTTTCTCATTTCCCCCTACTTGAGTCTCAGCAGTTTCTACGGGGGATAGTAATCTTTACCCACCTAAAACTGTTGAAATCCTCTTTTAATTGTGTGTGTCCCTCAGAGTTGGCCTGGAGTGTGGGGTGGTGGGGTGGGGGTAGAATCCATCCCCCTTACTTTGACATGGGTGGAGTTTCAATTCTCCTTCCCTGGGAGGTAGTGAGATAGTTCTCTGTCCTTGGGGAAGCTGGGTGCTAGGCATCCTGAAGCTGATGGGAGGGAGGATCCAACTCCTGATACTCAGTGCTTTCCCAGCCATGTTGTCAAGTTCACCTTACCTCAACAGCCTGGTACACCATGCTGCTAGGGACAGTGTCTGCCCTGTCATACTGCTGGGATTCGAGTTCTCTGTTCCTGGGCATGTTCTCCTTCCACTCTTCAGCAGGGTCTTTACCTTTACCAAAGGTCTTTGAACCTTTGTACTTTCACTTGAATTCTTTTCTTTTTGACATTATTAACTCACTTCCAAGCTTTGTGCACCTGCGTCTTTTTCTTACCTCCACTGACTTCTAGGCCATGCGCTGGCTCACTTGGTGTCTGAACAACAGTTGTTGTCCAGAGTGCACACCATTGTATATGTATGTTTGTGGAAGGCACAGACATCTCTATCCTTCCAGCAAGGAGCGGAGCCTCCATCCTTCTTTGTCATTCCTGATGCTGCCAGCTCTGCATTCCCAGGCAGTACCATCTCCCCAGAGGGCTCTGTGGATAGAGTGAGACTCTTTGATGCACCCATGCTTTTTTGTCGCCGACTTTCCTTTCTGTTGGTACATAATACTCCCTTGTAAGAATGAACCCCCATTAGACATTGGCTTCTTTGGAGTTTGAGGCTATCATTTGGTGATTTTTGTCATAGGGCTTTAGTTTAAGAAACCTTCAGTTTGCTGGGCGGTGGTGGTGCACACCTTTAATGCCAGCACTCGGGAGGCAGGGGCAGGTGGATCGCTGTGAGTTTGAGGCCAGCCTGGTCTATAGAACTAGTTACAAGACAGGCTCCAAAGCTACAAAGAAACCTGTCTTGAAAAACCAAAGATCAAAAAAAGAAAGGAAGAAAGAAAGAGAAGCCTTTAGTTTAAGGTACAGGGAGGGAGGGAGGGCACAATCTTCCACTCTCCCAATGGTCCTGGACAGTGTGGTAAATTTTCCTTAGACTCTCCTCGGAGATGGATAGTGCTGTCACATGTCTGAAGTGGAGGTTGTACCCTGGTTTTACTGGGAAGGATCTGTCTTCCTCCTTGAGTTGAGGAGTCCTTCATGCAGTGGAAGTGGATGCTCTTTGCCAGTGTTTCTGCTCTGGGGTTTGCTGCTCTTCTTACGGGTGTGCTTTGTGATTTTGCTGGAGAATGGTTTTATACTCTGCCCAAACTGACCTCCAAGCTACGGTGCTCAGGTGAGCCTCCTGAGTGGCCAGGACCACAGATATGTCTGTGTGCTTTTGGATGAGCAGGAGTTTTGAGTTTGGTAAAGCCCACTGTTTTAGTTGTTTCTGTGTTCTGTCTTAGAAATCTCCAGGATATGAATGTGTGTTAAATCTGGTTTGCCACCAATTGGGTTGTGACTGTGACGACAGAAAGGCTCTGAAATGCCCATGCGATCTTCTGAGCTGCATGTGGTTGTCAGAGAATGGCCCGAGCTGCTTCTCAGGCATGCGTGTTGCATTGGCTGAGGTCTGTGATGCATCCTGAGGAATGTGTGGGTTCGGCTGACAAGTCATGTGTGTCTGCGTCAGACTCGTTCCTTAATGTTCATATTGTGGACATCTCAATGAAACTCATCTTTTCTTTGCTGCAGTTTAAGGTGAGGGCACAGCTTCCATACTTCCAGTGGTCCTGGACAGTGCGGTAACTTTCCCTTAGACTCTCCTTTGGGATGGGTAGTGTCGAGGGTTTCCCATGTGCTTGCTCTTCAGATATGAAGAACTTAGTGCTCTACCACTGAGCTCTATATCTGGCACCCAGCTGACATGGACTGTGGGTCCTGAACTGCCATTGTAAGTTTTTTTGTTTGGTTTTTGAGACAGGGTTTCACTCTAGCCCTGGCTGTCCTGAAATTTGCTCTGTAGACCAGGCTGGCCTTGAACTCAGAGATCCAGGACTCGCAGGAGTCAGTTTTCTCCTTCCATCCTATGGGACTCCGGGAGTGACTTGGGTCATCAGACTTTGAGGCAAGCACCTTTACCCATTGATGCATCTCAATAGCTCTACTTTCAAAACAAAACAAAAGCACATGCCTTTAATCCCAGCACTCGGAGGCAGAAGCAGGCGGATCTCTGTGAGTTCTAGGCCAGCGTGGTCTACAAGAGCTAGTTCCAGGACAGGCTCCAAAGCTACAAAGAAACCCTGTCTTGGAAAACAAAAAACAAAAACAAAACAAAACCCACAAAAGCCAAGCTTTCTTCTTTTCTTTTCCTTTCTTTTTTCTCTTTCTTTTTGAGACAGGCCTTCATGTATCTAAAACACAGAATGTAGCAGTGGATGAGCCTCCTACCTTCACATCCCAAGTGCTGGGATTACAGGCATGTCCACCACGTCTGGTTTTTGTGTTGGCTAGTGACCAAACTCAGGGTTTTATGCATGTTAGGCACACATTGCCAACTCAGCTACACCCCCTTTTTCTTTAAACTGTCACAAAGCCTTATGTATGAGGTATAACTGGTTATTCAGTGTGTGTTTAAATTTAGTATTTACCCAATCTGACATTCTGATATTCCTTTATTTAAATGAATCATCCAGTCTATTTTTATTTATCTAAGTTGGCAATACTGTATTCATGTCTATTTTATTTTGTACTTTGTATCATCCTGCACTTCTTTTCTCTTTTGCTTCACCTTGTTTTGGCACTGAATTCCCCTCCCTCATTAATAGTAAAATTTGCTGTTACTTTTTTCCTGGTTAGCTCTGTGAACTTGAGCTGCATCCTTGTGTTATATTTTAGTCATTTGTGCCTTTCTCTGAAGTGATACAACTTGCAGAGCTCTTTAGCCCCAGCCCTTCGTTTGCACATGCTGCTACCACAGTGAACTTCCAGTCCCCTAAGCCTGGTGATGCTGTCTGTGTTACTTTACCTGGTAGCTTTAGACTGCTTGTAGCACTTGCCCTCTGTATCTCGCATCTTAGTACTTGGGATCCTCCTCCCTGCACTGGAAAGATGTCCTGCGGCTTTCCTCCGGGGAAGATATGATAACTATGAAGTGCTCTTTTAGCCAATGGTGTCTTGTCTCTTTATTGTCCCCTAGGGCCTGGTGCTGGCTCCAGGGGTAGCATCTCCCTCAGGGTGGCCACTGACTACTGTACTTTTGTCTTGCTGTTCAGGGGCAGCTGTCAGGCAGCCATGACTCACTGGAGGGCAGTGTGTTGAGTGGCTTTGTGGTCACCTTCTTGTTGTGACAGCTTATCTGATGATATGCTATGGCGTGTATTCTTTTATGCTGACCCCTATTAAGATTGAAGGACTTGTGGATTCATGGTTTTCTTTAGTTCTGGGAGGTTCTCAGCCCTTTTCTCTTTGTTGCCTCCTCAATGTGCTCCCCACTTACTTCTGCAGGACTGGGTGGACGTGTGGACATGTCAGTCTTTCATGTCAGCAGATGAGTAAGGAGGTATGATGGCTAGCAAGCCATCGTACCTCTTTGGCAATTGCCTGATGTGTTCATGTGCTGGCATAGTCCTTCTAGACCGCTTCTCCCTCCTTGCTGCAGGCTTAGGTCTTTTTATCGGCATCATGTCTGTCTTCCTCAGTTCAGTCCAGGTCTGTTTCAAGAAAGTAACTTATTGAGTGTTGTAATTGACCAAGATGGCATGCTAAAGAATGTGGACTTTTCTTTGAGTAAGGGGAAGACTCTAGATTATTTTGAAGGTTTGCTTGGGAAAGTAGTGCTGCTTGGAAGCCTGAATTGATGTAAGTTTAGCTGGAGGTGGATTTGAGTGGGGTGAAGTGGGCAGAGGAGTGTGTGAGGTTCGAGAGTGGACTCTTTTGGAGGAGAAAGGCACTGGAGAAGCTGACTTGTTGGAAAGGCTGTGGGCTTGGCATCTCCATAACATAGCTCAGTGGGAAGATGGGGAAGACTGCCCCTTGGAGAGGCCCTGTGGATTCAGAGTAGGCGTGGCACATGGCTGGAGTCTGCATGGCTCTGATCTGCCCACCCTACTCAGGCACTGCTTTTAGGACATAGGCAGGCAAAGTTGTCTGTGGTCCCTTCTCTGTCCTGGTGCGGGATAGCGTGTGGAATGCTCTTATCCAAACAGACTGACTCTTCCTGTGGAACTTAGTGCTGTAACATCTTCATTTCCCTCAAGTGGCTTCATGCAAAAGCTGTGGCCTGCACTGCCTTGGATGCTGGGCATCAGTGACTACTCATGACCTGAGAACTAGGCAGGGCCAAGGTGCTTTGCAATTCAAGGTCCTTGCTATTGTCACATATCCATCCACTCTTTTCTTGGGTCTCAGGAAGGTTTGGTGGAGCAGGGTGTCAATGAGGCAGGGTCGAGAGTGGGAGGACATTCTAGAGTGAGGTCTGCTGCTTCATTCACAGCAGCTGGGGTCTCATTTGATGCCATGGTGGATTTATGCAGGTGGCAGAACTCCATCATGTGGAGGGAATCTTTTAGGGCCCTGGCTTCAGGTGGCATAGCCAGAACAATAGAAGTGGCTGTGTGTTTGTGTATTATGCCCTCAGGTGCAGATGAGAGGGGACACGGGTAGGAAGGCCCAGGGCCTGTGTTCAGGGTCTGCCTTGCTCATTCTAGACTCAAATTCCAGGGGTGCGAATCTCTTTGGGAACTACTGCAGTACTACTGGTGCTCAGGAAACACAGCTCTCCATACAAGGTGTTTCCACTAATAATGTGTGTGAGCTGCTGGTTCCTCTCCATGAGTACCTGGTCACCTGCAGTGGTACTGAGAGACAGTTGGCCTAAACATAGTATGTGAATGTATCTAGGGCTGAGTTCTCTCTGCTTTGAAGGTGGGTATTCTAGAGCAAAGATGGGCTTTGTATAGGCTTCTAGGGGTGGCAAGTGCCACACATGACCTCTAAGAATAGAACTCCAAGCAGCAGTCCTGAAACTTTCAGGCAGTGCTCCCAGTGCCTCAGGAGCCTGTGCAGGGAGGCAGGAGCCCCAGGACTGAGGCTGTGGCCCTGAGTCTCCTGAATCGTGTCTTGATGTGCAGATGTCTGCTAAGCAGAGGTGTCTAAATCTGTGAGAGGTAGAGATGGGCAGTGCAAGATACCAGAGACCATGCTGGTCTTCTCCCTTCTGGTGCTCACAGATGTGGTGGTTTGTTCCTACTAGCCCACTAGCCTCTCCTCACCACCCTGTCAGGATTGAGGGTACTCCCCTACAACATACACTTCTTGTCAAGTACCAAGGTCTTGAAGTAGAACTCATCCTGTGGCCCAGCCCCAGAGGCGCCATTTTAAGAATGGATCCTGTCTCCAAGGTGTCAGGTTCTTCCTGCATTTATGTCTGGCATGGATGCACACAGAGCACAGTGAACTCCTACTCATTAGGATGGAGTGTCTAGGCAGGATAGGTTTGGATCCCCATGCACCCTTCTCTCTGCAACACTTTCTACTTCTGTCCTCCGACATCTTACCTTAGGCAGAAGTAACCACATTATCATAGCAGAATCTGAGTCTGACAGTCCCCAGACAACTGTCAGATCCCTTGTCCATCTTTCTGAAAGGTCCATAGTTCTCTCTATCTGGCATGTGCTTCCTGCAACAGCTTTTGGCAAGGTTGTGCACATATGGTGAGTTGGCCACCAAGGTGAGCAGTACAGTGGACACCTTCAGCCTTTGCCAGGACAGTATAAAGCTGGCCAGTGCCTTTGGAAGATGTCTTGCTGGCAGGTGAGTGCCTGGAGGCCAGAGGCTCTCTTGTGCTGGGGAGAGACTTGACTGAGTCTGGGGTAGGCCCTTGCTAGGCCTGGCAGGGGAGCTTTGGTTTAGGCTTCCATGAATTGAGTGTCCAGGTGGACTGACGTGTACTCTTTTTCATCCATCTGGCCTTGGTCATAATCAGCTATGGCCCCCTCATGCTTGCTTGCCTGCCGCTCTGACCCTTGCTTCCTTACATAGTGGGGGGGCTGCCATTCCCTCAGCTCTGCTGGTTTCAGGCCTGACTCTGGAATCCTTTTGTCTTATTTTTTTCCTTCACACTTTCTGGGCATGGTGGCACTTTAATCCCAGTACTGGAGAAGTAGAGGCAGGCAGGTCTCTGTAGGTTCAAAACCAGCCTGGTTTACATAGGGAATCCCAGGATAACCAGAGCTACATAGGGAGACCTTGTTGAATAAAATATAATTTTTTATATTTATTTATTTATTGTGTGTATAGATGTATGTGGGTACTTTCGTGGCAATTTTGGAAATCAGTTCTCTCTATTATGCAGGCAATCAAACTCAGGCCATGAGGCTTGGCAGGAGGTGCCCTTACCCACTGAGCTGTCTAGCTTCCCTAAACTGCCTGTTGTGTGTGTGTGTGTGTGTGTGTGTGTCTTGCCTTAATGTCTGTGCACCACATGCATGCAGTACTGTTGTGAACCAGAAGAGGGCGTCATATCCCCTGGAACTGCAGTTAAGAACAGTTGTCAGCCATCTTGTGGGTGCTAGGGATGGAACCTGGGTCTTCTGGAAGAAGCAGCCAGTGCTCTTAACTGATGAAGGCATTGCTTCAGTCCCTGAACTTACTGTTTGGACCACCAAATGCCTCCCTTCAGCACGACTGATGGATTTTTACTCTTTGAAAAACAAAAAAGAGGAGACTGGAGAGATGGCTCAGAAGTTAAGAGCATTGGCTGCTCTTCTAGGCATCCTGAGTTCAATTCCTGGTGATAGTGTAGAGACCAGAGCTGGCATCTGCTGACTGACAGTGTCCTGCGTAGTTATGCCTTGAGTGGGATCTGAGACTATCTGCTGGGCTACAAGGAGTTGATGCACACACCCAGAGAGCATGGGAGACTGGACAGCTGCTCCATACACTTTGGCTCATCTCTGGAATGTCATGGGAGCATTTAGATACTTCTTTAATTGCAAGTGAGACATCTGCAGATGGAAAGCTGGGCCCTACAGGCTCAGGCCTCTGGCTTGTAAAGGTTTCTTTTCAGGACCCTGACTTCCAGACAACCAGGACCTGGGAGGTATTCTGAAGGCTGCTTTGGGGGAACTCCCTGCACTGAGGAAGAGTGGCTCTGCATGATGGAGAGTCTGCCCACACAGTCATGTACACAAGAAGATGAAGGAACCTCTTCCCATGGTCCATAAACTAGTCTTTGAGGCCAAGGTCCTGGAGGATGAAGGGGGGCCAGCCCTTCTACAAGCGTCTGGCCTTCTATGACTTGAGATGCAGCCTTACATCATTCTCACTTTTCTTTCACGAATTCCTGTTTTGTCTCCTGGAAAATACCCTACCTAAGAAAGGGTAGTAGTAACTCCTGAAGAACACTCACTACCTCCCAAGTCCTTCCCAGACCCATGTGTGGACACCCCCACTCATTACAGACATTCCAGCTGCCCTTATGGAACTCTGTCTTGGCCTTGTTACCAGCCCATGTGATCACCACTACACAGAGGCCTGAGGCAGGGGTCTGGCAGGCAAACAGGAACAGCTGCACCACCAACTGGGGAATGCTGTGCTCTGACACTGCTCAAGGATATGTGGAGGGGTTCCGCTCCTGGATCATCAAAATCACACATGTTCTGCGCTTAGAATAGAAGCCCAGGCTGCCTTGCTATGTGGGATGTGTTTGGAGGCTCCCTGTTAGGACAGTGACTGTGATTCCTCCACACCTTTCTTGTGGAAGATGGATTGCCCTCAGCGCAGGGAAGAGAACGTAACTGGATGTCCCAATAAAGTTGACTTTGTTCAGAATTTTTTTTTCAAAAGTATGTCTGATTGGATACGAGAGTTCCTTATGAATTTCTTTTTTAGCATCTTCTAGTTGCTTGAAGGATAATGAATAGAGATGGGCATCATTGCTTCTGTTGATATAGAGCTGACTGGCTTCAGGCATAGTTGGATCCACAGGCATGCAGTTGGGAGCTTCAGGCATCACTTCAGTTTCTTCACCTGCATTCTCATGTGGCAGAAGGAGACAAGGTGGAACACTGCATCTGGGCCATTGTTAGCCAGGGTTGGCTGTAATTGGGGCTCAGCAAGATGTTCAATCAAGGGCTGGAGAGATGGCTCAGAGGTTAAGAGCATTGCCTGCTCTACCAAAGGTCCTGAGTTCAATTCCCAGCAACCACATGGTGGCTCACAACCATCTGTAATGGGGTCTGGTGCCCTCTTCTGGCCTGCAGGCGTATACACAGAAAGAATATTGTACACATAATAAATAAATAAATAAATATTTAAAAAAAAAAGATGTTCAATCAAAGTGTCAGCTGTTGGGCACAATATATCACTGTGCAAGAGCAAGTAATCCAAGTGGAGGACTAGATTGGGATAAGCTTGTAGTTTATGGGGTTCCTGGATATAGCTGACCATATTGGGTACAGGTGTCTCTGTCACTATGGCGTGACCTTCAGCCTTGTCCTCTTCTGGCTTCTCTCAGGTCCTGTGTGTCCAGCATAACACCTAGACAAAAGCCCCGGAACCAAAGCCAGACTACATACAGTTACCTGCCTACTGTCTCTATCCTGGTAACAAGCTGGCCAACGTTTGAGCCCAGTCTCCTAGCTTACAATGGTAAAGTCAGGGGCTAGAGTCCTGGGCATTTTGAGGGGTTGCTGTGTTGTTAGCCAGATGACATACAACCATCCGCAGGGCTTCTCAGAAGAACTGAGTCAGGTCAGTCTTGGGGATAACCAGGATTAACACTTGGGAAGTTCACTCCAGACCTGCAGTTCCAAGTGCAGAGATTCCAGTCTCTAAAAGTCATCTTTTGGGGCTCTGAGGTGTGGCTCAGGTGGAGCACTTGCCTGGTGTACCTGAGATGGCTTCATTCCCAGCCTGTGAAGGAAAAGTGGCGATACAAGAAAACAGAGGTAATTAAGGGAGAAAATGCAGAGAAATAAAACTGAACAAAATCATTTGAAGATGAAATCACCCTAATGTTCCATGTCTAACATTTCCGTGTTGTACCTTGTCCCATGGAAGGGAGACTGCTAAGCTCTCCATCAGGGGTGCAGTCACACCTGCAGGGTAATTGCAATAGAGAATTGGGAGGCTAGCTGGAGTCTAGAGACGCCCAGGAGATTTGTGGGAAGGAACAAAGATAGGACACTGTGAAGGGCAATGAGATTTGGGAAATGTTGCTACAGTGGTACTGCATAGGTAAGGCATCACCATTCCACACTTGTTCCTTCCGGGCATTTGCATATGGCTACAGCAACAGGCTGCATGGCAGCACTGGCCCCAGGGCTCTCCAGGCTCAGCTCTCTTCCTCTGGGCATCTTGTGCGTGTGTCCCAGGCCTACCTTAGGATGTAGTTGGGCCCACTCAAACCTCACATATCCAGTCTTCAAGATGGTTCTGAGATCTGCAGGGCTGACCTTGTCTCAGTTTCCTGAAGTCCTTTCTTTATCTCTCTTCTTGTGTTCTTTACTTTGACTACCACTTACAGCTTGACTCTGCTGTCATCTACACATGGGGTCTTCCCCTTACAGCTTGACTCTGCTGTCATCTGCACACGGTGTCTTCCCCTTACAGCTAGACTCTGCTGTCATCTGCACACGGGGTCTAGGCTGTGCTCTTAAATTCTCAGACACCTCGACGGTTTTTTTTTTTTTAAGATATTAAAATAATTCTGTGTGTCTGTGTGCTTGTGAGTATGGGTGCCAACAGGGGCCAGAAGAGGGTGTCAGTCTCTTGGAACTGGAGTTCTAGGAGACTGAGCTGGAACCAAACTCTGGTCCTCTGCGAGAGTAGTATATGCTGTTAACTGTTAAACTACTGGTTCAGCCCCCTCTGCAGTTTTTTTTAAATTCATGTGCATTTGTGTTTTGTCTGCGTATGTCTGTGTGAAGGTGTCAGATCACCTGGAACTATAATTACAGATAGCTGTGAGCTGCCATTAGGGTGCTGGGAATTGAACCTGGGTCCTCTGGAAGAGCAGGCAGTGCTCTTAATTGCTGAGTCCCTCTGCAATTATTTTTCACATTTGTTTATTTGTATGTATGTGCTATAGTATGTGTGAGGTCAGAGGACAACTTGAAAGAGTTGGTTGTGTCTACCGTATCATCCTTGGAGATGGAACTCAAGCAGTAGGCTTGATGGTCTTTACTCACTGAACCATTTCACAGTCCATGGACTAGCTTTTAATTGACATGTTTAGCCTGTATGTATGGTCACTGATATACTTGCATTTATTTTTTGTTATTTTATACTTTGTTTTTCCTTGATAGTTTTTTTCTCATTTTCTCCTGAAAAATAATTGAAAGTTTACCAAAATCTATTTACTGTTTTAAAAAGTTTCTGGGAACTGGAGAGGTGGCTCAGTGGTTAAGAGTACTTACAGAGGACTCACGCTCAGTTCCCAGCACCCGCATGGCACCTCAAAACCATCTGTAACTCCATTCACAGGGGATTTGACATCCTCTTCTAGACGTGAAGTACTGGGCATGCATGTGGTACACATACATACATGCAGGCAGAACAATCAGAGACATGAAATGAAAGTAAATAAATCTTTTTTTTTTTTTTTTTTTTGGTTTTTCGAGACAGGGTTTCTCTGTAGCTTTGGAGCCTGTCCTGGAACTCCCTTTGTAGACCAGGCTGGCCTCGAACTCACAGAGATCCGCCTGCCTCTGCCTCCCGAGTGCTGGGATTAAAGGCGTGCGCCACCACCGCCCGGCTGAAAGTAAATAAATCTTAAGAGATACAAAGAAATTGGGTTTCTAAGTCACTTATCTTTTTTTAAATTTCATTAAAATATGAAGCTTAGCTCTTAAGGACCAGCACCCCTTCCTGTTCTCTAAGAGAGTGAACCCTGACAGTCAGACTCCTTGTGTGGGCTTAGCTGCCTTCATGTCTCCTCAGCAGGTCTTTGTGCTGCGGCCACTGCACAGAACAGCTCCCTGACTTTGCTCGCTGGTGCCTCCCACTCCTGCCTGCTGGAGTGACTATTTTTCCTGGAGCATATCCTTTAGTCTTGTGAGTGGAGGCTGTGTGTCTGTTTCCCTCTTGTACTTGGCCTTCCGACTTACGTTTTTATGGTTTTGAGACACTTGTAATAATTTGCCCCTTGTTCCATGTGGCTAATGTATCGTCTCTGTTATTCTAAAGAGCTTTCCTTTCAGTCTGAATAGATAGGATTTATTACTGATAATATTTTTATTCTCCTTGGGACTCTGCAGCATATGAATATGGCTTTCCTTGTTCTGGTTCAAATATTTTCCCTTTGCTGCTCAATCTCCTCCTGGATGGAGACTGCTTAGTTGCTCCCTCCGGTTTCTGGCTGCTTTGAGGCCTGCACCAGCATCGATCCCAGTCAGGCCATCTGTCTGTGAGGCTGTATATTTCCCCCTCTGAGCTCTGATGTCCAGCTGTTTATGTGCAGTTGTTTTATCTGTCCCCATGGGCTGTGCTTTATAAGCGTGGTCATTGTTCTCCACATCCTTAGCACAGGTGGCTTTGCTAGCTGACTCTGTGATGTGAGACTCTTGGCTCTATGGGCATGGCTAGTGGGAGGCCTTAATGTGCCCTAATTCTACCACATTCAGGATTTGCCTGTGTGGCCTGAGTAGAGGTTAGGAGGAGGCAGCTGGGCATTGGAGCCTCCCTAAAAGGAAGCCCAGAGCTTCATTTGCTGTGAAGCTCCTACTGTATGGACCCTGCTCTGTGACTATAACAGCTGAGGCTAGAGGTGCAGGGGGGTATAGGGCCTAGCTGAACCCTGGTTGGTTGTAGGGTCTCCAGTACTTCCCTCCATGTGAGGCGTCATGGCTCAGCCTAGGACAGACACACGGGAAGTTATGGCCCAGCATTTTTCTCCCAGGTGGCCCTGGAGTCTGAGCATGTTGGGTGAATTCTAGTGTGTGAGTCCTCTACTGCATAGTGATTCACCCCATCCAGCACCTTTCCCCTTTGCCAGGGGTTCTAATTAGAAGCAGTTCTAATTCATAACAATGTCTGTCCTAAATGTCTTTCTGCTATAGAATCAGGAAGAGATTCAAGGCAATCTCATGGTTCCACTCCACCATTCCCCTTATCTTCAGGGGGATAGGATGCCTGGAGTATGTGCACTGTTCTGTTGCCTTCTGGTCCAGTGCCACACCCCACACCTGTGGGCAGGGCAGCATTGCAGTTCCTTCCCTCTGTTGACCCATGACTCCTAGAAAATGACTGGAAGACACACACGCACACACACATACATACACACATGCGCATGCACAGCTTTCCCTGTTCTTAAGACTTAGTTTGCTTCTTGCCCCCTTACTTGTACCTTTGGGGCTTGCCTCTTACCCCCAGGGACCTTGGTGTGCACTTGTGTCATCAGATAACTGGAAACGCCCCCCTACCGTGTCTTCTAGAGGTGTCTTATATCCAGTAGGTGTTGGGTCTGTCTTAGGTAAGGATCCCCCTCATTGGCGGTGTTCCCATATGGCACCGTATTGGTAGTTACAATGTGGAACAGTGCACTGTAGTCAACTGAGAGGACTGGTCAGGCCCTGTGGAAACTATCATTGTGCCCTGCCTCTACTAGTGCCAGCCAACTGTGGAGGGATTGGTAAAACAGCCTGGGACACACCTAGGTTCTCCTTAGAGAGCTGATCATTTGAATTAGTCAGAACCTGAAAGCAGCAGTTTAAGGGACAAGGGGCGAGGTTCCAATCCTTGGTAGAGCACAGCAGTTTACCTCAGCAGGAAACAAAGAGCATGCCTTGCCTTGGCTACAGGCTATCTCCTTTTCCTTCTTTATTCCATCTGCTTCCAGCTGTGTATGGTGCTCCCGCACTCTGGATGTGTCTTTCTGCTCTCAGCACCCTCATATTCTAGAAGGATACTAGTTTTTTAGGTGTTTTTTAAAGTCAGTCAATTTGATAATGGAGATTATCTATCATCTTTTAGGTGTTTTTCAAAGTCAGTCAAGTTGATAATGGAGATTATCTGTCACAAGGTTGAAGGCACAGGAAAAGTGAATCCGTCGGCACATACCCAGAGTATGTCCCATTCTTTTTGTTTGATTTTGAGACAGGCTGTCACTTAGTTCAGTCTGGCCTAAAACTGAATATGTAGTGGAGCTTGGCCTTGAACTCCTAATAGTCCTAAGTACTGGGACCTGGCTTCACCCTCTGTCCTGTGAACCACTGTGCGAGGGACGGGAGGTAAAAGGTGTTGGCATTTAAGTCTAGAGCCCAGATATTCCCAGGGCTGGTGGCTCCCAGACTCTCACCTTCTTAGGTGAGGTTGAGCACAGGTGGCTCTGCCAGTGTGGCAGATATTTGACAGAAACATTTTTTCCTTGGTTTTTCAAGACAGGGTTTCTCTATGTAGCTCTGGATGACCTGGAACTTGCTCTGTAGATCAGGCTGGCTTTGAACTCACAAAGATCCTCTTGTCTCTGCCTCCCAAGTGCTAGGATTAAAGGCGTGCACCACCAATGTCCCAAGACAGAAACATTTTCTTTATTTATGTATTTATTTATGTATTTATTTATGTATTTATGTATTTATGTATTTATGTATGTATGTATTTATTTATTTATTTATTTTTCGAGACAGGGTTTCCCTGTGTAACAATCCTAGCTGTCCTGGAACTAGCTCTTGTAGACCAGACTGGCCTCAAACTCACAGGGATTCACCTGCCTCTGCCTCCCGAGTGCTGGGATTAAAGGCGTGTGCCACCATGGACCAGCTGACAGAAACATTTTTTTTTTTTTTTTTTTTTGGTTTTTCGAGACAGGGTTTCTCTGTGGTTTTGGAGCCTGTCCTGGAACTAGCTCTTGTAGACCAGGCTGGTCTCGAACTCACAGTGACAGAAACATTTTTAAGGAGGAAACTTGTTTTCAAGTTTCAGAAGTTTCAGTTCATGGTTGTTGACTTTTAAACCTGTGGGGAAACAGAACATAAAGACAGAAAAGCATGGTAGAAGAAAATTATTTACCTCATGGTAAACAAGAAAGGGCCAGAATCAAGATAGATTCTCTAGGGTGACCGCTTTTGAAGCATCAACCATGCCTCAACTTCCAGAGCCCCATCGTCTTCCAATAATCTGTTCCAGGTTTGAACCTGTCAGTGGTTCACTTATTAGGTCTGTGAGCTCATGATTTAGTTGTCCCTGGAAATGCTGTCACAGACACACCAGAGCTCTGCTCTAATGATTCCCTAGGCATCTCAGTCCAGACAGGTTAACAGTTCCCATCAGCTGTCACACCCTCACAGCTGCATAATGTGTGTGACACAGGAGACAGGAGCAGAGTAGAGAGGACTCCCCTTCTCTCATCTGTCGGGTGCATAGCACACGTGTACCTGGGACTCCTGGGCTATAATGGGAGAATGGGGGCTGTTCCTTTGGGGCCTTTGGGTCATAGGGCTGGAAGATCAGGCCATGTAGATCTGCGGATAGACTCTTCCCATGGCAGGTTCCAGCATAGGTGATTCCAGTGGCTCCTGGGTGGGATGATGGAGCACATGGTGAGTGCAGCCCCTGGTTAAGTTCTGTGTGTGTTCCTAGACCCTCTCACAGAGCCCCTTTGGAGGATTCCCTGCACTCTTAGCAGACATTACACAAATGGGTCCTCTCTGTTGACTGTGCTGTCTGCTTTTCCCTGGTCCCAGGACTGAGTGGCCTCCCTCTCTACTACCCTTTTTGATGGGGCTGGCCACTGAGGGGATGGGGAGGTGGAGATACTGTAGAGGTCCTGTGGTTGAAGGGTATCAGGCCTAGTCCCAGTCCATTGACCCTTGCCTCTATAGTAGCTGTCCTAGCCCTGAGTGCTGGCCAATGGGGACATTGAGAAGGCACCCCAGGACTCCTCTTCTCATTACTCAGGAGCACCCATATTCAGATAAGGGCTAGGCACTGGAGAAGACTGAGCTCACCCACTGAGGATTGGCAGCTGCTCTCGGCCACACAGGTACATTTCTGGTTCAAAGTGCAGTGAATGAACCTGGAGCCTCTCGTAGACCCTGCTCCTCCAAGACTGTGCATTGTATGCCTTGCAACAAGTCTCTCCTCAGATGCTCACTGCAGTGAGAACTGGCAGAGTTGCATATGCAGCCTTGACACTTAGACCTAAGCAGGAGTAGGCACCACCCTGCCTGGCCTCCAGGGTTCTGGCATGTGGTATTTCTCTGCCTGCAGGGCATGAGAGACAAATGGCCAGCCATCCCTGCTGGCCCAGCTCCCACGTGAATAGGCATGTGAGAGGGGGCTGCGCCTGGAACAAAAGGTCCTTCAATTTTTCCTCCAACAAACATATGGTCAGCAGGTTTGGGGCCCCCAGATTTAGTCCTTTGTGAGGCAGAGGTCGTAACCTTTTGTGTGCCATCATATGCCTGAAAGAAAAGGGTGGAAATCAGTATTTTTAGAAGTCCAGCCAAGATGCTAGTGTGGTTTCAGAAATCCATAAAGTACATTTATGCCTTTAGTTTCCATAGTGCTATTAGGGCAGTGCAAAGTGGCCAGTTGTCACCTGCTCTGGGCCAGGACATTCTCTGGTAGTGACATTGCCTGAGTATACTTCAATGGAGGAGATCCTGGTCTGTATATTCTGTAAAGTACTCACTGGTGAGAGTTCAGGCTGTAGGGAAGGAGGGTGACCGAGGCTGCTGAGTGGTCATATGCAGGTTCTGAGTCACTGCAGTGGTGGCAGGGATGTGGAGAGCCTCCTTTGCATGGTGCCTTCTCTAGAGCTATCCTGCTGCCTGACGTCTTCTTCTTAGCCAGTGGGTATGCGTGTGCTTTGTGTTCACATACCTGAGCTGCTTGTCTGAGGAGCTGCTGCTGTGGGTAGAATGTTTAGAGTCACAGCAGCAGGTGTGACATCTACAGACCACCTGCGCCTACCCAGCTCCTGAGGTGATGGCCCTACTTGCCTTGCCCTTCGTTTCTCTACTTGGTTTGTTCTTTTTCTACAGGTCTTCCTTTTCTATGCTGACCTTTCAACTGTCACCTAAAGCAGTGTTCCCTTACTTAACCTGGGGTGACCACATTTCTGAAAGACTTGGTATTTTACTACTAGGGAACCACTGTATGAGGATCAGCCCAGGTGTTTGCTCCCTGAGCCGTGTAGACTGAGAGCATCTCTGTCCATGCCATTCTGCCACACTGCTTGCCTCATTTTCTTTTTTTCTTTTTTTTTTTTTTTTTTTTGGTTTTTCGAGACAGGGTTTCTCTGTGGTTTTGGAACCTGTCCTGGAACTAGCTCTTGTAGACCAGGCTGGTCTCGAACTCCCAGAGATCCACCTGCCTCTGCCTCCCAAGTGCTGGGATTAAAGGCGTGCGCCACCACCGCCCGGCTTGCTTGCCTCATTTTCAAGGGTCATGGGCCAGGCCCTCACTTATTCTGTATTCAGCCCTCACAGATGATTGAGAAGTGGATGAGCCTTCTATACCTACTCATCCCTTCTAGCATATTCTTTTTTTTAAAAAAAATATTTATTTATTATGTATACAATATTCTGTCTGTGTGTATGCCTGCAGGCCAGAAGAGGGCACCAGACTCCATTACAGATGGTTGTAAGCCACCATGTGGTTGCTAGGAATTGAACTCAGGACGTTTGGAAGAGCAGGCAATGCTCTTAACCTCTGAGCCATCTCTCCAGCCCCCCCCTTCTAGCATATTCTTGGGAATGTCTCTGACAGATACCAGGTCTCTCCTCAAGGCCTCTGTCCATTGTCTTCTGTTACTGATACTGGACAGTAGAGCCCCAGGGAGAGCAGGGAATCGGACTGCAGTGATGTGGAGCTGCAGGTCAGAGCCCTCTCTGGTACAGACTGGGCAGAGGGCAGGGGAGGGCCAGTGGGCTTCTAAAAGATGTGGAGGCAAGGGCAACAAGGACCTGGGGTGGTCCCTGGTGGTCAGGACACTCTTCAGGCCTGTGGAACCTTTTCTTTTAGAGTGGCCAATGAGGTGTGCGTGTGCATGCATGTGTATGTCCTCTGTTCCCTTTCTGCCCCGAGTCACCTTGTGAATGGTAGTGTGGTGAGTGGAGGCTATGTGTCCCACACTGCAGGTGGGTGAAAGTGGGCTGTTGGGCAAGAGCCTCACAATCTCTGTGGCTGTATGTCCTGTGTATGGAAGACAGCTATAGACCAATCCTCTTCATAAGAGGCTTTCTTTCTTTTTTTTTTTTTAATAGTTTTTACTTTCATTTATATGCATTTGTGTGCATCTGTGTAAGCGAATGCCACGTGTGCACACAGGTGCTCATGGAGTCTAGAAGAGAGCATCAGATCCTCTGGAGCAGGCGTTCCAGGCAGGTGAGAACATCTTGATATGGGCACTTGAAGTGGTAACCAAAATCAGGCACAGTAGAACAGCTCATGCTCCCCCTTTCTATTCTATTTTTCTATTTTTTGGAGGGACAGAATTTCTCTGTATAACAGCCCTGGTTGTAGTGGAACTTGCTTTGTAGATCAGGCTAGCCTTGAGTGCACAGAGATCTTCCTGCTTGTGCCTCCCTAGTTCTGGGGTTAAAGATGTGCACCACTACCCTGCACAGCTCATGTTCTTAACCACTGAGCTGTTTCTCCAGCCCCACAGAGATATTCATTGGATGTTACATGCAAGCCCTTGTGTATGTACTGTTGGTGGGATTGTAAACAGCAGGCAGCTGCTGTGGAAGATGTGTGCACATGGCTCAGAATTAAGCCTATAATTACTCTGTGATCTAGCAGTTCCATTTCTTAAAAAAAAAAATTAAAGCATAACCATGATATTCACAGCAGCTAAGAGTCTTGCGTGCCACAGACAGATGACAGATAAACAAATGTGATCTATCTACACTATTCATAGAGCATTCTGACACATAGTTGGATGAACCAGAAGAATTGATGAGCTCCAGATGCAGTGACTCAAAAGGTGAGGGGGGCTGGAGAGATGGCTTAGTAGTTAAGAGTATTGACTGCCCTTCCAGAGGTCCTGAGTTCAATTTCCAGCAACCACATGGTGGCTCACAATCATCTATAATGAGGTCTGATGCCCTCTTCTGGCCTGCAGGCATACATGCAGGTGGAACACTATATACATAATAAATAAATAAAAATCTTTTTTAAAAAATGAAGCGGAAGACAATCAAAGATAGCTGGTGTTGATCTATGGCCTCCCTATGTATGTGTGCACACTCATAAACATGTATACACATACACCATACACAATAAACAAAAACAACAGTCCTAGCTGAATATAATGTAACATACCTTTAATCCCAACACTCAGGAGATAGAAGCAGGGCTACAGAGAGAGTTCCAGGCCAGCCAGTTGGCATAATGAGACCCTGACTAAAAGCAAAAACCAAAATATCAAGCATAGCATTGTAAGTATGAAAGTTTGATAATTTTTAAGAAAAATGTGAATTTTCAGTTGAAAAATCCATAATCCAAAGTCCAAAATATTCCAGAGTCCAAAATATTTTGAGCATCATGATGCCTCAGGTGGAAAATTCCACTCTTGACCTTATGTGGTAGGTCTCAGTAAAAATGCAGTACGCCTTATCTTCAGTGTACGTGTTATAAGATCCTGAGTGTCTTCCTCAAGATGCGTGCGTGTGTGTGTGTGTGTGTGTGTGTGTGTATAATCTGGAACACTGGTCATAGGTGTTTTAGTCAACTGTAGGTTGAGGAAAAGCATCTGCTGAGCTTTGAATGTGTCTTTAAGACCAAAGAAATAGGGCCAGTGAGATGGCTGAGTGGGCACGGGGACCTGCTACCAAGCCTGCTGACCTGAGCTTAATCCCTAGGACTTCAGTGATGGAAAGAGAACTGACCCCTGGAAGTTTCCTTTGACTCATCTCCATGTACTTTGTGACATATGTGTTTGCCCCTATATATAAATAAAAATTTTAAATTTTGTTTTAAATTATGTGTATTTGTCTTATTTCTGTGTGGGTATGTGCATGTGAGTGCAAGTTCCTACAAAAGCCAGAAGTTATTACCGGGTCTTATGGAACTCAAGTTATAAGCAATTGTAAGTCACACTGTGTGGGTGCTGGGAACTCTACAAAAGCAGTATGTTCTCTGTCTGTATGTATCTGTATGTGTGTACATGTGTGTCTATGTGTCTGTCTGTGTAGAAACTCATATAATTTGTTTTCCAATTCCTAACAAAGTTTGTAGTCTCCCTGCAGAAAATTCCAGGCAGTGTTGCATCAGCACACAGTTCTCAATGCAGGCATCAGAAGTTGTAGTTTGAAGCCAGAAGAGAGAGAGCTATTTCAACTGTCCTCCCTCCCTCCCTCCCTCCCTCCCTCCCTCCCTCCCTCCCTCCCTCCCTCCCTCCCTCCCTCCCTCCCTCCCTCCCTGTGTGTCTCAGTGTATGCACATGTTTGTGTGGGTGCACATGCCTTTGCATTGTGGAGGCCTGAAGAAAGCATCAGCTTTTCAAGGCTAGTGTTACAGGCTTGTTTATACACGTGCTGTTTATACATATGTATATAACATGTTTATACACATGCTGTTTATATCCATGTGTTGCTCAGCTTGTTTATACATGTATGTAGCATTTTTATATACACACACTGTTATACCCATGTGCATAACATGTTTACACACATGCTATTTATATCCACGTGTATGCCCAGCTTGTTTATACACATGTCAGGATCTGAACTCTAGTCCTTAGGATTATGCAGGACATGCTCTTAACCAACAAGCTATCTCTCCAGTTCTTATGAAAACTACTCTGGAAATATGGGACAGTGCAGTGAGACACAAAATCAGGCAACCTCATTGGTTTATTTATTTAGTTTTTTGAGACAGAGTTTCTCTGTGTATCCCTGTCTGACCTCAAACTCAAGAGATTTACCTGCTGACAACAAAGCAGGATGAAGCATGTCTGTAAACCCAGGTACTCAGGAGGCTGAAGCAGGAGGATTGAAAGTTCAAAGCCTGCCCAGGCAATTAGTGAGGTTTTGCCTTAATATAAAATAAAAAGGGCTGAGGGCAGAGTTCAGTGGTGGACCAGTTTACTGAGCATGCCTCGGTTGGGATGCACACAGAAGAGAAAAGACTTAGGGGAGACATCTGAGGCCTGAAGCAGAGAAGCAAAGACTCAGGGTCAATAAGTGTCACTTGTCCCTACATGAAGTTTGTTCTCATAAAATTATTCATATTTCTTTTAAGTTCTGGCAAGCTAGTTCTAGAATGTATATGAAATAAATATGCTGCTTTCAAGACAAGTTGGTCTGTGTCGGCTGAGGGACTGTCAGTGTTTTTAATGTTAGATGATCGCTATAGGTGGAGGCTTAGAACCAGTCCTCACCCTCCTAGACTTACATATCCAAGATCGGGGCTTTGGCAAATTCAGTGTCTTTGGGGTCACTTCCTGGATCATTAGCCATCTTTTTGTATCTTCACCTGGCAGAGAGAACGGTGCTGTAGTCAGGTTCCTTACGAGCCCCCCTCACAGGTCTCCACCTCCTTGACTCCTAGGTCTTTCACCTTGGTAGTGAGAGGAGACAACAGACATCCCTTACTTAACTACTCCACAGCCTCCCTAGCCAGCATTGCCTTCATGGTATGGTCAGATTAGATCAAGGTCCAGCCCAACCAACAGTGGACTGTGTCTCATGCTGTAGGTAGCATGCCTATCCAGGCCAACCTTGGTGGTATCTGGAAGCCAAAAATGAAGTGCTGAGTTAGCTTTGCTTCCTTCTTTGATATGTGGCATGGCAGGTGTCTCTGTTGCAGGGATGGCCATGTGGTACTTCATTCTTGGTGCTGACTTCCACTTCTAGGTTCAAGTTGGGTTCTGTCCTTGGGTAGGGAGGAAGTAAGCAAGGGACCTGCCACCAAAAATGACAGCCATGCATAGATTTCCCCATAGCTGACCTGTTCATACCTTTAACTAGCTTCCCACAAGAGGGAAGCCATGATCTAGGTAGCATGGGAGGCAATCCTCAGGGTAAGAATAGAGCAGATTTTTGGCATATGCACCACCTCCTCAGGACAACGGGAAAAGCTGTAATGAGCGCAGGGCTAGTGTGAGCTTTGTCTCCGAGAAAACCCCCTACTCTCTTGCAGAGAATACCTGCTAGCTCATGTTGGTGCAGGCTGCTCTGACTCCTGCTACCTCACACTATTCCTGAAACCAAAGAAAGCTCTGTAGGTTTGGGCACCATGCCAATTCTTTTGTTTTGTTTTAGTTCTTTTAGACAGGATCTCACACTGTGGTCCAGTCTGACCTTGAACTTTGTTCTGGCTACTGCTGTTGCCACCACCGCCCCCACCCTGCTACCTCTGCCACCTTCCTCTCACATGTGGTTTTTGCATGTATGTTTGTGCAAATGCATGTAGAAGCCAGAGGTTATGTTGGTGTCCCCATGATCACTCTTCATCTTACATATTCAGGCAGAGTGTCTCATTTGAACCCAAAACTCACCACTTTGACTACTGCAGCTATCCCATTTGTTCCAGGGATCCTCTGTCTCTGCCTCCAGGACACTGGGTGCCTGTCACTCTCACTGGCATTGGGTGGGTTCTGGGGTTCCATGAACCCTCTCCAGCATCTCTCCAGCCCCTGAGCTGCTTCTTTACTCACACACATTGAATGGATGCAGTAAAAGAGGAGATGGTAACACTCGATACTTGGCAGATCACTTTCAGATGTGAACGTGTGCCACCTGTCAGGGGAGCTGCATTGCCTTTAAGTGCACATCTCCTCACTGACACGTCTTCTCTCAGGATTGTCTTTATTCCTAAGTGCTGTGTGTTAGCATCTTGCTCCCCTGTCTAGTTGAATCCTGATGCCTCTTTAGAATGGACCATAGGCCCACCTATGCCACCAGTCTCTGTCTTTTCAGTTGTATACGTTTCAGAATGGATGGATACATTGCTACCTTCCTGACACTGGGCTCTGTTGTCCATCATGATGACCCAGAGGTGCCCTGCCCCTATAGTTAACCATAACTGACTTTGCAATTCCTTCTTTAAAACATATATATTATTTTTTGCTTGTTTGTTTTTTGAGACAAGGCTTCTCTGTGTAGCCTTGACTGTCATGGAACTCACTTTGTATTCACAGAGATCCTCCTGCCTCTGCTTCCTGAGTGCTGGAATTAAAGGCATGTGTCACCACTGCCCAGTTTAAAACATACCTTAAAGTTGTTTTTGTTTTCATTTTATGTTATGGTATTTTGTTTGCATGTATGCGTGACACCCAGAGAGGCCTCTGGGGCGGAGTTACAGATGATTGTAAGCCACTTTGCAGATGCTGAGAATCATGTCTGGGTCCTCTGGAAAGCAACAGATGCTCTTAACTGTTGACCTTTGACTGTGGTTTCTGAATATTTGTAGGAAGGACATCTGGGTTGCTGAACAGAGCCATTGTGAGTATTCATGTGTAGATCTTGGTGTGAACAGACTCATTTTCCCTGGCTAAATTCCAAGGGCTGTGTGCTGTGCTGAGAGCTGTGTGTGGCTTCATGGAAACTTACAGACGGATTTCCAGTTGCTCTTCCTTCTGGCCGGTGCCTGATGCTGGTGTTTGTTCTCTTTGTGAGCAGCTCTGCTGTAGTCTCACCAGTGCCTGGTGATGCTGGGTGTCATCCTGGGCTGCATCCCAGTGGAAGGTCCTGTTCAAACACTTCGCTCACTTCTTTATTTTTTGTTTATGTTTTATTTTATGTGTTATGGATGTTTTGCCTGTATGTGTGTCTGTGTACCACCTGTGTGGCTTGTGCCCACAGATGCCCAAAGAGGGTATCAGAGAAGCTAGTGAAGCTATCAGTGAGCCATCTCCCCAGTCTCTCTATCTAAATAAATACATATGTACATACATACATAAATTCGTGTGTGTGTGTGTGTGAGATTGATTTCTCACTGATCCTGGAGTTTACCAGTTGTTCTGGACTACAGAACCCCTGAAATTCTTCTATGCCTCTACAGTGCTGAGATTACGGGCATTACATTTTACATGGAGCTTGAGGATGGAACTCAGATGCCCAGGTTTGCATGGCAAGCACTTTGCCAGCTGAGCCAGCTCTCCATTTCCAAAGTCTGTCTTGTAACAGTGATTTTTGCAGAAGAAAGTCTTTTTTGTTTCAGACAGGTTCTCACTATGTAGCCTTAGCTAGCCTGAAATTCAGTATGTAGACCAGGCTGGACTCAGATTCATAGAGAGATGCTTGCCTTTGTCTCCAAAGTGCTGGGATTAAAAGTGTGGGCCACCTTTCAGCCAAAGTCCTAAATTTTGATGGATTCCAATTCATAATCCCTTCTCTGACCACTCACCTCTGCTTCCCCTTCTGTGGGCATCACATTGTATGGAGGTTTGATGTTAGGGCAGGAAAACTAGACTATTTCCCTTTCTTCAGAGGTGTTCTAGATGTACTAGCTCCTTCACATGTGAGAGTTAAAATCAGCGTGTTGATCTTGAGCCATACAACCCTTCTTGTGGTCTCACTGAAATAGTACTAAATCGATAGACTAGTTTGGGGAAGACTGACACATAGCCCGTAGCCTGGCTCACAGTTTCCTAATGTTGTTGATCTCTTCATCAGCATTCAAAGCTTCCTTTAAACTTTTATTTATTATTATTAATGTGTTTATGTAAATAACCGGGCCAGATGCATGCATTGAGGTCAGAGGACAATTTTGTGAAGTCAGTTCTTTCCTGCTGCTTTTATGTGGGTTCCAGAGATCATACTCAGTTGCCAGATTTGTGCAGCTAGTGCCTTTACCCACTGAGACATCTTGTCAGCCCAGCATTTGGAGTTTCTAGCATACAGGCCTGCATTTACTTTGGATTTAAATATTTTCTTTATTTGGAAGTAGTATAAATGAATATTTTTGAATACTTGACTTCCAATTGTCTACTGGGAGCAAGATGTGGCTCATGGGTGCTTTTTATAGTTACCCTGGTAAACCTGTGCCCTAGGAGCTTGTCCTCACTCTTCCTACATTCCTTAGATTTCTCCATTTACAATCCTGCTGTCTGCAGACAGTGGTGGTTTTGTTTTTTACTTTTCTGACCCTGTGTCTTTGGTCACCTTGCCTTGTATGTTGACCTGGGCAGGAGCCGGCTTTGTGAAACACGGGTGAGAGCAGTCAGGCCAGCCTCCATCCTGTTGGAAGGGGAACAGGCTCTGCTTCTGCTGTGACAGTGCAGATCAAGGGGTTCCTTCTCTTCCTGGCTTGCTGGGAGTTTTTAGGGTGAATGTCAGAATTGCCCAGTGAGCTGGAGTTTTTCCAGTCTTCTGTAAACTACCACATTCCTCCTGCACAGCCCAAGGGACTCCCCACATCCTCAGTTGTTGCCACAGCAACCTCACTTGGTGCCAGCTTTCTGTGTCAGTTGACTTCTGGCATGATAGCAAACATCCAAGGAACCAACTTAGAGGGCTCCAGGTTACAGAGATTGCTTTTAGTCTGTGGTAGAGTGGCTGTCATGATGGCAACACAGGTGTAATGAAAGCTACTCACATGATAGCCAGCAACAAAATCAAAACAAACCCAGGAGGCTGGGTCCCGTGGTCCTTCCTCCACTGAGTCCTCCTCACATGTTCTACCACCCAATAGTGGCACCAAGCCTTTAATGCATGACTCCAGGAGGAAACTGAACCAAACCACAGTATTTTGATTGAGAGTAATGTGGGTTTTTTGCTTTGTTGTTTTTTTCCCCCTTATTTAGCTTGCTGAAATAGTCAATTAAAATTGTTTTCAAATGCTGAATTGGCATTTTATTCCTAGAACAAATCTCCACTTGGGCGTGTATAATAATGAATATCTTTCGCTGGGTGATGGTGGCGCACGCCTTTAATCCCAGCACTCGGGAGGCAGAGGCAGGCGGATCTCTGTGAGTTTGAGACCAGCCTGGTCTACAGAGCTAGTTCCAGGAAGAGCCTTCCATCTATGTTCATGACAAGACTGTAGTATTCTTTCCCTAGTCCCTTCCTCTCTCCTGCTCCTCACCCTGGATCTTCTTTCAACAAGGTCTGACTGTGTGGCCCAGATCACCTTATCTCAGCCTCCTGAGTGCTGGGACTGTGGGTGAGTGCCAGCGACCAAACCCAGCTTTTGTAAATTTATTTTTGGGCTGTTTTTGTCTGCTGTTGATAGAAAGACAATGATGATCTCCTGAGTTGAGGCATTCCTTTCTCGTGTGTTTTCTAGAGATGGTATGTAGATTTGTTTGTTTCCCCCGGTCTTCCGTTTGCATTTCCTGTGTTCTGGATGGAATCCCAGGCCTCACGCATGCTCGGCAAGCACTGCTCCACGCCTCTGAATTTGCCAGTGTTTTCTTCTTCAGAGCATTTGTGTTTCATTGGCTTTACTAACACTACCAGTTTCAGCTTGATAAGCTTGGAGGGTGGCGGCAGTAAGGGTTGTTTTGTCTGCTGTGGAGTGAGTATCTAAGATCACTAGTGCACTTTTATTCCCAATAAAGAGAATTTTCTGTCTTCTTTTTATCTTTGTTTGACTGGATGTCTTATGAATTTTTTCAGTCTTCACAAAGGACTAGCATCTGGTTTTTATTTTCTCTATTTTCAAGTTGTTTCTGATTTTATCTTTATTGTTTCCTTCCTAATGCTTTCTCTGTGTTCAGTTTGCTCTCCTCTCTCTCTCTCTCTCTCTCTCTCTCTCTCTCTCTCTCTCTCTCTCTCCTTGTTCTTAGTTTTTTTGTGCAGCTTAGTGTACTCATTGGAAATTTTTCTTACAGCAGAAGCATTGATGCTTATACAAATTTTGACATGTTGTCTTCATTTTTATTCCATTCCTGACACTTCCTAGTTTCCTTTGAGAGACTCTGTCTCCTCAGAGCCATTTCCCAGGTAACTGTGTGCTTTCCAGTTGTCTTGCTATCACAGTTGAAAGATACTCGGTGGCGCGACCCTGGCGGATGGGAGACTGCGTAAGGTGGGAGATAGACATACGTCATGTGGAGAGAGCTTGGGTATAGAGTTTATTTAATGGGTAGGGGGATTATGGAGTGAAGAGATAGAGATAGATGGGGGGGGTAGAGAATGGGGGAAGCAATAGTTACCTCTTCAGAAGAAGGGCAGAGAGAGAGAGAGAGAGAGAGAGAGAGAGAGAGAGAGAGAGAGAGAGAGAGAGAGGGAGAGGGAGGAGGGAAGAAGGCGTGAGATCAGCCGCCTCTCAACTGCGGTTTTATTTCCCATAGTTCAGTTTTCCAAGTTCTGCTGTGGTATGAAAATGTTACATAGTAGAAAATTCCAGAAAGAAATAGCTTGTAAGTTTTCATTTGTATAGTTTCCCAGATAGTGAGGCGAAGTCCTGCAGGTTCCCAGAGTTGTATGCACAGCTTAGCTGGTGACCTTGGTGGCCCATTAGGAGCTGCTCTTGCTCTATCTGGTGACCATAGGTATTGAAATACACTCCCACCCACCTATGGCTGAGCTTCTCCTGGCTTTCCGGCATCAGACTGCCTGGGATTCTTGTGTTTGCCTCCAGGTTGCAGCTCCTGATGTTGAGTCAGGGCACATCCTGTGAGGGAGACCCTTGCCTGTTCCTTCTCTTATCTAAATGTGGTACAGTGCAGACAGCTTCGTCTTAGTCACCCTGTCAGTGAAGACCAGTGGGGTCCCATCTTAAACACAGAAGAGTAGAATAGGGTCCTTGTCACAAAGCCGAGATAGAGAGGGTTCCTTCTTAAGTGGATCACTGTTTTTTTCCATGAAAGTGATTGACACTTCCTGTGACACAGATAGCTTTTTGACATCTCTTGTGGCCAGGGTAGGAAGAGCAGCTGAGGGAGCACTTTCCCCACACATAGTTTTCAGGCACCAGGACAGAAGCGTGTTGCTTTCATGTGAGAGGAAGCCAAGCTCCAGCGCTGTGCCTCTTGTCTTCTTGCTACTTCATTGTCACATTGAGGACCTGTGTGGAGGCAGAATTTCAGACCTACAATTTGGGGCCCAACTTAGACTTCTAAGGACGTGTTTGTCTTGAATGTGAAGCAGTGCTATTAGTTTGTTTGAGACAGGGTCTCTCTGTGTATCCCTGACTGGTCTGGAACTTGCTGTGTGGATCAAGCTAAACTCAAAGAGTTCCGCCTGCCTCTGCCTCCCAAGTGCTGGGATTAAAGGCGTGAGCTACCACACCTGGTATCAGTGCCATTTTAATTTAGACAGCTGCATGTTTATTGTGCTGCCCCATTGGACAAGTGTCATAGAGCAGGATTTAGGTAGAACAGCTATCAGTATTTATAGATTGCTGTGGAGGTTTCTGAAAAGTGCCAAGGCAGGTGTGCAATTCCCACACCTTTGGGGGGCCTATTTGTCTTCAAGAGGTTGTTTCAGGGGCTCATGTATGTATGTGTGTGTTAGAATGTGTGAACAGGTATGGGTGACATAGGTAACTCCAGGAAGGTGTGCACTTACTTGGGAAGGAGTCAGACATAAAGAGTTCTGCAGAAGGCGACCCAGAGACTATGTGCTCACTGGTTGGCAAATGCTTGCACAGCTGCAGTGGATCCTGGACATGTCAGCAGACTCCCCTTAGTAGGCAGCACTTGTCTCCATGTAGGTCGGAAGCCCTAGAGCAGAATGTTAAGGTGAGTTCACGCCTGCTTCATGGAGGTGACAGCATGGGATGGGCAGCCATCCTGGGATGGAAAACTGTTTTCCCACAGCTAAAAGCTGTCCTGTTGATGCCAGCACCCTGGTCTTTGGAAAACTCCCTGTTCTTCAGTTTTACATGCTTGGCATTCAGATGTATTTTCTCTGACCTTTCCATCCAGCCCCTCCTGGTTTGTGCCCCTCACAGGGATGCCTAAAGTAGCTGAAACAGGGCCAGACCTGCAGCTTTCTGGGCAACTGGCCAGCATAATAGGAAGCATGCTACAAGGCTGTCCTGTGTCTTGCAGGTTGTGTAGCCTGACCCTAAAGAAGCTGGCAGTGCTCCGGGAGCTGGAGAAGGAGCTCCTGTCCGTGGTGATTGCTGTCAAGATGCAGGTAAGCCCTCAGCACTCACCCACAAGTGTGGCCAGCCTCACTCTCACATGGTCCCTGGACCGTTCTCAAAGACCCTCCCCTACACTGAGCCACCCACCCAGAGCTTTCTTTCATGCCTCTCCCAGGGTGACAGGCTTGAACAGGAACAGGAAGAGGAGACAGGACAAGGGGCTTTCTGGACTAGAACCTACCCCAGTGTTTTGTCCACTCTTCATGAGTTCCTTGAGCAGCCTGTAACTGGATAGACTTGGATCCCACCCTTCTTGGGGAGAGCCTCACTGGCCCTCTGGATGCATCCACTAGCCCTTTGGCTGCCTTTGCTATGTTGAAGACTGCAGGTTCCAGGTCCACTCTCAGGAGGCAGAATGGCTGCTCAGATGGAGCTCCTGGTGGCCCTCTACTGATGACCCTTAACAGCTGTGTGACATATGCAGGGCAGGTGTCAGGCAACCTCATACCAAGCAGGCCTGTATGTGCCTGGGTGAGGGGGACACCTGGGTCCTGCTGAAGTAGCCCGTATCTTTTTTTTTTTTTCTTCAGGGGGTTGGTTGGTTGTTGTTTGGTTTTTCAAGACAGGGTTTCTCTGTAGCTTTGGGGCCTGTTCTAGAACTCACTCTGTAGACCAGGCTGGCTTTGAACTCACAGAGATACGCCTGTCTCTGCCTCCCAAGTGCTGGGATTAAAGGCATGTGCTATCATTGCCCGGATGAAGTAGCTCATGTTTGACCCCACGCATACTACCTGTGGCATTGGACACATCCTAGACCTGTTGTAACAGTTGTGCTCGGTAAGACTTCCATCTGTCATTCAGGGTCTCCTCTGTCACACAGAACCCTCCCACCCATGCAGGACTCTTCCATTTTTCCCTGAGATGTGTGCTTGGAGTTCAAGGGGGCCTGGCTTCTGTTTACGGTAAAGATGTAGGAGACCACTTCTCCCTTGAGGTGCTATGGGCTCTTGGCATCTAAGCAGGCAGGCAAGTCTCCACTTGTTTGGCTTTGTGTGCCTTTGCCCTTATGTCACCTGCGCAGTCTGAATATGTCTTAAACATCTGCTCTCCTTCCTGTCCCTGTGACAGTATGTGTTTTAAGTGGCGTACCTTGTTGGCTCACACACCCATAGCTGTGCCTTGTCCTTAGAGAGGCCATCAGTGCCCTGTGTTGAGCTTTGGTGACTGTTGCTTAGGAAGTAGCTGTTCTTGGTTTTCCCCTTCCATCTCCTGGGCAGAACCCAGCAGTGAAATCAGGTTTTCAGGGTCTAGACAAATATTCCTACTCACACCCATACACCCCATCCCCATGCATTGAGGCCTTCTTTATGCTAGTTCAGAGTGCTGGTGTGAGGATGCTCTAAGCTGGTTCACTTTAACATGCCCTAGATCAGAAGGGTGTTTCCTTCCAGGGCTCCAAACGCGTCTTGAGATCGCATGAGATTGTGCTGCCTCCCAGTGGACAGGTGGAGACAGACCTGGCGCTGACCTTCTCTCTCCAGGTGAGTCTGACACCTGCATAATGAGGACCCTTGCTTGTCAGTGCTTCTGATAGTGAGCTCTTCCTCCTTAGTGTGCAGGGTGATGGCAACTCTGTTCAGTGCCCTGGAGATGGGCTCAGTTCCTGGCAGAGCTCAGAGTGATAGACATACCCTGGTTAATTCCTTGGGGATGAGGGACATGTTTCCTCATCAGTTCTCTGAGTGATGGATACACCCTTCTCAGTCTCCTGGATGTTGGCCATACCCTTGTCAGAGTTACCTGTGCCCTTTCTTACTTTAATCTTCTCTTGATCAAGGTTTAATTCTTTTTTCCCCTCCTCTCCCAAGACAGTGTTTCTCTGTGTAACAGCCCTGGTTGTCCTAGAACTTGCTCTGTAAACCAGGCTGGCCTCCAACTCACTGAGATTTACATGTCTTTGCCTCCCAAGTGCTAGGATTAAAGGCTTGTGCCACCATTGCCTGGCCCAGGTTTATTCTTAAACAATTAGAAAATTCAATAATACCACTTTTGGGTATATATCCAAAGGATGCTCAATCGTGCCACAAGGACATGTGCTCAATCATGTTCATAGCAGCTTTGCTTGTCATAGCCAGAACCTGGAAACAACCTAAGTGCCACTCAATCGAAGAATGGATAAGAAAAATGTGGTACATTTACACAATGGAGTATTACAGAGCAGAAAAATATAACGACAGCTTGAATTTTGCAGGAAAATGGATGGAACTAAAAAACATTATTTTGAGTGAGGTAACCCAGACACAGAAAGACAATTATCACATGTACTCACTCATAAGTGGTTTTTAAATATAAAGCAAAGATGGGGCTGGAGATATGGCTCAGCGGTTAAGAGCACTGATTGCTCTTCCAGAGGACCCGGGTTCAATTCCCAGCACCCACATGGCAGCTCACAACTGTCTGAAAATGCAGTTTCACAAGATCTGACACCTTCACACCAATGCACATGAAATAAAGTTAAATAAATCATTTAAAAAAAATTTTAAAAAAATAAATAAATATAAAGCAAAGAAAGCCAGCCTACAAACCACAATCACAGAGAATTTAGACAACAATGCGGACACTAAGAGAGACTCACATAGATATAATCTACATGGGAAGTGGAAAGTATAAAAAGACAAGATCTCCTGAGTAAATTGGGAGCATGGGGACCTTGAGGGAGGATCGAAGTGGGGAGGGGAGAGACAGGAAGGTGAGCAGAGAAAAATATAGAGCTCAATAAATATCAATTAAAAAAAGGAAAAAAAAAACAATTAGAAAATCTTATTGATTCTCTCCCCACCCTCTCTCATAATAAAGAAAATGGATAATGAGGTCTGTGTTAGCTGTTTCATGGCTGTGACAAAATACCTGGTAAGAAGTAAACTTAAGGAAGGTTTCTATTGGCTCATGGTTTCAGGTGCAGTTCATCATGGGGGGAAAGTCCAGGCTGTGCAGGAGCTTGAGGTAGCTGGTAACATTGCACCCACAGTCAGGAATCAGGGAGCAGTGATTGCTGATGCTCAGCTCGTTTCCTCCCGAGGAACTACCTATATTTAGAGTGGGTTTTTCCACTTCAGCTAACCTAATCTAGATAATCCCTCATAGGTGCATTCAAAGGATAGCCTAATCTAGATACTCCTGACTAGAGCACCCTAGGTGGGACTTGTCTTCCCGGCGATTCTAGATCCTTCAAAGTCACAGTCAATATTAAACATGACAAGGATCAAGTATATTATCAAGTAGGGTTATTTTATTTTCTTGCTTAGCAAAGATTGGCAGGACTATGTAGAAACTCAGAAAACTCAGTGTCTTAAATTCAGAGTCCTTTGAGTGCCTTGTGGAGAATGTAGACTGTCAGCCCAGACCATCTGCTTCTGGGTATTGTGCACTACTGCAGAGAATCCAGTTTATTGAAATATAATTCACCAAACACATCCGTGTCAAGTACATGGCCCCTATGGCTTCTGAGAAATGTGTATGAATGACCAGCCTGCTTGGAGACCCCGCCTCGAGAATGTACACCAGGCTCTGGTTGTGAGCTCTGAGAATCCTGTGGGAACTGCTTTCACCGAATGAAGCCCCTTCTCACAAGTGCAGGTCCTAGGCATGGGTAACTTACAGAAGACGGGAATGTTGCCTGGCAGTTTAGCCAAGGGGTGCACAAGGTCAGTTGCAGAAGGCACCCAGCTACTCCCACATATGGGAGGGTACCAGAGGCTTAGGACCATGTGGGAAATTGTGTATTGACAGGCTGCCAGGATCTCTTCAAATGTCCCTAAACATGTAAACCCGTCCCAAATAGTTTAGCAGATAAGTTCCATTAGTGTGGAAATGGAACCCCTGACACTAAGCAGAAGGTGGCCTCACCGATACTGCAGATTCCTGAGGGTGGGCTGCTGAAGGGCTGTAAGGACCAGGACACTGCAAGGCCTTAACAGTGTCAGCAGGTGTTCCTCAGGGTGGTCTATTGTGTAGTGAGGAGCTGCGGGCTGTGTTCCTGCTGTCCCAGCTCCTGGTTGCCTGGCTAGCTTATGCCCCAAAATAACAACACACAAACTGTATTCATTTAAACACTGCTTGGCCCACTAGCTCTAGCCTCTTATGGGCTAATTCTCATATTTTGCCTAACCCATTTTTAGTAATCTGTGTATCATCAGTCTTACTGGGAAAGATTCAGCATGTCTGACCTGGCGGCTTGCTTCATTGTGTCTGCCCGAGAGGAGCTGCCCTGCATCTAAGCTCACTTTCTCTTCCTCCCAGCATTCTGTTCTGTTTACTCCACCCACCTATGTTCTAACCTATGAAGGCCAAGCAGTTTCTTTATTATTTAACCAATGACCTTCCTCCATCATTTCCCCTTTTTCTGTTTAAACAAAAAAGGAAGGCTTTAACTTTAACATAGCAAAATTACATATAACAAAACAGTTATCAAGTAAAAATTACAATATTTCCATCTATTTTATCTTTATCATAACTAAGGAAAACTTTTTTTTTTTTTTTTTTGGTTTTTCGAGACAGGGTTTCCCTGTAGCTTTGGTGCCTGTCCTGGAACTAGCTCTTGTAGACCAGGCTGGCCTCGAATTCACAGAGATCCGCCTGCCTCTGCCTATAACTAAGGAAAACTATAACTATAACTAACTATTCTTCAACTCCATCAAAGACTCCAGAAAGATACAATATTACCGAAGCAAACAAGTAATAAGCAACTTTCAAACTCTAGAAATGACAGAGACATCTCGCTGTCTTGACAGTCACCCAAAGTTTCTCTGTACCGTTGGGGCATCCATCTTCGGCCTACAGGCCCATAGTTTGCAGCAGACATTTCCATGAAGCAGGAAATTTCAAAGGCAGTTCAGTCACTATCTGCTGTGTCCTGCAGAATGTCTCGCAGACTCTTTCATGAATCAGGAACCCCGAAAGATCATCTCACCTTTAGGCAAGTTCAGCAGTCCTCTCTCTGCAGGTTCTTTGTGTCCAGTTTATGCAACAGTCCAGGCAAAAGCAGTTTCTTGCCCAAATGGCTATCAAACTCCATAGGGATCCTCTTCGATGCTCTGCTCTCTGAGGCAGATGCGATGAAGCTCCGACCCAGGATGGACGTAGGCTAGAATCTTCCCGGTAAGCCCACCTTGGGGTGCTACTACACACATTATTAGAAATGGGCTAGTCCAGGTATGAGAGTTAGCCGAGAAGAGGCTAGATATAATGGGCCAAGCAGTGTTTAAAAGAATACAGTTTGTGTGTTATTTTGGGGCATAAGCTAGCCAGGTGACCAGGAGCTGGGGCGGCAGGAACACAGCCCGCAGCTCCCACTTCACTATTGTGCTATGCTGCACCAGGCCTCAAACAAGCTTACCTGTGTCTATAGTACCCCCACTTCCTGAAGAGAGAAGGCAACAAGCTCCAGATCATGCTGCAGCGCAGAAAGCGATACAAGAACAGAACAATCCTCGGCTATAAAACATTGGCTGCAGGCTCTATCAACATGGCTGAGGTAGGTTTCTGGGCTGGTGTCCAGGGCTCCAGAACTCTGAACAGATTTCTTTTATGTGTAGATAGACCATTTTCCAAGTCGTCAGAGAATCCACACGGTTGGGCTCCACTGTAATGAGAGAGCGCCACTCTGTGAATACTTCCCAAGTCCCCAGTCCTATGCTGCACAGGCTGCACAGTGTGGCTACTCCTGTACCTGTAGCCAGGTGTACTCCACTTCCCAGAAGAGTGCTTGGACTCCTCCTGGTGCCTCCTTAGCCTTCACTCCGCCCTAGCAGCTCAGATGAGCAGCAGGAAACAGAAGGACAACAGCTGCAGATTCGCATGTCTCTTGGAGGCCCTGTGTTCTGGGGAGACTGAAGAGATGACATGGGCTCCTAGGCAGATGAAGCCGCCAAGCTGAGCAGCTGGACTCTTATTAGCTATAGGAATGGCCTGGGAGAAGGGGCAGCTCAGCATTGGTCACTCTATCCCTAGGTCATAGAGTTTTCATCTTTTGGATTTCCTATTAGTGTCTGGGGCAAATGTTGGTGGCCACCTGAGGTTGGCACTGTCCCCAACCTGAACTACCTACACTGTTTGGGCTGCCAGCGTCTACTCAGCCACTTGTGCATTCAGGTCCCCCTTCCTCTTCTTCCTCTGCTCTGGCCTAAGCACCCAGTCCAGTCACTTGGAACTTCCTTATCCTCCTGGACAAAGGCTTTTCCTTCAGTTTCCTAGGCTGTGCCAAAATGACCATCCCAAAGGTATACTTGCTGCAGCACCTATGATTTTAAGAATGACATGCCTCTTGTATCCTGTCACTCCTAAGGCCCCACTCACTTGGTAGCTGTAGTTCCCAAAGCCCATTTTTCATCCTCTCATACTGCCCTCTTCTGTTTCTTACCCTCTCCACCTGAGGCTGCCCCCAGGTTGATCTGGCTTCAGCCCTTTGTTGTGGTAACTCAGTGTCACCAGTTCCTGGTGGCCAGAGTTCCTGAGTGCTGAGCTACAGAGGTGCTGAAGTGCCAACTGCTGCTATCCAGGACTGTGCCTAGCCAGCCAGTACCAATTCAAGATGTTCCCAGAAGCCCAGCTGTAGCCAGGGGCCAGAAGTTCTGGGCCAGGGAAGCTCAGGGAGCATGAAGAAAAGTGCTGGCAGCAGAACAGGGTTGAGCTAGGCACAAGCCTGGCAGGGCCTTGTCTGTGCCCATCTACCTGGGGCCCTACTTGGCCCAAAAGGTACTTAGTAGGTGAAGGAACTGGTACAGAATATGCTTCTGAATTTCTAGATGGGGCCAGCCTTTCTCAGGATGTCCCAGAGAGCAGTAGGCTGCTGTGATCAGACAGGCAAACAGGCCTGATTTTAGCAGAAGTTCCCTAACCTCCCAGTAGAGGAGGCCAGAGAGCAGGTTTTCTAGGTAAAGAGAATCCACCTTTATCCTGGCTCATGCACACTCATGCACTCTCCCCGCCCTCCATCCCGTTTCACCCAAGCCTTGGTGTCCCTCAACCCGTGTCCTGTGTTCCAACACTGACTGGTGCTGCAAGGGGTCAGCTTCCTAACTAGATATTAGTTTCTGAACAGATTGCTTTTCTCAAATCTGAGGTCACTCTTAGGAGAGGGGACAAGCACTTAGTGCATCTATAGAATCGGGTAAGAGAGGTTTTCTTCCATGTATCTCCTATGTGCACTCGGCACATGAAGGCCCCAGTATTTGGCATGGAGCTGTTGGCCTGCCTTCCTGGTTTCTGAAATGTTGGTAAAAATAAATGTAAGTGTCCTTAAAATTTATTTTCTTCACTGATTGTCATCCTAAATCAGTTCCCAATTTTAAAGATTTGCTATATATTTTGTGTGTGTGTGTGTGTGTGTGTGTGTGTGTGTGTATGAGAGAGAAGGGGGGAAAGAGATGAGTATGGAGGTCAGAGGACAATTTGTGGCAATAGATTTTCTCCTTCTACCATGTGGCTACTAGAGATTGAACTCAGGTCATTGTATGGCAGCAATACCTTTATCTGCTGAGACATCTTGCTGGCTCCAGGTACTAATTTTTTTAAATCTATAAAATTTTAACATTTGGGTCTGATCACATGACCCCAAAGCAGCTTTACATGTGCAAAGGCTCTTCAGGGACAGGTCTGCCACCTGTCCCTGCTAGGTTCCTGACTTTGTTACAGCAGTTATCCGGTTTATCCAGGTCTTGGCACTCCAGTGAGTCAGGCCTGGTGGGCTTCTTATGCCATTAAAGACATGGCCCATGTTTGTATCTATTCTTTCTTGGCTTCTATAAACACAACTTAGACATCTAGTTTTCCAGCGTTGGGTGACCCCCAGTCTCACATTGTACCTGCTACTGAGGTTCCCAGACTGGAACGTTAGATAGAGGTGAGTGGGAGCCAGGAACTATTTGAGTGACTTTCAAGGGGCAGCAGGGGTGCCAGAATTGGGTGGTCTAAAGATACACTCCTATGTCTGCTTGTAGTCAGAGAAATACCAAGCCTGCCACTGACCTCCACACTCAGCCAATCTTCTTGGTCCCTGGGCTTCCCCTGGTTTCCTGCTCAGCCTTCTTCTAGGTGTGTGCAGCTCCTGAGTATTGGAGCTTTCTGGGGTGGTAGCCCTCCTGATGTCTAGACCCATGCCCCCCAGGTGATGCAGCACCCTTCTGAGGGTGGCCAGGTGCTGAGCCTCTGCAGCAGCATCAAAGAGGCCTCTGTCAAAGTGGCTGAGATCTGGATCGTCTCCCTGTCCAGCCAGCCCATCGACCATGAGGATAGTGCAATGCAGGCTGGCCCCAAGGCCAAGTCCACAGGTAAGTCACTGTGCCTTCTTCCTCTGCCTTGCTCTGCTCATGCCATTTCCTGCCCACATGTATAGGAGGGCTGTCCCAGTGTGGTTGTCCTAGGATAGGATGTGATGTGTCTCTCTCTTTTGTTTTTGTTTTTTTTTTTTTTGTTTTTTTTTTTTTTTTTTTTTTGTTTTTTTTTTTTTTTTTTTTGGTTTTTCGAGACAGGGTTTCTCTGTGGTTTTGGAGCCTGTCCTGGAACTAGCTCTTGTAGACCAGGCTGGTCTCGAACTCACAGAGATCCGCCTGCCTCTGCCTCCCAAGTGCTGGGATTAAAGGCGTGCGCCACCACCGCCCGGCTCTCTCTTTTGTTTTGTTTTCTTTTTTTTTGTTTTGTTTTCTTTTTTTCAAGACAAGGTTTCTCTGTAGCTTTGGAGCCTGTCCTGGAACTAGCTCTTGTAGACCAGGCTGGCCTCGAACTCACAGAGATCCACCTGTCTCTGCCTCCTGAGTGCTGGGATTAAAGGCGTGCGCCACCACCGCCCGGCAGTGTCTCTTGAATTTCTCTCTAATTAGAACCTTTTGGGGAAAGTCATGTGTGCTGTTGAAGTTCAATCACAAGTTCTGTGTACCTACAATATGTAGGTGTCGTGGGGGTTTGTTGTGCAGTACCTTTGGTGCTCTGAACACCTGAGATCTGGTGTGGGGCAGGTGCTCAGCAGCCTTCATCTCTTGCTGCCATCACAACTGGGGTAACTGTATTTGCCCTGCTCTCTTGCTCCACCAACCCCATAGCCATGTGGCCTGCTGTCCTTAGGCTCTTGGTGCTCAGGGCTACAGCTCTGGTGTCCCAAGTTTCCCTGGTTTACCGGGGACTGTCTCTTTACAGCTCCCCTCTGCTCCCAGGGGACATTCTGTTGCCAACTCATTGCCATGGCATCAGGTGGAATCTAAAGGTACTCTTCCTTCTGTGTGCTCATTCCACAGATAACTACTCTGAGGAGGAGTATGAGAGCTTTTCCTCTGAGCAGGAAGCCAGTGATGATGCTGTACAAGGGCAGGTAACAGTTTGAGCCTGAGGTGGGAGAGGCACCTGACAGCCCCCCCCCCCTTATACCTCCGTAGATAAGAGACTTGGGACTGAAGGAGACTTCCCTGTGCTAGGCTGTATGAGGTCTGTGGGTCTCAAGTGCCACATGGGATGAGAAGGGCAGGGGAACTGATGTGTGGCACCTGATTGCTTCCTCCCTGGGGCTAGGAGATGTCCGTAGGCAGCCCTGCAGGGTTTCGGAGTGTTAGGAACTCACTGCCAAGTGATGGTCTCAGTCGCAATGTCATGGGGTGGGCCTGCTGTGCAGGCGCTGTGGCCTCAGGCACTGTGCATGTCTACACAGGATCTTGATGAGGATGACTTTGATGTGGGAAAACCCAAGAAGCAGCGGCGCTCGATAGTAAGAACGACGTCCATGACCAGGGTTGGTGGAAACTAGTTTTACTAACACTGGGGAAGGGTGAGGAGGGTGGGCAATGGCTGGGAAGCTCATGGGTGACTGTGAGCAAGAGGGCAGACAGTTTCTCCCGAGGACTTTAGCCTCACATGACACATGACCCAAAAGATTCTTACAGTTCCCACTTGCCCTCAGGCCAGAATTCTGTCAGCTAGCACCTGACTGTTGTCAGTCCACATGAACATGAGCCAGACAGGGTTGTCTTTGGCTGCCGTTCTCTCATGCCCCACGCCAACTTTACATGGCCTTGGAGCCCTGGAGATCTATTTTCCCCATCACGCAGTACTCAGACTCACCATGAGTGGGGTCAATTTCCTTTTGGGGGTGGGGGCAGGGGCTGTCTGCCAACACAGAGACTTGGTGTTAGGCTTCTTCCATGGGAGAAAACTTGGGATAGGCTTCAGCCCATTCTCAGCCTGTACAGTGACCATCTGTGGGCCCTGGAACACCTTAGAGTTCAGAACTAGCCTGCAAGACTGGCTGAATTGGTAGCCTCTTACCAGTACTGACCAGGTACAGCACTGTCAGCCTTTGATAGATGTGAAAAGGAGGTTGTGGGTAGACAGTAGCCACAGTACAGAAGCCGCTCTGGATACAAACTGGATCTCCCCTAAATACAGGCAGCACCATCTGGAGCTCATGGGCCAGCCTGAGGGACCATGCAGGAAGCACCCTCCCTGTTAGGGTCAGCTCTGTAAGGGTGGGCTGAGAGTACCTGGGGGACAATGGCAGGAGCAGAGGCACTGCAGCCAACAGTGTGAGCAGCTTCACTGAACTCATAGTGTACAGGTCCCATTGTCTCATCAACCAACCCTGTGCTCTCCTGAGTACCTCCCACAGGGTGGCAGTCTCCTTCTGAAGACGAGGTCAGGGCCCTTTCTGGGAGTTGGAGGTATGGGAAGGTGCTAGAGAGCCTAAAAGACCTGCAGAAACTTCTAGAACTGCAGAGCCACCCTGTGCCCTTCCCTGGTTGCCCCTCAGTGGGTGTGGATTACCCCCTTCCCCCCATATTTCTCAATCTGACCTCAGTTTGTGCTTTCAGACACTAAAATTGGGCTCGTGGCTGTATTTATACCCAGTTCACATTTTCATAGCTATCAGCTGTATCTCTCCTGTCCCTCATTATTGAGTCCAGAGTGCAATTCCTTGCTATGTCTCAGGAATGTAACCTCCCTCCCCTATCATTCCTAATGTGGGATTCTTGTACTTCTTGTCTTTCAGCAACAGAACTTCAAGCAGAAAGTGGTGGCGCTACTGCGCAGGTTTAAAGTGTCAGAGGAGGTGAGTGGGTCAGGCAGGACTTTGCATAGCTGCTGAAGTGCCCTGGTGTCGTGCTAGGTAAAATATGCTCCAGGGAAGCTCTAGGCCAGATCTGTGTGGTATTGCCCTCTGCCTGCCAGCCTGGATGGCAGCGGTGAGAGGCCGGCAAAGAACCAGGCTCACCTCCTGGTTTCTGTTGAACTCCCAAGTCATGGTGCACCTGTAGGAGGATTAGCAGAGGTCTAGTCATTGGTTCTTATAAATAGACTATTTTGGGGAGCAGTTTCAGGTTTGTAGAGAAAGTAAATAGAAGGTGCAGAGTTTCCCTACCCCAGTTCCTGCCGTGTACAGCCTGTTCTGTAGTCAACATGCCACAAATCTTTGGTTTCTTAGTTTTTCTCTAATCTCCAGTCTTAGGTATTGAGTTTGTTCATAATCAAAAGAAAAATAATAAAACAGAGTCAAGAATCTGTCCCCACAGTAGAGAGGGGACACTTGAATGTTTGATCCTCAAAGTGTGCACCCACCCTCTACATCCATGTGTGCAAGGGCTACACCTTATAGTAGCATGGTCCCTATTCAGCTCTAGCACCAACATCTAACAGTTGCTCTTCACATGTGCAGGTACTGAAGGTGGCTCTTCTTAGCCATAGAGTTTTCTGTAGGGCCAGCATCCACTCTAAAACATCACCAGCCTGTTTCAGTGGAATAGCCTCTAGGCCCTAAATCCTGAAGTTTGCAACTCATAGTGAGACAAACACAGCCTAGCTGAAAGTGTGCACATCGCAGGGAAGCTACCTGGCCTAGGACCATGCAGGCTTGCAGGTGGAGGAAGTTGGATCTTGACCATAGAGTTTCATGTTCACCAAAGCAATAGGGCTGAGTCTCAAACCTGTCATATTCAACTTCTGTTCTGGCTTCTGAGCCTCAACCTAAACTGGAAGGTTTAGCCAATTTCATGGACACTGGTCAGGGAAAGAACGTTTATCTTTTCATAGGAATAATCTCCCACATTTGCAAGTTATCAAGCCATGTGATCTGTTCCATATCTGTTCTGTGCTGTTCCCTTTCACATGAGGAGAAGACCATCTATCCAGAACTCCATCTCATCTTTGCACCCCCAGTTACTAGGAACTATGCACAGGCACTGTCCAACTCACAGACCACATAGCAGTCCTAGTGTGCCCGCACCTGTGTGGAGCTGTCGATTATCTTAAACTGGCATTATTGTGCTAGAACTAAATTTGTTGATCTTTGTAACCAAAATACAGGGGCTGGAGAGACAACAGTTCAGCAGAAAAGAGCACTGGCTAACTGCTCTTCTCGAAGATCTAAGTTCAATTTCTAGCCTTTAATCCCACACATGACAACTTAAAAAACTTCCATAGGAGCCGGGCGGTGGTGGCGGACGCCTTTAATCCCAGCACTCGGGAGGCAGAGGCAGATGGATCTCTGTGAGTTCGAGACCAGCCTGGTCTACAAGAGCTAGTTCCAGGACAGGCTCCAAAAAAAAACCACAGAGAAACCCTGTCTCGAAAAACCAAAACAAAAAAACAAAAAAAACTTCCATAGGATCCAGTGCCCCCTTCTGGCCTCTACCAACACCAGACATACATGTGATTCACAGACATGCAATCAGGCAAAACACCTATACACATAAAATAATAATAATAATTAAAAAAGAAAATGGTGCCAGGCAGTGGTGGTGCTCACCTTTAATCCCAGCACTCAGGGAGGCAAAGGCAGGTGCATCTCTATGAGTTTAAGGCCAGCCTGGTCTACAGAGTGAGTTCCAGGACAGTCAGAGATAGACAGAGAAACCCTATCTTGAAAAACCAAAAAGAAAATGGCAGGTGAGTTGCATGTGTGTACATCCAAAGGATGCTGCTCATAGTTGGAGACTGAAAGGCCAAAGGTGCTGGCAGATTCTTATCTGGAGAGGGCTAGATCTTCATAGACAGTGCTGCATCTTCACATCCTCACACAGTGGGTGGGAGCAGCACAAGACCAAAGGGCTCTTACTGAACCACTTTGTAGGTTAGGTTTCAACATAAGAATTTTAGGGAAGCTAGGCAGTGGTGGCACATGCCTTTAATCCCAGCTCTCAGGAGGATAGCCTGGTCTATACAGAAAAAAGTTTAGGAGGATGCAAATTTTCAAAGCAAAACATTCTGCCCATAGACCTCAAAATTCATTTTCTTCCCACACAGAAAATATTTTCATTCTGTCCCAGTAGCCCTTAAAATCTGAGTTCACTCTAGTGTCAACTCAGACTCTGGGTGTCTGACTGCTGTCTGTACCAGTACTTGTCCAGGTGTGAGCATGAAACCAAGGGAGTTCTGAGACCAGCACAAGGCAGGCACTTTGTTCTAAGGGAGAAAGGGGGAGTAGGTAACTGCTCCCAAGTAAGTCCACAACCCATCAGGGCACAGTTCTTGTACTGTGTGTGTGTGGGGGGGGGGGTGTAGAGATCAGAAGATAACTTCCTGGAGTCTGTTTTCTCATTCCACCATATGAGACTCAGGAATCAAACGTGGGTCCTTAGACTTGGTAGAAATTTCCTTTATTCTCACTTGCCTCAAATACTGAAGCTTAAAAAAAAAAAAGTGGATGTATTTTATAGGTATGAGTGTTTTGACTGTATGTACATATGTGCACTATGTACATATCTTGTGCCCACAGAGGTCAGAAGAGGGATTAGATTCCCTGGAACTGGGGTTAACAGATGGTTGTGAACTGCCATGTGGGTGCCTCCGGGAACCAAACACCGTTCCTCTGTAAGGGCAGCCAGTGCTCTGAACTGCTGAACTGTCTTCCCATTTCCCAAACATTCAGTCTTAAGGCTAGAAAACGCTTCTTTGGTTCAATACTCTGCCCTCAGGACACATTGATTTGGAGCCAGGGCTCTAGGACCTACCTGGCATTGCACCCCACAGTGTCCCTGAGTGCTGCCTACACTGTCTCAGATAGCAGCTATGTGCCTTATAGCGCTTGAGCAGGCACTATGACCAGAGACTGTAGTTCTGCCTCTCAGAGCACCCCACTGCCATAACTTCTCTGTATTTCCCTGGAGAGGGGTTTTAGACATGGCCCTGCTTCCATCTCAGGCCTCTGCTTGGGACAGCACATCCTGTAACAACCAATTTGAAATGGCCATATTTTTACAAACTTTGAAGAGTTAGCACCTATAGTTGCCATACACATTGGCTTCCTATGCTGTCTAAGGGACCATTCCTGCAGCCTGACCACACATGGACCCTGTGAAGACAATAGCTCTGTGCCTCAGGAGCAACCACTTGAAACCATACTGCCCTCAGGACCTCAGCATGGAAGCATCCTTGGATCATCTCATGTCATTCTGTTGAGTGGGTCCTTGCTCCCTCTATGCATATTACTCTTTTCAAACTTCTTGTGGCCTAACATACTTAATCTTAAACAATGCTTTATTTTTAGTTGTGTGCATGTGTGCACATCTGTGTGGGTATTTGTGCACATGACTGCAGTGTCCACAAAGGACAGAAAAGGGCATTGGATTCCTTGAGCTGGAGTTACAGAGTTGTGAGCTGCCTGACTTGGGTGCTGGGAGCTGAACTCTGGTTCTCTGTAAGAGCAATACACACTATAAACTACGGAGCCATCTCTCCAGTTCCTACTTTCACTCTGAAGCCTGGGCTAGCTGGGACTTTTCCAAATCTTTAAGATCTAGTTCTTTTTTATTTTATTTCATCTTCCCACTTGCATTTTGTAAACAGAGACTGTGCTCTGGTCTCCCGATCTAATAATCACACAGAAACTATGTTAATTACAACACTGTTTGGCTGATATCCCAGTCATATTCCTATTCCTAGCTAGCTTTTACATCTTAAATTAACCTATTTCTATTAATCTGTGCATTACCATGAAGCTGTGACCTACTGGTAATATTCTGGCGGGCATCTTTCTTCTTCGACAGCTACATGGTGTCTTTTTGACTCCACCTACTTTTTCTTTCTATCTCTGTTCAGATTTTCCACCTGGCTTTACTAAGCCATTAGTCTAAATAGCTTTACTCATTAGCCAATAAAAGCAACACATATACAGAAGGGCATCCCATATCATCTCCCCTTTTCTGTCTAATTAAAAAGGAAGGTTTTAATTTTAACATAGTAAAATTACATATAGCAAAACAGTTATTAAGAATTACAGTTAACAGTATTTCTTTGTGAGTCTAAAGTTTTATATCTAATTTATCTTTTATTATAACTAAGCAAAACTACAGCTGTCTCTCTTCAACTCCATCAAAGATCCCAGAAGGATATAATATTTCCTAACAGGAAATACATTATAAGCAACTTCCAAAACTCTAGAATTGACAGAGACATCTCACTGTCTGGAGAGTCACCCAAAGTTCTTCTGTAACATTAGGGCATCCATCTTCAGCGTGTGGGTCCATAGTATCTTGCAGACTTTTCCATGAAACAGAAAATTTGAAGATCTGTTCTGCCTTGTAATAGCAGAATATCATCAGTTGCTGTCTCCTGTGTACTACAGAATGTCTAGCAGTTTCTTCTATGTAGCAGGAACCCTGAAGGACCATCCCATCTTTTGGAAAGTTCAACAGTCACTTTTCTGTGGGTCCTGCGTGTCCAGTTCATACAGCGTACCATCAAGCAGTCCAGGCAAGAGCAGTTTCTTGCCCAAATGGCTAGCCTTGTCACATTAAAGGCAAATTCCATAATGCGTTTCTTCAGTGCCCACCAACCTCTCTGAAGTAATTGGTGTAACCAGAAGCAGACATGTCTCGTTGTTGAGAAAAGTCTAAGTTCTTAAAATCTTTTAAAATGCCATATTCTGTAGGTTTTTGAAGTGTTGAAGATTATCTATCTAACTTAAATATATCTCTGTATTTCTAGAAAACCTAACGTATTTAAAAGTTTGATTGTTACAGATGACTATTAATCTGTATTTCTTAATTATGCATTATATTTTTAAATGAGCTGCACATAATACCTTAAACAAGAACAGAAATACATATACACAGTGTAATAAATCTACCTTAAGTTTGTATCAATAGACCGAGATCTATACCAATGTAAAATATTCATTTCTATATCATATCCTCCTTTAAATGAAAACAAACATTTATAAGCAATCATTTTGGGAATTTAGGCATAGTTTTCTCCCAAATGCTTTCTGCTGTTTGTTGGATGAAATATATTTAGGGTTCATGGAGACCTTTCGGAGGGGGGGTCTTGTTTCATCAAACCACATTAGCCTGGAATCCACAGGTTCCTATTCTCTGTAGAAACAAAAGCAAAACCTCTTTTCCAAAGTAGCATATCCTTAGACTCAAATTTTTAAGTGAAGATATCTTTAAAATGTTTATGTTGGTTTAGCTTAGCAGCCCCCAGAATCAAATGTTTTTCAGCAATTAAAAATTTAAAGAAAACACAATAATATACATAATCCAGACTCTCTGTGTATATTCCATCTTTACATGGCTTATTTTTTTACTCTATTACTTTTTAATATTTCTTTTACTATCTTTACTCCTTTAATCTATGGCTTTCTGTATTCTTTCTTCTCATAAACCCATATACATTTATCTAACAATGTGAGCCTTTTAGAGGTCTTTTTCATCTGAATCCATTTTTTATTGTATATTTGTATCATTTTCTGACCAACAGCACTTAAAAAAAACGGTGGGCATGGCTAGGACCAACTCTGTAGCTCTGCCTGTTGGCTCCACTCTGGCTCTTTAGGCTAGGCTGGCCTTGAACTCACAAAGATTCTCCTGTCTCTGCCTCCCAAGTGCTGGGATCAGAGGAGTGCACGACCACCGCCTGGCTTCACCAGCATCTCTTAAAAGTTGATATGGCTATGCACACCTGTAACCTCAGTGCTTGGGCAGAAACAGGAGAACTGCTGGCGCTTGTCCAGCTAGTGTAGCCAGCAGCGAGCTGCAGGTTCAGCGGGAAACTCAATCTCAAAAATAAGGCACAAAGAGATAGAGGGATTTTTGTTTATTTGTGTACGTTGTTTTGTTTTGTTTTTTTCTTTTAAGTCAGAGTTTCTCTGTATAGCCCTGGCTCTCCTGGAATTCACTCTACAAATCAGACTGGCCTTGAACTCAGAGATTCTTACTTTCACCTCCTGAGTGCTCGGATCAAAGGCGTGCGCCACTATGTGTCCAGCTTAAGAGGAAGATATTTGACGTCAGCCTCTGTCCTGTGAACACACACACACAGAGAGAGAGAGAGAGAGAGAGAGAGAGAGAGAGAGAGAGAGAGAGAGAGAGAGAGAGAGGAAAGCTAACAAAATAGGATGTTTTGGCAGTCAAGTGTTTTGTCCTCCTGGTCTTGTCACTGCATGTCCCCCTTTGTTCGCCTTCGACTACTAGCCAAGCAGTGGCACAGGCCCTGTGGGGCTCTCATACATGTCAGCATTGCTGTAGGTCTTAGATTCTGAGCAAGACCCTGCAGAACATGTTCCTGAGGTGGAGGAGGACCTGGATCTTCTCTATGACACTCTGGATGTGGAGAACCCCAGCGACAGTGGCCCTGACATGGACGATGATGACAGTGTCCTTAGCACCCCCAAGCCCAAGCTTAGGTAAGCCACACCAGGTTGAAATTGTTACTTCTAATAAGCTTGAGCCTAGAAGGAATTCCAAATGGCCTGACACTATTGTTCTGGAATGATCTCGGTTGGTTTGAGTTGCCCTGTGATTGTGACCCATATTTGACCCCGGGACACCATAGGCTTGCACAGTTCCCTTAGGGTAGACCAGCAGAGACATCCTGAGAGGAAGCAATATGGGGTAAGTCCAAGGTTATAGTGGGGAACAAAGCCAGGTAGCTTTCTCCCGATGACCAGAAGAAAAAACCTTTGTGTGGGAGGGTGTAACTGCTCCTGACCCATTGGAGCTCGGGCGGAGTATTTCTCGGGGTGAGTAGTAACCATGTAAATAGACCACAATGCTTGCATGTGCATCGGGAACTACAGACAGGCACAACCATCTGGAGGTGGGGAGGGGAGCATCTGGGAAAGAATTGAAGCTGGAAGGTTTTCTGTGATGCCACAACTTGGTCCTTGAGGCAGGCTGCAGAAGAATGAATGGCCCCAAGGTGCTCCTACTGTCCTCAAGTTTAAGGTATACTGGAAACTGCAGGAGACTACTGTATAGGCAACAGAGGGGACCCCCTTCCCCCAACCAGTGCCCGTCCTTGGTTTTGCTGGGAGGACAGCTGACCAGCCTGGCCTAGGGCAGAAAGAAAAGAAGGAAAGCAGGCTGGTACACACACATGTGCTGTGGACTGGTGGGACCTGGAGAGGCTTAGCCCTCAGGACAGGTAGTTTATAGATTTAGGTCTTGGTGTAGCGACTGAGAACAGGGAGACTCAGGAAATTCTAAAAACTTAAAGACCCTTCACTTTCTAAGTTTCTAATCTGGACAGTAGAGAGAAACACAAAAAATTTGGGTTTCTTGTGTCTTGTAATTAATTAACCATAATTCTCAGTAATGAATAATCATTCGTTACTGCTGGGCTTGATTGCTTATGCCTGTAGTCTTGGCATTTGGGAGACTGAAGCAGGAGGATTACTGAGTTTAAGGGCAGTTTGGGCTATAGAGTGAGACATTGTTCATTAAATAAATAAACTCCAACATCTATTATGCTCCCCATTCTGAGGTGGCATTCTCAGGCCTTGGCTTCTTTTTCTGCCTACGTCTTGCTGGGCTCAGGTCAGCATGTTGAACTGCTGGCATGGGGAATGCCCTTTAGGTCGAGGAAGCCAGTGTTCCTTGTTCTCTTCCACTTCAGTCCCCCTCGTGCTCGGCACTGGTCCTTCTGCCTCATGTCTGTAGTGACTTATGGGATTACACTGGGTCTTCCCAGAGAGTCTGGATCTTCTTGAGCCCCATGACATTAACTATGATGGTATAGTCCCTAGCCAGCTAATACCTGTAGTTCTGGGGTGATATGTGATCACTTTGGGGTCATGATCCCAGGAGGCCATGCATAAGTGACACCCTACATCTCTAGATTTCTGTATAGCTTCATCACCCATATGGCCATGCAGGTATACTGTCTGGTATTTTTGCATGACTTTTTTTTTAACATCTCTTGGTTTTCTGTTTTCCTCATCTCCTATTTCTTCACTCACACTTGATCTGCTGAAGTCAGATACATTGGTCCAGGTTGGTCTGGATTGGCAAGAGTTGGCCCGGCTGGTCTAGAGTAGCCACTAGTGGTCTAGTGGCTATGCTGGATTGGTTTGAAATGGCTTTGTCAGGCTTGGTCTGTTGTGGCCTAGGGGTTGTCAAGTCATCTGTGTTGGACTGGAGTAGACTGACTGTGTCAAGAATGGCTTTAGATGTTCTGGACTGGAGTAGACTGACTGTGTCAAGAATGGCTTTAGATGTTCTGGACTGGAGTAGACTGACTGTCAAGAATGGCTTTAGATGTTCTGGACTGGAGTAGTCTGACTGTCAAGAATGGCTTTAAATGTTCTGGACTGGAGTAGACTGACTGTCAAGAATGGCTTTAAATGTTCTGGACTGGAGTAGACTGACTGTGTCAAGAATGGCTTTAGATGTTCTGGACTGGAGTAGACTGACTGTGTCAAGAATGGCTTTAGATGTTCTGGACTGGAGTAGACTGACTGTCAAGAATGGCTTTAGATGTTCTGGACTGGAGTAGACTGACTGTCAAGAATGGCTTTAAATGTTCTGGACTGGAGTAGACTGACTGTCAAGAATGGCTTTAGATGTTCTGGACTGGAGTAGTCTGACTGTCAAGAATGGCTTTAAATGTTCTGGACTGGAGTAGACTGACTGTCAAGAATGGCTTTAAATGTTCTAGACTGGAGTAGACTGACTGTGTCGAGAATGGCTTTAGATGTTCTGGACTGGAGTAGACTGACTGTGTCGAGAATGGCTTTAGATGTTCTGGACTGGAGTAGACTGACTGTGTCGAGAATGGCTTTAGATGTTCTGGACTTGCCCATGGTACCTTTATGCTGTTGAGAATGTTCTTCTGGTTTCTGTTATCTGACTACAGATATCAAGGTTCTCATCAGGCCCAACCCTCGTTAAGAACATGAGATACTCTGTGCTGACACCCAATCTCCTTGTGTTTTTGGCAGCCCCAACTTGGGTGAACACAAGCAGATGGGTTTTGTTTTTTTTTAACATTTAAATTTTATTATGGGAGGGGGCATGTGTGTCACAGCGTGAGTGTGGAGGTCAGAGGACAAATTGCTAGGATTCTCACTATGTGTGTCCCAAGGATCAAACTCAGATGTTTCGGCTTGGCAGCAGGTTCCTTTACCCAAGGAGCCATCTCGCCAGCCCTGGAATACACACTTTCTGCAGCTGACTTCATAGCCAGTGCAGGAGCTGTGCCCACCTGGAGTTGAATTGCTCCAGCATCCTCCCGTGTGTGTAGGGCTCCCTCAGCAGTGGATGTCTAGTCACACAGCTCTTCCATACTTGGAGCCTCTTTGTATGTAGCTCTGCTCTGCTTTTGAGTTCTGTGCCGCCTTCCCTTCTGTGTGCGGTGGGTTGAACCTCATTTTCAGTGTATTGGGGATCATGGGAAATAACATCTATTCCTTCTTTATCCAGGCCATATTTTGAAGGCCTGTCACACTCCAGCTCACAGACAGAGATAGGGAGCATCCACAGTGCCCGGAGCCACAGAGAGCCTCCAAGCCCGGTGAGTAGAGCCATGCTGTGCAGTGGTGAGACCCTTAGACCAGGCTGGGCCTTCTCTTCCTTCCTGCCCCTGTGTCCTGAATGCCTAGCCAGCATGTACCTAGCTGGGCTGCGATGTGTCCTGGGCTCAGAGTTCCACCCAGTAAAAGATGACTCTTCTAATGTAATCCTGAGCCAGAAGTCTATGAAATTTCCCAGCTAGTCTCCCTAGGCTTCCTCCTATCCAGAAGTAGACATCCTGTTCTACAGCACAGCCCAATTCCTGTCTTGTCACCTGCAGGCTGATGTACCTGAGAAGATGAGATCTCTGGGAGGCCAGCAGCCAAGTGACAGCATCTCTGACACGGTAGCCCTTGTAAGCAGTCATGGGGAGCATCCACCATGTGCAGCCGAACGTGAACACCACATGGAGGGCTTTGTGTTCATATACTCTGAAAGTGTGTGCACCACCCTCAGGGATGACCGTGCAGCTCAGGTGGATGGCTGTGTTCCTAGCCTTGCTGTCAGACCCAGACCCGCATGGAGTCTCTCAGATGTGGTGCAGGGTAGTTGGTGTTTCCAGCAGGTTTGGTCCTGATGTCTTAGTAATAGTTGGACCAGGAGCTACTTGTGGGAGAGAAGTACCTCTCCTCTTGCCTCCATGTGCCTGTGCCTCAGCAAGACCTTAGGTCAGAGGAAGCCCAGAGCCTTACCTTAAACCAAGAGCACATACAATAGGAGAGGCATGGTAAATGTTTCTGGCAGGGTGAGTGCATATGGCTCCTTCTCAATCCATCAGAGTTCACCAGCCCCCCGAGAGCCATCAGGGCAACCTGATGACAGTCCAGAGACTGAGACCTCTCTCCTGGATGTCTTCACTGAGAAGCTGCCACCCAGTGGGAGAATCACCAAGACTGAGTCACTTGTCATCCCTTCCACCAGGTGTGGGCCTGTGCTGAGGGACTGTGTACCCCTTTGGGAGGGGCGTGGGAAGCCAGCTGTTTGGGCCAACTCCAGAAACTGCATGTGGGTCCCCTACCCAGTCTGTCTCTGGCCATCTGCTGGTTTGCAACGCTAAGGCCAGTATGCCCAGAGGGTGCCACCTACTTCCATTCTGCTGTTGTTGGAAATGAAACTGCTGAGGGTTCATGGTGCGGGGACGATTGCAGTATCGTATCAGGGTCTGCAGGGTGGAGGTGTGGCAGCTGTGGAGGGTCTCTAATTTGCAGCCTGCAGTGAGCATTCGGCCTACACTCCAGATGTTCTATGCCTTTCCTGGTCTCTCGCAGGTCAGAGGCAAAGCCAGCCGGCCGCCGGGGCCGGAGCACATCCCTGAAGGAACGGCAGCCAGCTCGACCACAGAATGAGCGGGCCAACAGCCTGGACAATGAGCGCTGTCCAGACACGAGGAGCCAGCTGCAGGTTAGGGTGGGAGCTGAGGAAGGATGCTCCAAGTGACAGGCAGAATAGAGAAGTCTAGGGCCCTGAGAACTGGCAAACCTGGAAGGTTTACTCTGTTTACTATGAAATTCCATGCAGACAGGAAGACGTAAGTCTTCTTGTCAGGAAGCCTGTTTACCCTGGGGCTGGTTTTAGCCATCTTATTTATCTCTCTGAATCAGAGCACCCAAAGTGTTGCCACTCCAGACTAAGGAATCTCCGTGTTAGGTATTTCCTTACTTGCTTCCAGTGTTTATGCCTACTTTAGGGTATGGAATATTGAGGCCCAGGGCTGGAAGTTGAAAGGCCTGGGTACTGCACCTCCTTGTGTAGACACCTCACTGTCTCTAGATTCCCAGGAAAACTGTGTATGACCAACTGAACCACATCCTCATCTCTGATGACCAACTCCCTGAGAATATTATTCTTGTCAACACCTCTGACTGGCAGGGACAGGTAAGGGGTATAGCTGTGTGCCCTGTCTGCTGTGAAATCAAGGCTTCATATGACCTTGGAAAACAGCAGTCATGCTGGGGGAGTAGGGATGCTGATGATCAGCTGTTCCTATGGACCCTTTGGGACCTGTGGTGAGGGATGGATAGGGACTACCAGGTGCTACGCCAAGGTCATTGTCAGCCTGTCCCTTTTAGTTCCTCTCGGATGTCCTACAGAAGCATACCCTCCCTGTGGTATGTACATGCTCTGCTGCTGACGTGCAAGCTGCCTTCAGCACCATTGTCTCTCGGATACAGCGATAGTGAGTCTGCCATCCTTCCTTATCCAACCCTGCCTGCTTCTTAGAGACGGGATATTTGATCCTGAGAGTCATGATGGTTCCAGATGTGCTGCCCATAAACTCCCCACAGCTCTATTCTGATCCCCAGTGGGTATCTTGAAGCTCATTTTGCCTTCTCTGGTGGACGGCTTCCCTTTACAGTGACCCCAGCAGAGGTCTGGAGCAGTTTCCTGGCCCAGGCAGATCTAGGCAGACATTCAGCTTCCCATCTCCCTTTTGGTGGGGCATCCTGGGTTTGATAGTTCCTGCACTTTAGGGGCAATGGCTCCCTAGAGCTCAGCAGGGTGATCCTGGGCCAGAGACAGTGAGGCATCTGTCCCTCTCTGCCCCACCCTCTTGGGATCGCAGCTGCAACTGCAATTCTCAGCCACCAACCCCTGTGAAGATCGCTGTGGCGGGAGCACAGCATTACCTCAGTGCCATCCTGCGGCTCTTCGTGGAGCAGCTGTCTCACAAGACGCCTGACTGGCTTGGCTACATGCGCTTCCTCATCATCCCACTGGGTGAGGGACCTTGGACTTCTGGCCACCTGTGACTAACCCTGAGAGACCTCAGAGACAGGGACACAGCCTGGTTAGGGTAGAGGTACCAATATGACATACTTCTATTGTTTAAAAATTCACAGTTATTCTCACTATATTGGAAAGTCATGTGTGCCAGACATAGTATTATGCCTGCTACCCTAGCACTTGGAAGCTAAGAATCGCAAGTTCAGATCAGCCTGGAACCAGGTTATAGAGTAAGACTTAAGTCTACTGTCACTTTCTGTTCTTCTCTTTGACAAATGTCCTAGTCGTGTAGAATGTGTTACCTGGCAAACTAGTGGTCTACCACTGCCATCAGCTTTGGTTTCTGTCACCAGAAATACAAAGCAGTCTTTATAGGTTATGACCCTGTGCACTTGAATTCCAGTAGCCATTTGGAGTTCTATAAAACACATTTGTTCACCAGTAGTGAAATTTAAAGGCAGCGCCTCACCTGGGGCCCTTGTCTTGGCTGGCTTTTGTCCATCTCATTTGCCTTCCCTGGTAGAGCAACAGTCAGTGGGGACTTTGTCATAGCTCCCTTGGCAGGCTTACAGCAGAGGGCTCAGGACAGCTGGGTTGTCTGGGGCTGAGCAACTCCATGTGGTGATGGATTTTCTGGGGCTCCCAGGCTCCCACCCTGTGGCCAGGTACCTGGGCTCTGTGGACTACCGCTACAACAACTTCTTCCAGGATCTGGCCTGGAGAGACCTATTCAACAAGCTGGAAGCCCAGAGCAGTGGTGAGGCCTGGGCACTGTGTTGGTGGGGGGGGGGGGGCTGCCCCATGCATCTACAGTCCTTGCATTGGAGAAAAGGCCCCTTCTCCTGGAGACTCCCATCGCAGAGACCCTATGTCTCAGGGTCCGCTGTGGGACAGGAGGGGGTGTTATAGGACTTCCCTCACCCAGCCTGAGTTTTTAGCCTTGCCATGGGGCATGACATTGGGAAGGGGCAGGCAGGAACTCCAGAACTAGCCTCAGGATTTGAGAAGAAACCATGATGACCCAACCTGGGACCATTGTGGGTGGGCACTTGAGCCAGAGGCAGCTAGCAAAAAGCAGAGATAGAGAAGAGCCAGAGTATAGTGCCTGGGACACAGCCCAGACCCCAGCAGATCCCACCTATTCACCATGCTGACTCTTTGCCGCCTCTGCCTTGTGCAGTGCAGGACACACCAGACATCGTGTCACGCATCACCCAGTACATCTCGGGAGCCAACTGTGCTCACCAGCTCCCCATCGCCGAGGCTATGCTGACCTACAAGCAGAAGAGGTAACATGGTGGACCAGGGCTGGGGCCCCTCTGCTTCTTATAGGCTATGGGATAGACTCAAGGGGCCAGGATAAAAAAAACCTGAGTGTGCTTGCTTAGCATGAACCTACAGTAAATTTGTATTGGGTCAGAACGCCGGGTTGGATTTTCAGAGCCTTTACTTTTGTGCTTGTTAATATCCTCAGTGATGTACTAGAAGGCACTTGTTCCTATAGTTCTCATATCTGGTCGTGTGCTGCCACATGGCTCCTTCCCCACAGGTCCCCTGACCCTACTTTGGCCTTTGAGTGAACAGTCAGATCATGTTCCCATCTACCCAGAGTTGGGCAGCGTTCAGGAGTTGTGTGTGAAGGACTGGACAGAGTGGGTCTTGGCCTGGACATAGATCTGGGCAGGGCCTCCTCAACACTGGATCTTAGGGAACTGAACACACTTTTCTTGGCTCAGACCTCTGAACAATCTGCTTGTCTTAGTTAGGGTTTTTTTGTTTTTGTTTTTGTTTTTCTGTGAAAAGACACTGTGACCATGGCAACTCTTACAAAAGAAAACATTTAATTGGGTGGCTTATAGTTCAGAGGTTCAGTTCATTATCATTATGGTGGGACATGGCAGTGTACAGGCAGACATACGGCTGGAGGAGTAGCTGGTCCAGAGGCCATAGGAAGTGGTCTGAGGCATTGGGTGTGGCTTGAGCATGTATGAGACCTATAAGCCCACCTCTACATTGACACATTTCTTCCAGTAAGGCCACACCTCCTAATAATGACACTTTCTTTGGCTGCCATTTCCCTTCAAACTACCACATTACCCTTCTAGAAGAGTTAAGTGCACAGAACCTAAGGAAACCTCCTCTTTGGTGTCTAACGTGAGCCCAGCACCCTGCTCAGGAGGGGTAGACCCTGCAGCCAATGACAACAAATCTCTTTAAATTGCATGTGCCACACAATACGTTCCCCAAACTCAAAGACTGCCTGGTAGCAGGGCCAGATCCTCTAGGAACCCTCATCTCCTCTCAGCTGCTGCTCCAGATCCAGGTGGGTGAAGATTCAGCCAGACCACCAGGAGCCATTCTGCTCCTACCTCAGTGTGTGGAGGACTTGTCGCTGCTCCAGGGAGTCCTAATGTGTGTTTTCTCTCTTGGTGGCCTTCCCAAAAAGGAAAAAACACTTTCACTTTGACTTTACCCTGAGGTACATCTCTCTGGCCTATACCCTTATCTGTCTCTAGGCTGGTCTTTAGGGCTTGTTTAGCAGGATCATTGCCCAAGTGCCTCTCCTCTGATGCCCAGGCAGCATTCCTGTTCCTTGAGGAGCAGGAATGAACCCTTTTCTTGGGAGACCTGTACATGGGTTCCTTAGCCCACAGAACCAACCTCAAGGAGTTTGTGCTTCTGAAGCCTCTTGTTAAACCCAGTGTGGTGCTGGCATCTGGACTCCCGGTGCTGGCTTTGCTCCTCACACTTAACAGTAGCAGTAATCTGACCACACACAGCCTCAGAAGGGTGTGGCACTACCAGTGTTGGTCCTAAATTTAAGAGTGTGGAGGTAGGAGGTCAAGGAGCTGGCATAGTATGGCAGGTGCCTTAGCCACTTTCTGCACTATAAAATCAGCTCCCAGGGATGCCAGAGCCATAGAGAGGGTTTTTCTAGTTTCTTTGGGGAGGTAGCCAGGCTTTTGAGGACCCTAAGTAGGGACAAAGTGCTTTTCTTCCCTAAGACGGTTTCACTCTCTGAAAACTTGACTACTCTCAGGTACCCTCAGAGCTACCCTTTTCGTTGCTGAGAGGGTCCTACCCTCTGTCTGCCACACTTGCCTCAAGGTATTTGTCCTGAGAAAAGTGCCCAGGACAGAGTCATGGGTCCAGGGTCCTCATTGCTGGTAGTGCTACCCTTTATCCAAACCAGCAGAACACAGAGGAGGGTTCTTGAATACCAGTTTGCCCTGCTAAACAAGCTCACCCCCCAAGTTAGAGAAAGACCAGCCTTCATCCTCTCTCCTGCCTTGAGGCTTGGCCTGTGCCACCGGCTGTGACAGGAGGAGCCTGCAGCATGCTCTCCTGTGCTGTACTTATATCTAGTAAAAAACCAGGCTCGAGACGCTCTCTATCCCCCAGACCTTCCTCTGCCTATAATACAGTAGTGACACCGGCAATAGGTAGGCACGGGTACCAGCCAGGAACCAGTGAAGACCCATGTTGCTTGGTCTTCCATGTTGAACTCTGGCAGGGTATACCTGCTCTTGCCTGCCTCTTACCCGAAGCTGGGATGGAGCCTGTCCTCTGATGGCAGCTGAGTCCTCAGGTCATACTGGGACGACACATGCTCCAAGGCCCCTGTTCTGGTGCATATGAATGGAATGGTCCTTGAGCCCACACTCTGTCTTTGGCATCATGGCAGTCTTGGGAACAGATCAAGGGCGTGGTTCTTAGACTGCCAACCACTTGACTTCCTTGTGTACCTGTGCTGCAGGCCCTGGCTGCCTCTACACCCCGGCCCTTGGTCAGCCAGCTGTGTCACTGCTGTTGCGCCCATGCTGGTGCTGTCTGCATGGCCCAGGATGCACTATGGCGCTGGTGTCGTAGTTGCTGTACCTATGCCGGTTCTGTCTGCATGGTCCCAGATACAGCTTGGCTTTGAGTTCTGGTAGCTTCTCCATGTTGCGGTGTCTCTTGTGTCTTGTCACACATGGCCTTGTCAGCCCTGCTCTGTTCCCAAATATCTTAGAATAGACCACAGATAAGAGGCTGCTCTGCCATGGTCCTAGAGGGCCCACAGAGCATGGGTAGCCCAGTGGGTTACAGCCCTTCACACTGGGAACCATTATGCTTGTCTGATTTTTAGAGCTTTTGGGGCCTGAGGTGTTATATGAAGTGGACAGAAAAGAGCATGACAGATTGGGGTTAGGAGTCGTCATTTAAAATAAACAAGGGAGACAAGATTTCTTTTGTCAAAACTGCCCTCCTTTGATGATGTAAGTCACAAAACAATCCCACACCAGTTCAGAATTATGAATAATAAAAGGGTTATTTATTTAAGGGGAAAACTTACAGATCACTGTTCTTGACACCACCCAAGTTCTGTTTCCCACAAAGATATGTTACTGAAAACTGTGTTAGGCAGTACCTGCTGCAGTGCAACACCTGAGGGACACCCTGAAGCCTAGAGACAGGGAGAAGCCCGTCTGTCTTAGGCTTCTCCATACTTGACCCGATGACATGGACATCTCTGAAATAGATGCACTGACATCCAATACCAGTGTGAGGAATCAAGGTAGAGTTGAGAGAACCATGCAGAAGTAACTTCAGTTGCTAAAATGCTCTTCAGATCAGGGAATCACTGGGAAGGCAGGCAGGAAGGGCATGAAGGAAACAGGACTAGCCCTGCTGTCAGGACACAGTCTGACTGCTGGTGCAACAATACGCTCTAAGCTGAGCCCCTCAGAGATTCTCCGCATGGCTAGCCCTAGTGGGCAGTGCATGGCAGGAGGACAGCATTCTTCCTGTCAGCTCCTGACCGCAAGCCCTTGGTATCTTAATGGCGCGTGGGCCATGAATTCCAGGACAAGCTACTGTTTTGACAAATGCTATACAGAGTTAAGTCCAGACAGTATCTCATCCAGTCAGCTACTCAGACTTGTCCCAACCCTGCTCAAGCCTCAGGCTACACTTAGATGTTACTATTAGAACCTAGTTCTCCACTTCAGCACCTTAGCCAAAGCTGTAGCCTCTAGAGATGACTGACTTCACCTAGACTCAGGAGGAAACCTCCATGTACTGGTTTTGGGAAGGGCAACTCAGTCACTGGAGAAGGCCCAGTTCTGGATTCCATGGGGCATGCACATGGCAAGGAATTGGCTTGGTAGGCCTGGAAACAGGCAGATGGACAGGACTGAGCAGGCACCTGTGATAAAAACAATTTCCCTCAAGGGTCACGAGCTCTAGTGTTCTCTCCCCAGTCGCAGGACTACACACCAACTTCCTTGCAGGAGTGCAGGAATCCTCTGCTTATCATTATATTGACATATGGGGAAAAAATCCAAGTATTAGCCAAGTCATCCAGGGGCCTTTCTGTAGTGACAAAGAGTACCTGTGGGCAGGTGATATGACTGAGGGCCATGGTGGGTAGGGGTTAGGGATGAGTCGGCTGGGCCCCTGGGCCGAAGGACAGCTGAGATTGGGGTATCCCAGCAGGGAGTCTAACTGTCTGTTTTTGCTCCCAGCCCTGATGAAGAATCCTCTCAAAGGTTCATTCCCTTTGTTGGGGTGAGTATCACCAGCTTCATTCACTGGAAACCTCAGCCTGCCAAGGCTCCTGTCATAATGGAATGCTTTTATATTAGCTTATACACAAGAACCTTCCTCACCGTGTGAGCCAACGAGGGCTGCTTAATTCCTTGCCATATAACCCCCTGCTTCCTTCCTGCATTTTTTGGTCTGGGAGCTTTTGGTTCCCATAGTGAATACATGGGAGTATAGGTCCCTTTTCTGGGAGAGATGTATCAGGCTGTCAACTCAACACAAACGAGGAGGCTCAGTCCTGTCTGCAAGATGAGGATGAGCCTCCTGACATAGGCTAGACATAACCGAATGTGGAGTTTCAGACTCACCCCCAGTTCTGTTTTCACCGCCTTTTTTCATCTCTAGCGAGGTTGTCCTGCTATGAGACCTCTAGAGCAACATAAAACTTGATTCCAGGCAGCCACAGCTATCTCCATAGCATTCTGTTCAGGGCGCTTTCTGTAGTGACAGAAGTGCCTATGGGTACCTGACATGGCCGAGACTGAATTTGATATTGTAATTCACTCTGAATTGACACAGCATCATATGGCTACTGGCCACTGTGCTGGGAAGTTCAAGCCTGAAGCACTCTCTCCTTGCCCCATATAGTACTGTGAAGCAGCTCCTGCTTCTGCATCTGTATTTCTCCTGCCAGCACCTGACTCTGATGGATGTCTGGACTGGCCAGTCACATGCACATGGGATTTGCCACTGCCCAGAGCTGGGCCATGCTCCGTAGATGGGAGGATGCTGGGACCTGTTTCCTGTTCTGGGCAGTATCAGGGACATAGAAACCTCTTAAATGAGCCCCAAGGTGGTGCCTAAGCAGAGCTGTGGGACTACTCAACCTCCCCACCTGCCTCTAGCCAGCATCTATTACTTCCCAGGTTGTGAAGGTTGGAATTGTGGAACCATCTTCAGCCACATCAGGTAATTTCATCCCTCTCTGAGAACTGCTCAGATAGCCCTCTGAATTGGTGGTCCCTCTGGTCTTACGGACCAGCACATTTCTACTGATTTTCCTATAACAAAGCCTCAGAACAAGGCAAACTAGGCAGTTCTCCCAGCTAATAGAGATAATATTCTGCCCTCCACATAAGCTACTCTGCCTACTTTACTTGCCCCGAGAGCTGCCTCTCTAGCCCTAGTCCAGGCTCCAGCTAGCTGTGTGTGGGGCCAGACCAGAAGGCGGTCTGACCACTGACCTGTGACTCCTCCCTAAAGGAGACTCGGACGACGCAGCCCCCTCAGGCTCCAGTGTGCTCTCTTCTACCCCACCGTCTGTGTCTACGTCTCCTGCGGCCAAGGAGGCCTCACCTACTCCACCCTCCTCCCCTTCAGTAAGCGGAGGCCTGTCCTCCCCAAGGTAAACAACATGGCTCTCTATCATGACATCCACCCGTCGTGTTACGGACTTGGTGACGGAATGGTGGAGATCCTGTGAGGGATCCTTTGGGCTGGGTCCAGTTCGCTGTAGCGCAACTGTAGGAGCAGTGAAGGAGGTAATGGATGTTTTCAGTGAGTACTCCTAAGGGTGGGAGTCACTGAGCCTGAAAGTACAGCACAGGGTGGGCTGTTAAAAGAGGAAATGAGGGAGGAAATGCAGGTGACAGCTCCTTAGGCCCCACACACGTGAACTGAGTCCTACCAAGCCATCTGAGTCTTAAGCAGAACTCAAGACAACCAAGTTGAAACTGGGGAGTTTTGGGGTCCATGGTGAGCATGGCCTTAAGGTTCACTATGGTTGCTGGCTCTTTGTCAGAGCTCGTCTAGCCACCTGATGTCACCAGCCACTCCACCTCTGATGAACCTATTATCTAGGCCCCAGGAGAGTGGCAATTTTGCCAGGGCCACAGGCACTAACACTATTATCCCGAAAGACAAGTGGGCAGTCAGCTCTGCAGAGCTTCTCATAGTTCCCCGGCACTGGCCAGCAAGTTAGTAGGTAAGACGCTAGCCACACCTCCTTGCCTACAGTGGCACAGTGACATCATGAGTGTGAGTACTTCCCTCTGCCTTCCACAGCCAGGGCACCGGCGCTGAGCTCATGGGGCTGCAGGTGGACTACTGGACAGCAGCGCAGCCTGCGGACAGGAAGAGAGATGCCGAGAAGAAGGACCTCCCCACCACCAAAAACACGCTCAAGTGCACTTTCCGGTCCCTCCAGGTCAGCAGGTTGCCCAGCAGTGGCGAGGCTGCAGCCACACCCACCATGTCCATGACCGTGGTCACCAAGGAGAAGAACAAGAAGGGTGAGGTGGGAATGTACTGAGCAGGGACAATGGGAGAGGGGTCTCTGTGGTAACTATTGGTGATGGGGATATCATTCCCAACCCTTAGCAAATTCCTGGTAAATTCATTGTCATGAGCACACACCTCACTTCAGAAGGGGTCGGCAGTCAGACATGCTTTGACAGCTGTGGCCCCTGAGTTGTGGCTATCCTGAGCTGTGAGGATACTGAGGTTCTGGGTAGCTTCTGGCTTCAGGTGGAATATCAGGCAGGAGGGTGCTGTATGTGGTCACAGCAAGAAACTGAATCCCAGGTGAGCAGGGGCCAGCCAAGTCCCCATGGCTACTGTTCTCCCATCCTGCCTGCTGCTGGGGCTCTGACCAGCTTGGCCCTGAAGGAGCAGTGAATCAACAGCGGGGCTCTTTTCTTCCCAGTGATGTTTTTGCCCAAGAAAACTAAGGACAAAGATGTGGAATCTAAAAGCCAGTGCATCGAAGGCATCAGTCGGCTGATCTGCACAGCTAAGCACCAACAGAACATGCTTCGGGGTGAGCATGGGCCAGGGGACTCCACAGGGTGCTGGGGGAATCAGTCCATGACCTAGATCCTTTTAGGTTCTTCCTGTAAAATGTGAATGCAGAGCAAAACAGATAGGTGGCTTCTCAAACCCAGCACAGGAACCAGTTGTTCTTCTATGAAAGGCAAGCTTACAGGTTCACACTTGGAACCAGTTGTTCTTCTATGAAAGGCACGCTTACAGGTTCACACTTGGAACCAGTTGTTCTTCTATGAAAAGAAAGCTTACAGGTTCACACTTGGAACACATTTTGATAAGGAACTTGCATACATCTAACAGCCTTTCAAGTTCAAATAATGTTTCAACCTTTTCTGTGTTTTTATTGATTGATATGGTAGAGGGTTGTTAGAGAGTGAACCTAGGGTCTCAAACATACTAGGCAGATAATTCTACCATTGAGCTATATTCCCGGCCCTCCCTTTCTTCATTTTAAAGATTAGTTTTTGTATCAGTATCTTACAGAGGCTATTCTGTAAGCAGTGCACTCAGAGTGAGTTTTGGGTCCTTGAGTCTTCCTCAGGCTCTCTGGAAATGCAGCTGTTTTAAGTAAGACCCTGTGAGGTGGAGGTGGCATAAATGAGTCACGCCTGGCTGAAATACAGCTTAGACTGTCTTTGCCACTAGTCCCTTGGGAAGTGAACCCACTATGGCAATGAGTCCTGGGAGGGCATGTGGTAGAAAGGGCCTGGTAAGCATAGATTACTCTACCCCTGGTAGCAGCCCACCATCCCAGGTGGTTGCCTCGCCAGGCAGGCAGATGGTGAGGTGTCCTCTCCCACAGTCCTCATCGATGGCGTGGAATGCAGCGATGTCAAGTTCTTCCAGCTGGCTGCCCAGTGGTCTTCCCACGTGAAGCACTTTCCCATCTGCATCTTTGGACACTCCAAGGCCACCTTCTAGCCCCACCCACGGAAGGGCTGGCACAGGACGATACAGGGGCCCGTGTCCTGCTCTGTGTCAGCCATTGATGGAGGGACAGCTGTGTTTCTGTTAACTACTCTGTGTGGTCACTACAGAGACAGACTCTTACAAACACAAAGAAACAGTCTTAAGTATGAATGTGCTCATAGCCCAGAAATTAAGGGGAAGCTAACTAGCTCCCTGTGGGCCACCGGGTAACTTTGCTCTGCTTATTAACCAGACTATGTGGGCAGTGGAAAGGCTGGTGAGAAGAGAGGTGAGCTCTGGTCTTGTGAGACCCCAGAACTGCACACGAGAAGTGCTCTTGTCTTTGTCCTGTCTGTTCCTGAAGTCAGGATTCTGCTCTCCTGGGGAGCAGGGGGCAGGGTGCAGCCTGGCCAAAAGCTGAGAGTAAAGAGCATATTTGGTCTCCTAGCATGGGCTGGTGGCCCCTGGCACTCCATGCGTGGTTCCCAAAAAACTCCAGCCTTATGGCGGAGGTTTTATAGTAACAGATCTTTCTGATGCTCTCATACATTTGACGATGTAGCTGCCAAGCAGATGTTTTCTTGTGAAGTCCCCTTGGGTGGAGAGCCAGCAGGAGCTACATACCTACCCCTACCCCTCTGGCTGCAGTTCCAGAGGCACTGCTAGGCTTCTGCAGATTCTTCTGCTCAGATAGGTGGTCCTTGCAAATTTCCCATTGTCTATCTTGGAATGAGAGACACTGCTGGGGTCTGAGACCTGGCTACCATGCCCTTACACCTCTATTCTGCCTGCTGGACAGGAACATCTAGGACTGGTTATGTGGGGTCTGAGTTGAAAATCAAGGTTGTGAACTGGAAACAGGCAACTGGAGGTGTGTGTGTGTGTGCGCGCGCGTGTGTGTATGTGTGTGTATATGTGTGTGCGTGTGTACACAAGCACACGCACGCAGTGAAGCCAGTGAAGGCTCCAGCAGGCTGGTCTAACTACAAAGGCTATCCAAGGATCTATCCCATCCATGCTCCTCAAAGTCACATGGATCCATTCTTGGTGGCAGCTCTAGCCTCCACCACTTTCCTGCTCAACAGGAGAGGGATGTGCTGGTCTGCAGCAAGGATCATCCTGACTGTACATGCCTCACCAGATTCATGAAGGGGTTCACAGCCTCAGTCTTAATTTTCTCCCTGAAGTGTCAGATGGAAGAGTGCCTGCCCCCTTGGAAACTGGCACTCTCAGGCACCCTGGTGGTGTCTTAGCCTTGAGAACTTCTAAGAGAATGCTCAGAAAATTACGAATAGGGCAGGCCGAGTTTGAGGATTCCTCGCCTTTCCTGGGATGAAAAAATGGCCCATTTTCTATTTACTTACTTCCCCACCTCACCTTGCTGAAAAGAGTCCATTTGTCCAGGGCAAGACCCTGGACTGCTGCTGGGATCTGGGTTGGGCCCTAGATCCCTGGGTTCAGGGCTCAGTGACAGTGGAACCCCTGGTGAAGAGTGCTCTGGAAAGATCTGTTACAGAGTCAGGCCACTGTGATCCTTAGAGCTTAAGAGCAGAGCCCGGCTGACCGACCCCTGGAGTTTCCTCCCAAAGGTCAGCCTTGCTAGAAAAGATTAGGCCTAGAGGCCTTGGGGCCAGGGTTTCAAGCTCATGCCTGAGGGCAGCCCCTTTCTGGAGAACTCTTTCTCTTTCCATGCATTCTTTTTTTTTTTTTTTGGTTTTTCGAGACAGGGTTTCTCTGTGGTTTTGGAGCCTGTCCTGGAACTAGCTCTTGTAGACCAGGCTGGTCTCGAACTCACAGAGATCCGCCTGCCTCTGCCTCCCGAGTGCTGGGATTAAAGGCGTGCGCCACCACCGGTCGGCCCATCCATGCATTCTTGATTGGTTCCAGAGGTCTGACTTTATATACAAGTCCAAGTCAGTAAAGCCTGAGTACTCTGCACCCACTACTATAGCAGTAATCCCCTGAGCCTCAGTTTCCCCTTTGGTTAAAGAGACATGTCCATTTTCCTTGCCTACCTCGTGGAGCTGTAATGAGGATTCATAGAGAAGTACTTTTGTCCCTTTGAAGGATGACTAGACACCAAAGCCCCCTGACAGGTGTCAGGTGAGAACAGCAGTGTGTGTGTGTGTGTATATATATATATATATATATATATATATATATATATATATATATATATATATATATATCCCACAGGCCTTAGCCCTGAGGCCCTTAGAGCCTTCCAGTCTTAGGTCACTGTCTGTCAGCACTGGTTCCTCTTAGACCTGGCCACACAGCCTGTGTGGATGGGAAGGTCTTATTCCTGTCAGTTGGGGACGCTGCCTCTACCTTCAAGTTAGTCCGTGCCACTACCCTCTGAGTATGCAGCTGGGTATCATTGTATGGTACCAGAGCTGGGAAAGGAGGGGCTGGCCCTCGGTTCCTGTGCAATGGCTTGTCCTAGCCTTACCCTGAAGGCCTCACTTATGCCTCTAGCCTCCATCTCAAATGAATTCCTTATAAAAATGTCCCAGCACTTATTCCCTGAGCCAGGGTACTGGACCTTCACTTGCTCTCCAAACCCCCACGCCTCCGGAGACTGCTGTGTCCTGGAAAGGGGCCAGCAGAGACTGACGGCCTTGCGTGAGGATGACTCCGTCCACTTTTGAAGACGGTCCAGCGCGTTGTGACTGATTTCTAGGGTGTCTGTATGTGTTGCTAGTTTGTTTGTTGTTTTTAATGGAAAGGATTCATGTAAATAGCTTTTTGGGAGCAGATGCTGATCTGTCCCATGCGACCATCTGGACGATTTCAAGGTGCTGAAGCGACACTAATAAACTGACGGCGCTCAGGCCGCCCACTGGTGTGATTTCTTTCAATGTGTTGGGGCCACGCGACTGGAGCGCGCTGGGGCGCAAACAACGAGGGGCGGAAACGGCAGCGGAGGGCGGGGTCTGTAGAACGGAAGTCCGTTCCTCTTGCTTAGGTTTTTGTAGTCAAGTAGGTTCCAGAGTCGGCTTCTCATTAGTCTGAGGTTACTGCCGCTCTACTAGGCTGCCCCATTTATCTGGACCCAATTGAGACCTCGCAGCCCGTGACCCTCCACTCCCGATGCAGACCCTTCTGTGCCCTACCCCACCGGCTGATTCATTGTCAACTGGATCCCATTAAGCCTTCCTCATTTGTCCGGGATCCTCCGGACCTTTCCCTTCCCCTGTTCGAGCTCTGCTCCTGCGTGGGAGCGGGTGACCCAATTATCCACATCTTACCGCTGTCCCTCAACTGAATTCCACGGTTCAGGCCCTCCGAGAGGGAGAGAAACCGAGTTCAGGCTCGGCCCTGTGTGGTCGGGTCGTCAAGTGACGGAAGGGAGGCGGGCTGAGTGCAGGATTGAGAGCCTGTCAGGAAAGCAGACAATCCCTACCAGTGAGAGCAGAAAAGAAAAGCATGTACTTTTACTGAGCTACTGATGTCCCTGGGGGAACTGCTGGTGTGGAAGGCAGTGGCCGCAGGAGCTGAGAAACTCAAGTGAGGTGCTCCGCTATTTGGCAAGAGTAGTCGCTGCCTACAAGGTGGCCCTAGGAGACCTTCTGGCAGCCAGAACCCTAGAAGTGCGCACTGCAGCCAGCTGTTGGTAGAGATGGACGGTAGGCAGCAGCGCCCCCAAAGGAAGACGCTACAGTGGCAGCTTGCTCAAGAGCAAGGGCACCAGTCCCCTCCACACGGGCCTTCAGCAACTTCCAGCCAGCCAGATACCAAGAGCAATCCTCAAGAGGACCTGCAGACCCAAGACTGGGTAAGCAGTAGGAGGCTCTTCCGAAAACCCAGACTTAGATGAACTGATTGGGAAGGGCCAGGGAGACCTCTGGGACAAGAGGAGAGGACTGAATGGGACTGACAGAAACATGCAGTTTCTATTTCCAGGGATCTCTTTCTCCAACCACTCTGACTAGGCTTGGGGGTAGACTTGAAACCCTTTAGCTTCCTCTGAGGTCAGGAAGAGGATGCCACACGTACCCATCTCAACCCTCCCCAGTGTCCTCAACCCTGGACAAGGGAGTATCACTAAGTAGGAGGGAGAATGAGGTCCCCACAGCAAGGAAGTGTCCTCTGGATAGACATTGGTCATCACTGAAATGTACATGGCAGCTGTATTTGTGACAGCCTCAAGCAGTATGCAAACCCTGATCAACCGTCACCAGATGGCAAGCACTGAATTGTGGGTAGGAGAAATAGGCCCAACTGTGCAGACCCCTAGGACACTCCCTGAGCAGAGGGTGTCATACTATCTGTGGGTATAGTCTCTACTGAGAAAGAATTCAAAGCCAGACCACATCAGGCAAGACTGGCCAAGCTCAAGCTAGCAGTGTGTGGGTCGTATGGCCAACCACGGAGCCAGGCACTGAAGTGTGTCTACTTGTGTAAGCGCTGAGATAAAAGGTCAATCAGCTAAGGAACACAGGCTCCCAAGCTTGGTGTCATGGTTCACACACTGAGGAGGATCACAAGTGGAAGGCCTGGTTGAGCTACATAGCAAAACACTTTCAAAAAATGAGCAACAACGAAAAAGAGGGGTCCCAAAGTCACCAGCATGACTACTTTTGACTTCCTCAGCATGTCCTCCAGGACCCAGTGCTTTGAGGCCCCTACAAAGGTGACAGGTGCTCAGACCTGACCTTTACAGTGCTAACCAGTAGACCCCTCAGCTTTTATGAGGCCAGCGTCTCCACAGTGCATGCTAGATTGTAAAGCCACTGAAGTGTCTGTTGGGTGAGGTTTGCTCAGGAAGAGGGCCAGCTGCAGGGATTCTGTATGGTGAGGTTCTTCTGGGGAAGAACAGAATCCTGTGGCTGACGGGACCCCAGGATCCAGGTTGGGGACAGTGAGTCCCTTCAATGTGTGCTGCACCTTGGCTCCTTTTGGGATCAGCTCCAATTTGAAGTTCCTCTGCCTCTTCCTTCCACAGTTCTCAGGCCCTGCTAGTGACCTTGAAGGATGCCCAGGCTGCCTTCCCTAACCCTGTCCCGTGTCAGGTTCTCTCCCTTGGTATAGATTATGCTCTCCCTGGTTCTTCCCTCCTCGCTGGCTGTGTCTCATGTTACCTCCCACAGAGCTCCTGACCTGGCTAACAAAAGTCCTTTGTTCCTAGACCTTCCAGTCATTTTCTCTGCAAGTTGTCTTCAGCCCACAATGCCACACATGATACCGCATAGAACTCAGGGACCTTTGGCCTGAGGCAAGGGTTGGAGAAAGCCTTCCTGGCAGAGGGGTCCTCGGGCATCCAGCCACAGCGCAGTACTCTCTGATGATCTGCCCAGTGTGCTCTGAACACTAGGGAGGAGCCGGCAGGAGGACACCTCCTTACCCCACCCCACTCTGAAACTGAGTGGCCAGCTAAGGAACACCAGACATGCAAAATCAGCCTCATGCCGAGACCCTGTGATTGTCCTAGTTAGTGAAAAAGAGTCTTCTGGAATCTTAACACAGCATGGTGTTCAGAAGTCAGTAGCCTCTGTAGCCACAACAGCTGACAGGATCAGCAAGGGAAGATAGTCCTCACTTTTTATGACAGCAGTAAACTTAGGAAATATGCAAAACCTGCTTGAGATGAATTTTACCCACCCCTCCCCCAAAGGATTTCAAAGAGTGTGTTCCTGGAGAACAATGTCAGATTTGGTGGGTTCTCTCCAAGGCATCTCTTCATTCAGCATGTCACTAACCATGAATGCTACATGTAGCTAGGCACGGTGGTACACAACTTCCCAGCACATGGGAAGCAGAGACAGGCAAATCTCTCTTGAGTTCAAGGCCAGGCTGCTCTACACGAAGACTTCAGGCCAGTCAAAACAAAGCAAAATAATAATAATCCCTACATTTCTCTTGTCTTGCAGCTAAGCACATAGGAAAAAATTAAGAATAGCTGGGCTAGCTTCAACGTAGGAGATTCATAAGGCTTTGCCATAGTCAAGAGGAAAAGGTAGCTTAAATAGTCAAGTAGGAAGAAAACAATCACTATTGGCAACAATATATTGTCTGTCTGGAAAATCTACATACACCAGCTTAAAAAATAAAAGGTGAAGGTTGGTTATATGACTATTATAATTTCCTTGTTTCAATACACTAAACCAGGAAATATCATGAAAAGTTGCCATTCACTGTAGCAACAGAAATTACAAGGTCCTTCAGATTATCTATTTCAAGGAATACTAAAAAGTTTTGCCAGATAATACCAAGATCTCCTGTGAAACCAGATCCTATTACTGTGTGGACATAGATGATTTTCGTTTGTTTGGTTGGTTTTGGTTTTTCAAGACAATGTTTCACTGTGTTGTGTAGCCCTGACTGTCCTGGAACTCACTCTGTAGACTAGGCTGGCCTCGAACTCACAGAGATCCGCCTGTGATTAAAGGGATTAAAGGCATGGGTCACCACTGCTGACTCACATATAATGTTTTAAACCTGCCAGTCTGCCCCAAAATAATTAAGTGGTATTCCTATGGGGAGGGTCATTGGTTTGGGTTTTTTTTTTTTTTTTTTTTTTTGGTTTTTTTGAGACAGGGTTTCTCTGTCGTTTTTGGAGCCTGTCCTGGAACTAGTTCTTGTAGACCAGGCTGGTCTCGAACTCACAGAGATCCGCCTGCCTCTGCCTCCCAAGTGCTGGGATTAAAGGCGTGCGCCACCACCGCCCGACTGGTTTGGGGTTTTTGAAACAAGGTCTCATGTAGCCCAGGCTGGTTTTGAACTTGCTATTTAAGCCGATGATAACCTTGAACTCCTGATCCTCCCGCCTCTACCTCATGAGTGCAGGAATTATAATTGTCTACCACCATGCCTGTAGGGTAGGTGCTTTGCTTAGGAGACTCTGACTTGGTCTCAGGAGGTACGGTCAAGGGTTCAGTCAACCACAGTCCTCTGAAAGCAGAATGGAAACTGTACAGTGGCTCCCATCCACAGAAGTCAGTGGTAGACAGTAAAGAGGGGGTTGTTGGAAGCCTGTAGACCCTTGCCACAGGATGAGATCTCCACAGGGTAGCTGAGTAGCCTCAGGAAGGCAGCCAGGCACTGGCTTCCCCCAGTGAGAGGGTGGAAAGGGAACAGGGTAGAAACTGCTAAGATGTTTACATTCTAGTCTGAGAGTCACATCCCAGTTCCCCTGTTTTTGTTTGTTTGTTTGTTTGTTTTTGTGGAGGAGGCTACATTAGTCATTTCTACTTTGTGTGAAAGAGAGAGTTGCAGGTAATAGGAGTATGTATGATCACCAGGAGCTGGTTGTCACTGGGTATGACCATTCTAGAGACTGACTGTCATGTACAGTAATTTAAATGTCTGTAGGGCCTTTGACCAGGCAGTGGTGGAGCACACCTTTAATCCCAATACTCAGGAGGCAGAGGCAGACAGACCTCTGAGTTTGAGGCCAGCCTGGTCTATAGAGCAAGATAGTAGTAGCTATTTTACACTTTGAGAAACCCTGTCTCAAAGAACAAACAAGCAGGGAGGTGGTGGTGCATGCTTTAATCCCAGCACTCGGGAGGCAAAGGCAGGCAGATCTCTGTGAGTTGAGGCCAGCCTGGTCTACAAGAGCTAGTTCCAGGACAGGCACCAAAGCCACAGAGAAACCCTGTCTTGAAAAACAAAACAAAACAAATGTAGGCAATCTGTTGCTGATATGTTCATACATTGAAAAGAAGCTGTGCAGCACTTAAAAGAACAAGGTTTTATTGGCCCTAAATCCTAACACAAAAAGGTGATGTGGAATCAGGAGTTGGATAGATGTACCACCACCAGGACAAATGCTGAGAAGTTGACCTCTGAGTAACTCTAGGGGCTTACTTTCTGCTTACCATGGAATTTCAAAGCAGAAGTAAGTTTTTCAACAAGCGGTATTGGAGTGGTTGCTGGCCATTTACAGGGTAGTAGAATACAGCCCTGCTTTTGAACACACATGTACAAACACACCGAACTTAAACTGAAAACTGCTTTGGAAGAATCTGTATTTAGAATCCGAAATGAGAAATGCTTTTCTCAATTCAAACATCATGAAGGAAAAACCCAACAGATTTAGAAAATATCGTGTAAGCAGAGGTGGAAATGTTAAATGACAGCCAGGAAGAAATGTTTATAATATTTACATCACTGAAATATTTACTAGCGAGAATCTATGAAGAGATGCTAAAACTGAGGAACCAGCATAGCAGCCCCTACCTGTAATCCCAGCACTTGGATGGATGCTGAGGCAGGATTGTGAGTTCAGGACTGGCCTGGGCTACGCGCCAAAAATTCTATCCACAAAACAGCAGCAATGAGAAAACTATCTTAAAAGTTGCATGGTATGGGTCTGGAGAGACAGCTTGATAGTTAAGAGCACTTGCTGCTGTTGCAGTGGACCTGGGTTTAGTTCCCAGCAACCACATGTACCCTTTATAACTCCAGTTCCAAGAGTGTGGATATCCTCTCTGGCATCCAGCAGCAGACATACATGTGGTGCACATACATACAGGCAAGCAGACACTCTTTCCTTTTTTGTTTTTTAGATTTATTTATTATGTATACAACATTCTGCCTCCGTGTATGCCTGTACGCCAGAAGAGGGCACCAGATCTCATTACAGATGGCTGTGAGCCACCATGTGGTTGCTGAGAGTTGAACTCAGGACCTCTGGAAGAGCAGCCAGTGCTCTTAACCATTGAACAATCTCTCCATCCCCCCCCCTTTTATTTTTACAAGGAGTAGTGGGCTGAAGATGTAGCCACTGGTAGCCACTGGTAGCCACTGGTAGAACATTTGCCTGGTACACACAATGTCCTGTGTTTGATCCCACGCACCACACATCAAACATGGAGATAAAAAAAGTGAGTGAAGTCTGGCTTTCAGTTCCCAGACAAACAAAACCCACCTAAGTGAACACTGAGCGTGAGTACATTGGTAGAAGTGATGTCGGTGGCTGTGCCTGGGACTAATGAACGCATACGGAAAGTGGTTTTTCCAAGAACCTGTTTATGAATATTATCCACTATTTTCTTCTTTAAACCTCATTTACCTGTCTTTCCTAATGTCATTTTTAATCATTTTTTATTTTTATCTTATGTGTTTGGATGTTTTGACCGCATGTATGTCTGGTGCCCTCCAGCTCAGAGGAGGGCATGGATCCCCTGAAATTGCAATTGGTTACAGACAGTGGGGACAAAGTAGGGTGCTGGGAATGGAACCTGAGTTCTCTGCAAGAACAGCAGTGCTCTTAATTGCTGAGCCATCTCTCCAGCCCCTAGGTTAAATTCTTGGGTTGTTTTGTTTTGTTGCTTTGGTTTTGTTTTTTGTTTTGTTTAGTTTCTGAAACAGGCTTTCTCTGTGTAGTCCTAGCTGTCCTGGATCTCAGAGTTCCACATGCCTCTGCCTCCTGAGTGCGGCGTTAAAGGTGTGTACCGTCAAGCCTGACTCTGGTTGAATTCTTAAGTATGTAATTGTTTAACCAGAGTATGAGTTTAGAATGTTTTCCTTCTCCTCTTTTCCTTCTTTGACTTTTGAGACAGAAGCTATGTAGCCCTAGCTTCCTGGCTCTCCTGAAATTTGCTGTGTAGACTAGGCTCGCCTGGAACTCACAGTGTCGGGATTAAGGAGCTTTCTTCCAATGGTGGATTCAAGCTGCACATTGTCCTCAGAGGGCAGTTCTGCTCACACTCTAGTGGATCTGCTCTCATGTTCTATCTAAATAAATATACATTTCAGTCCCAACTTTCTTTGTCCTCAAATGTTGACTTAGAAAGGGTTGCCCAGTTCGATAGGAGTATGTTATCTCTGGTCGGTAATTTCAATCGTATTGTTCTGTGGCCTCATAGTTATGAGCTCCAGGGGCCTGGTGCAGATCCATTTTGTTTGTGGCCTAGATCGTGTCCAACTTGTGTGAATGTTCCACCTGTTTGGTGAGAACGGGGGTAAGAGCTCTGAGCATATTCTCCTATGTTAGTTACTTTAATCTTTAGCTTTAAATTTTTGCATTACTGTCTATGAAACATTCATGTGTGCTGTTGGGCGGTGACTCAAAGCCTGCTGTCGGCTCTCTTGCTGATGGTCTCGCCAGCAGTGTTTGCAGAATGTACACATGAAGTTAATACTGCACACGTGTTCACATGTACACATGAAGTCAATACTGTACACATGTACACGTGTTCACATGCACACATGAAGTTAATACTGCACACGTGTTCACATGTACACATGAAGTCAATACTGTACACATGTACACGTGTTCACATGCACACATGAAGTTAATACAGCACACGTGTTCACATGCACACATGAAGTTAATACTGCACACGTCTTCACATGTACACATGAAGTTAATGCTGTACACATGTACACATGGTGATAATACTGTACACATGTACACGTGTTCACATGTACACATGAAGTTGATACTGTACACATGTACACATGCACGTGTTCACGTGTACACATGAAGTTAATGCTGTACACATGTACGTGTACACATTTACACATGTACACATTAAGTTAATACTGTACGCGTATTCGCATGTACACATGAAGTTAATACTGTACATGTGTTCACATGTACACATGAAGTTAATGCACACATGTTCACATGTACACATGAAGTTAATACTGTACACGTGTTCACATGTACACATGAAGTTAATACTGTACACGTGTTCACATGTACACATGAAGTTAATACTGTACACGTGTTCACATGTATACATGAAGTTAATGCACACATGTCCACATGTATACATGAAGTTAATACTGCTCCCCCACTCCTGCACTCCAGAGACTGCTGCTGGTCTGTCATATAAATTGGGGCCTGGTGCTGTACCTCCCACCTGTTCTCTTTCTCCATATTCCTGAAGAGGTATATTACACTGGTTTTGTTTATGTGTGCCTATTTGTGTGTGTGTGCTCATGTTTACATATGTATGCATGTATCTGTTGGTGCCTGTTGAAGTTTTTGAGCTTTAAAGACTCAAAGGTGGTTCGAGACCAGCCTGGTCTACAAGAGCTAGTTCCAGGACAGGCTCCAAAGCTACAGAGAAACCCTGTCTTGAAAAACCAAAAACCAACCAAACAAAAAACAACCAAAACCTCAAAGGTATGGAAATGACTTTGCACACTTGCATAGCACTTTGGTTAGGTAAAATTCTAGGAGAGAACTTTTTTCCAGGCCTTTGCAGTTCTCTCCCTGCCAGCTTTCAGTGCTACTGTGTAACGCCATAGATCATGTAGATGTCTGATTCTCTGTACTTGCTCTGGTTTTCCTGTACGTTGCTAGGCATCTCTATATAGAACCACCCCTGTGTCATTTTTATTTTTGAAAGTTTTTTTGTTAAGATTTATGTATTTTGTATGTATGAATGTTTTACCTGCATATATATCTGTGCACCGTGTGCATGCCTGGTGCCTGTGGAAGTCAGAAGAAAGCTTTGGATCTCCAGGAACTGGAATTAAGAGACAGGTGTGAGTCGCTGTGTGGGTACTGAGAACTGAACCCAAGTGCTCTTAACCACTGAGCCATCTCTCCAGCTTCATTTTCAAAAAACTGAAGATCTTTTTCTTCTTGCCAGTGTTCTGAAATGTCAGCATAATGTATTCTGCTAAGGCTGTTTGCTCTGTCTCTGGGGACAGAATGTGTGCACGTCTGTGCTTTGCTTTCCATCCTCTATCAGTTAGTACTGTGGCAGTGATGCTGTGTGATGGGTCTCTCCAAATGAAGCCTGAACCCATGTTTTCTCATTTCTTGGTCAGACGTGGGTTGATTGTCCAATGTGTGCCTCTCACTCTCTAAGGTCTTCTGATCCTGCCTTTCCTGAGGTTGCCGCATCAATACAATGAGCCTAGCATGTGGCCTCATGTCTATGTGTCACGTGAGGAGCACATCCATCCTCAGCCAGTGTCTCCAGCAGAACAGGAGCTACTCCAGCAAGAAGTACTGTGCCGGCATAGTGCTACAAGAGGGGTGTAGCCCCCACAAAGTGGCTAAAGAACAGGAACAGCTGTGGATCAGCTTCCCACTGAATATCCGTCTCGCCAAGTCACACTCTCCACACCCAGGGTCATTGCTGTCCTCCGGATGGCCACCTCCACATGCTTCTGCTCTTGTTTCATTTGTTGCCTGTACCCTACACCCAGAGGCCACAGTGATAGCGGAGACCTGGGATCTCTCTTCTCTCTCAGCTAGCTAGCAGCTCTGTCCTGCTCTTCACCTTGGGCTTGTGATACTGGCGACTTTGCATGTATAGGTGTTCAGATAGCCTTTGTTAGCAGCTGACTTTGCTGTGGCATGATCAGGTAGGTAGGCATCTGGCTTTCAGTGACTGCAGAACCCTGCTTTTCAACAGAAGGAACTTGTATGGAGTAGACTAGGGAAAACAGAGTAAACTAGGCTGCAGGATGGGATGAGGGCCTGTGGACTTCCACCCCTTTTTTTTCCGATTTAAACAACAGGAATGTATTGTTATATACTTCTGAATACAGAGGTCTCTGAAGAGAAGGAATCAGAAACGTTGATGTTACCCTTCTTGGACTGGCATCAGTTGGGGCTTCCATAACAAACCACGGTAGCTTAGGCAGTATGGAGTGCTGCTTCTCAATTCTAGGGGCTGGCAGGTCCAGGCCAAGTCCAAGTTTCTCACAGATTCAGGTCTGGAAAGGGCCCACTGCTTGGTTCACAGAAGTTGCCTTTCCCTGTGTTTGAATTTGTGGGGCATGAGTGAGCTCTGTGGATCTCTTTCTGATGCGCTAGAACCTAACCCCTCCCCTGAGGCCTTCCTCCTTGTCCAGCACCTTGAAGGGGAGACCTTGGCCTGTGGATTTTGTGGAACACACATCTGGAAGCCTGGCTTCTGAGGGTTGCAGGAGGACCTTCAGGGGGACCCTTCTTGGCTTATAGATCATAGTCTCCTGTGTTTCTCTGTACCTTCTCCCAGTACATACCTTGGAGTCAAATGTTCACTTTTTTCCCTCATATTTTTGTCATCAAAGCTACTGTGTGTGTGTGTGTGTGTGTGTGTGTGTGTGTTGGTGCAGATTCTCGAGATGGATCCAAGGACATGAACATGACCTTGGTCATGCACATGCTAATGGTGCGTTCTATCATGGAGCCCATCCAGCCTCTTACTGAATATACCCTTGTTGTGAGACAGATTTCCAGGTCTCTTCCACTGTCAGAATCTACATTATCTCCATTCAGTATCTCCTATTCCACCCCCAGTCCCCAGAGGCTCTGCTCTACTTTCTGTCTCAGTGAGTTTGAGTTTGACTGTTTCTAGACCAGCAGGGTCATAGAAGCTATGGAACATGTGCTTTTGGTGGTTGCTGTTTCACACAACAGCATGTATCAAATTTTTAAAATTTATTTATTTATTATGTATACAATATCGTGTCTGTCTGCAGGCCAGAAGAGGGCACAAAATCTCATTACAGATGGTTGTGAGCCACCATGTGGTTGCTGGGAACTGAACTCAGGACCTTTGGAAGAGCAGGCAATGCTCTTAACCACTGAGCCATCTCTCCAGCCCCTGTGTGTCAAATTTTTTAATTGAAAAATTTTTATTTTTTTAATTTTTAAAAATTTATGCCAGGCGGAGGCACATGCCTTTAATCCTAGCATTTAGAAGTCAGAGGCAGGCAAATCTCTGTAAGTTTGAGGCCAGCCTGGTCTACAGAGTGAGTTCCAGAACAGCCAGGGCTATTTCACAGAGAAATCCAAGAAATCCTGTCTTGGCAAACCAAAAAAAAAAAAAAAAAAAAAAAGTGTGAAAGGTGTGTATATATGTGTGAATTTATGTGCACCATGTGCATGCAGGTGGCCACAGAAGCTGAATGGTGTGCGATCTCTTTGAATTGGCATTACAGGCAGTTGTGAGCTGCCTGAGGTGAGTGCTAGAACTGAACCCAAGTCCTCTGCAAGAGCAGAACACACTCTTAACTGCTGAGCTAGGTGTCTAGCCCCAAGTGCCTGCCCTCCCTCCCTCTTCTCTCCTCTCCTCTCCCCTCCCCTCCTTCCTCTCTCTCTCTCTCTCTCTCTCTCTCTCTCTCTCTCTCTCTCTCTCTTTCTTTCTTTCTTTCTTTCTTTCTGTTGAGTCAGTAATGTTCCATTGTCTAGGTAGAGCCACCCTCCACAGGCACCGGAATTGCGTCCATGTTTTGACTGAGCGAATGAAGCTGCTGTGGACATGGGTGTTCACACACCTTTCCAAGTCCTGCCTTTAAATTCTTCTGGGTCGGTCCAATGGTCTGGAACCATTGGATTGTTATGCATTAATTCTTTCAAGGTTTCTTGAGTAAGGATGTCCTTCACTTGGTGTCTCATCCTGCTCCTTTTCCATCCAGAAGGTGCCTAGGTGTGCCCCTAAGTGGGCAGTCTGGAGGGACTTCTACAGACCACCCACCATGGCAGGGCATCCTGTGACTTATATGTGGACTTTACCTACAGCCTGTGCCAGCTTTCTTGCAAGTCACCCCTTCCAATCTCCTGTGTGGTGTGACTGATGACCCTCATACCTGTTTTTAAAACTTTGTTCATAGCCGGGCAGTGGTGGCGCACGCCTTTAATCCCAGCACTCGGGAGGCAGAGGCAGGCGGATCTCTGTGAGTTCGAGACCAGCCTGGTCTACAAGAACTAGTTCCAGGACAGGCTCCAAAACCACAGAGAAACCCTGTCTCAAAAAAAAAACAAAACAAAACAAAACTTTGTTCATGTGTGTTCAGAGTGTTAGTTTTCCTCCTAAATCTCTTTATAGACTTTGATATTTTTGTTTGTAACTGAACCCAGCCTTTAAGATCACTTTCTAGGGCTCTTAGGGAGGAAGGATGTCTAGGGTTGATCTTTGAGAGCTGATTTTTTTTGGGGGGGGGCACCAACAGGTTAGCTAGCTTTGTAATGCCTCTGGCCCAACCCCACCCTCCACTTTGGAGTACTTTGCCAGAACCACTGTAATGTCTGCATAGTCCAGGGACAGATGTAACAGTACCCATGAACACCTGAGGGGGCCCATGAAGTGCTCAGGTAAGCCAGTGTGGGCGTGTAAGAGCGTATTGCCTTCCCCACTAGCAGCTCTCCCTGAAGCACAGTGAGGGGGTCAGGCCAGCCTGTGTTTCAGAGTGAGGCAATAGGAGGTGGAGACCTAGCTCAGACGTGAGAAACTGAGTTTGGAGGTGACCATGCGCTCTGTCCCCACAGGTGTGTGAGCCTCCAACGCGCAGGCGCCCAGGTAGTCGCTGGAATATCAGCATCGACGAGCGCAGACGTCTGGCCATGCTGCATGCGCAGGACAGGACAAACACGGCCAGGGCCCCATCTAGAGACATGCTGGGCCTGCACCTCCCGGTCCGGCCGACTGTACCCTCCCCATTGACTGGGTCTGCCCCAACCTTTCCCAACCAGGTCCCTGAAACCATGGGGGGTCACCCGCAGGATATTGAGCAGATGGTGGCCGAGCTGGTGTCTGAGGGTGTGGACAGGGATGTACTCTTCCCTCATCCGCAAAATTCCGCCATGTACCACAACACCTTCCAGAGCTTCTTGGCCCGGGCCACTCCCCTCTGGCAGAGCGAGAATTTCGAGGCCCAGACCTCAAGGTCACCACCCTCCTAAGAAGGATCCCTGCTTAGCCCAGTGTATGTTGTCCAGTGCCTTTCTTTGTCACCACATGACTTCCATACCCCTTGTGCCCTCTGTGGGCGTGACCCACCCACAAAGGGCAAACAGGTCAGGACAAAGGTCTCAGGACTCAGGAGAGCTGCCCCTCCTGGAAACCTGGTTGGGAACTAACTACAGGAGAGCCATGGAAGGGAGAGTCGGACAGAGTAACTTTCCGAAAGAGCCCCTGCTCTATGGGGCATAATGGTGACCAGCATTTGTGGGCCTCTGAGGAGGTTAGATTGCCACACAGACCACCGACTGCTTTGCCAGCCTCATTGAGCAGCTGCCCGAGGAGGTGTGAGATCCCTGCCATGTCCAGTTCCGCCAGTAGGGGTTTTCATGTCATGAACCATTTGAGACTCCGGGATCTAGCTTCAAGATCAAAAGGGATGTGTGACCTGGGAGATACTATGAGAGGGACCTAGTGAGGTTCTAGAACTGACCATTCCAGACAGTGAACTTGGAGTTGGACAGGCTAGGAAGGCAGTGTGCACCATACAGTAGGTTTGGGGTAACATAAGGAGCCCTGTATCTCACTTTGTCTTGAGGTTGGAGGACCTGCAGAGGGGTTGGGACTGGGGTGGTAACACAAGACACATGGAGGGGTGAGGGGCTGGAGGGATGGCTCAGAGGTTAAGAGCATTGTCTGCTCTTCCAAAGGTCCTGAGTTCAATTCCCAGCAACCACATGGTGGCTCACAACCATCTGTAATGGGGTCTGGTGCCCTCTTCTGGCCTGCAGGCATACACACAAACAGAATATTGTATACATAATAAATAAATACTTTAAAAAAAAAGACACATTTGGGGAACATCAAGCTGCAGAAGAGGCAGTAAAAGTGTCGTAACCCCAGTCTGTCAGAGTGTTTATATGGGGGCACCACAGACTGGTAGCGGTGGCCTGGCTTCTGTGTGCATGAGTCAAGAGGAAGT